>NW_026705909.1:0-374335 GCF_029867415.1 Vicia villosa
GAAGGATTCTCACGTGCGCCTGCACATGACTATACCCTCCACCTAATTTCTTATGTGTACTTAATCCGGGTTAGGATTTGTCCATAATGTATCACTTGTAACAGAACCACAGATGTAACAGAACCAAAGAACCAAACAAGAACAAAATAAAAACAAAATAAATGGAAATAACCCTTTCTTTGGAAACAATAAAAAGATGGTCCCCAGTGAAGTCGCCATTTTTCTGTCGCGGGGAAAAATCGTTGTTTTTTTTTAAATGAGACACCTGATGCCTTCTTTGGGCTCGAGTGCTCAAAAAATGATTTTTCTTTTGTACGGACCAAACTTTTTATTGTTTCCAAAAGAGGAAAAGGAAAAAAGCTGCAATAACCTTAAAAGTGGGGAGAGATCTTGGGTAAGAGGGTTGGTTATACGAAGGGAAGGTATTAGCACCCAACGTATCTATAGTACTCTATAGGTTTCTTTGCTTTGTTTTTCATTCCATGTTGTTGAGAGGTTCTGTTGTGAGAAAAGAGGTGGGACCTAAGGTGTTTGTTTGATTATGCTCGCAAAGATCATCGCGATCCTCTGCATACATATCCCTTAGAGGGAATCAGAGCATCTGTAGCTCGGGGTCTACGGGTGCTAAGGTTTGAATGGTTTTTTTTGTTTTGTTTTGCTCGCCAAGGATCGACCTTGTGCCTACGTATTCTCAAAGGGATGTTGAGAAAGTCAGAGCAATCGTAGTTCCCACTTATGCTAGTGGAAGCAAAGGAAAAGAGATAAATGTCATCTAAATGTTCGATGTATCTAATCTATATCATCACATACATCTGTTTGATTTTTGTTTGAAAATCTTTTCATTATAAGCCCGGGGCCATGCCACTTAGGGTGCTTAGAATGATAAAGATGTTTTTGTTGTTTAACCAGCCTTGTGGCAAAAGTTTCAATGAAGTCAGCCTTGTGACAAAAACTTTGATTAATCAGCCAGCCTTGTGGCAAAAGTTTCAATGAAGTCAGCCTTGTGACAAAAACTTTGATTAATCATCCAGTACGGTGGTAAAACAGTTTGATTGATTAGCCAGCCTTGTGGCAAAAAAGTTTGATTGATTGATTGATTGATTGTTTGATTGTTTGTGATGATATAGAAGAGATACTCCTATCATAGAGATGATAAATGTCTAATCTCCTAGGGTATTTGTTTTGGATATTAGGGATGCTTATAAGAAGCCCGTGGGTCCTTGTACGAAGCCCAAGAGGAGGCTATCCGAGGGTCCTTGCATTGTAAGCCCAAGAGGAGGCTATGGGAGGGACAATCGAGGGTCCTTGCATTGTAAGCCCAAGAGGAGGCTATGGGAGGGTCACTCGTTTGTACAAAGCCCAAGGGGAGGCATGGTATAGTTGGTTTGAGCTCTTAGAGCGATTTCACCGGGAAACCATACTCTATGTCCTAACCTAAACTAGGGAGATTCTTTGCACGAAGCCCAATAGGAGGCTATGGGGAACCTAGTGTTGTACTAAGTTGAACAAGCACACATATCACACATATGAACAAACATGAACAAGTATGAACAAACATGAACAAGTATGAACAAGCACATATATATGACAAAGTATGTGTATATAATGGAGTTTATGAAGGAAATATACCTGTAAGCATGATCCATTTGTATACACGGGGGCTCGGGACTTATACTCGAGGAGAGGTCCACTTGAGTTTATTCAAAGCTATGCAAACAGGTATTTACAAAGGGGCTTGGGACTTATACCTACATGGAGGCCCATGGTATATTTTTGGGAAGATTTAAAGAAAACCTTCATTTTTGGTTTGTTATTCAAAGTTAAAAAAACAGATTGAGATATGTACAAAAATGTATGTGTACAGTGAAATACCTAATTTCATGTACAGGAATGGGTATGTACAAAAGGGCTTGGGACTTATACCTACGTGGAGGCCCGTGTTTTATTTTATAAAACATGGTTGATTGTTTTATTTACAGACGCGTCGTTTGAAAAAACTGCTTGAAAGTTTGTTTTTGAAAGAGTTTTCTGTATAAAGAAAAATTGTAAAAGGAAAAAGGAGTGGGTCTTATACTCTCTAATATTCGAGAGGCCCCACATCGTTTTGAAAATCGATTGATTAATCAAAAAGGATTTAAAAAAGAAGTGGTTTATCGTTTTGAAAAAGAATCGCGATTGCTCGTCTTAAAACGATTTGAATTTGAAAGAAAACAACTTAATTAAGTTAAAACAAGTTTTAATACTCAATTAAGACCTAAATGATTAGGGTTTGATCACAAAAAAATATTTACAAGTGATTAGGTTAAAAATTAAATGAAAAACAATAGTTAAAGTATTTAAAAACACTTAAAAATGTATCATTTTAAACCTAATTAAAAGCATATTAAATAAATCTTTTTTTGTGATTTTTTTTGATATTGTCAAAATATGTATATTAAATAAGAGGTGTGTAAAAAATGAATCAAAAATAAGTTGATTTGATTGGTTAAATTAAAGGATGAATTTGTGAAAAAAATGAACAAAATAAGTGATTAAAAAAAATGGTTTTGTCTTCACTAAGACTTGAACCCACGCCCTTGTGTTCACCAGCCAAAACACTTGCCAACCCAGCTGCGCGCGCAGCTTGTTACTATAACAACTCCATTTAATTATATTTGAAAATTAACATTTGAAATTTCTGAACAGAAAATGGCGCCAAGAACACCATCCCCATTTGATTTTGAAAATTCTTGAAACTGAACCAAATTGATCAAGTAAAGGGTCTATCTTGCTCGGTTTTGGACGAGGAACATGATGATAGCATTTAATTTCATTTATTTTAACCCTAAGGCCATTGATTCTCTGATGAACACGAAGAACCCTAATTCTATGATTCATTCTAAAATCGTGTATGTGCAAGTTAAGATGCAATTGATTGAGGGTTAATGATCCTCATAGGTGCAGAAACAAGATGGTATGCTCACATTTCATTTATGATGCGTGCAAGTATGAGTTTGAAGTTCATGAGGCTTACCTTCAAAAACGGCCAAAGTGGAGATTGAATTCTTCAGTAGAGGTGTTACAGATGCTTTGCAATGATCTGGATAGCTTCAATGATGATTATGGAACATGTCTGGATGCTTGGAGTGAACTGAATTCATCTGAGCATAGCCATGAGACCCGATCTGCAGTTGCTTGGAGTGAGGATCGAATTTGATGATGGAGGTGTTTCAGATCATGGATGATGATTGGTATAGCTCATATATGATATATGGAATGTGTTTGGATGATTAACTTGGACAGATATGGGCTAGTGTGAATTTTGGCATGATAAGGCTCTCTTTATGCAAACATGGTGGTTGAAGAGTGATTCTGAGATTTAGGTGTTTTTGGGGTGTGTGGATGGATCAAACACATCACATTTGATGTTTATGAGATGTTAGAACCCTCACTTTGGCCAGAAATTGCAAGAGATGGAAATTGCAATTCTCCCTCTTTGAAACTCATGAAACTTGCAACTTAAGAAAGAAGAGAGAAAACCTATGATTATGAGGTTTTGGTGTGAATTGAAGAGTGGAAATGACCTCTATTTATAGGCCAAAGTTTCTGAATACAAAGCTCTTGCAAGTTGATCAAGAATGATGATTTGGCTTAAGAGATAAAATGGAATCTTTCACATTAAATGCAAATGGTTAAAGTAACTAAACCATGGTTATTTTGGCCAAGCTTCTTATCTCTTTCCATTCTGATCTCAAATCAGAAAATATCATTCAATCATTGCTTTGGTGTGTCATTGCTTGAATTATAGGCCATATAGTATTGAACTTAGTGAAAATGGCTTGTAATTTCATGCATAATGACCTCTAATTGCAAAATTCAAAACCATAGCTACACTCCATATTTTTTCATGCTCTTGGACATTTTGGAAAGCTCATATTACACACTTCAAAACCCTAGTTGAAAGTTTCTTCAAGATCCTTAAGGAAGTGGGTGAAAAAGATCCACGAACTTTGAGAAAAATGAAGTTTCAAGTGAAATTTTCCAAAGATGCCAACTTTGAAGCTCCATATCTCTTAAATGGTTGATCTTATGGAAAAAATTTATATGTGTCAAAGTTGTTTATTGGATCAAAATCTACAACTTTCATGTTGGAAGTTTTTTTCAGTTTGTAGGTGAAATTTTGAGTTATTCCCCTCCAAAGTTTGGAAAAAACCATGAAAAACACTTAGAAAAATTTTCTAAGTATGAAAGTCAAACTTTTGACTTTTTGATTCTTGATTGATTTTCTTGATTTTTCTTGATCAAATGACTTCATATATCATATATTGATGATTTTTAACTTCAAAAGTCATGGTTGACCAAAATCCCCCAAAAGTCAATGGTGATCTTGTACAGTTGACTTTTTCAGACGAATCGCGTTTCTGGAGATTTCAAATGAAACAGGTTATCCTCACCATATGAGTGGTATGAATAGATCATATTGAAGCATTAGAGGATATTGAGCCATGGTTTGAGTTGTGGCACCATGTCCTGATTAAAAAAAGTCAGTGGTTCAGTGGAATTAGGTCAAAAACCCTAATTGTCGACCTGATGAAATTGATGACTGTGGATCTTGAATTGAGACACAATCTTCATTGGATATTGTCATAGGGATTATTTGAAGATGATTGAAACCTTTGATTGACTTCCTGGGGGTTTTTAGGGTTTCCCAAATGTGATCCCTGATTTCAGTCCCTGATAGTTCAAAACCCTGATCTGAGGATTTGTCTGATAAATCTTTGTGTAGGAGATGTTATGAGCCAATGGATTAGGTCAAAATGATGCACTTGAGGTCTTGATATCATGTCCCAAGCCATTAGGTCAAATTCTGAGCAAAAGTCAGGAGTGTGCTGTCTTCAGTCAAAACCCTAATTCAGTCGATTCAAAGCTGTTGAGCTTGTTGAAATGAATCTCTGAGGACCAAATGTTGATTATTGATGAAGATGATTCATTTGAGATGAAGGGAGAACAAAACCCTAATTGATTGTTACTTGTACTAATGAGTGATTTCTTGATTAAACCCTGCTGAGCACAAGTAACAAACACAAGCTATGCAATTTGTTAGAGATGCAAATGATGCATATGCAAATGATATGAGGTGGTATCTTAGGTCAAAAATTGGGGTATGACAACTATGTCCAGAAGGGTGTTCTTTCTTTAAACTTTATAGATGCAGACCATCAATGGGCTGATATCTTTACAAAACCCCTTACTGAAGATAGGTTTAAGTTCATTTTGAAGAACATCAGTATGGATTTATGCCCAGAATGAAGGTGTTGAGAAGATCAGGTATATGGATTAGATTGAAAATGTTTATTTATTTTCTTATCAGATGTTATGTGTATGCATGATCATTTAGATACTCTGATTCTGTTATTTCTAACGTTTCAAATGTCTAAGTATGATACAGAAATTCTGTTAAAGCAAAACAGCTGTCACCAGCTATTCCAGATGATGACCACGTGTTCATTCTGAAGGGACAAGCATGCGTGCAGTTGATGAGACGCCGCCCTAGGTAACTGTGCAAATCTTTTCAAATCTCACGCTATCTCCACTAACGTATCTCTACATTAATTGTGATTGATTAAGTTTCTGTAACTGCTTGCATTCAGAATCTCATTGCATTCTTTTTCACGTCCATGTCTATATAATCTCATATCATATTCACTTTATCTCTTTTCACTCATTCATCATCGTTCTTGTGTATGCATTTCTGTCTCCTCTTTTCTCTTCACAAAAACCCTAAACCCTAAACCCAAAAATCTCAGAAATCTCAAGTGTTCTTCAATGGCTTCTTCTTCAATCTCAACTTCAACCTTCTGATCCTCACCCTGTTGTTGACACTCCAGTGTTCTTTGTAACACCCTTCTAAACCCCCGCGGAAATTAATAAATAAATCAAAGTAAATGCAACCAAGGGTGCCACAATTGATAATAAAATAAAAAATTATCTCTCACTTTCATGCATTTACCAGGGAAATATCCTTTCATAACTCATCAATCTCCTGTTTACACAGCGGAATAAATTATCAAATAACAATTCATCATCAAATACCATCAATCCTCAAAATTTACTTCAAACAAAACAGAGTTATTAAATATATTTGAAAATGTATGGTTCCCCGGTGTTACGCCTATCAGAGCATGACACCTGACGCTAACTAAATGAAGACTCATGAGCTAATCCTCACCAAGTCAAAGCCGCTATCCTCAATCTGAAAAATATAGTGTAAGGGTGAGTCTCATCGCAATTAACAAATATTATTGCAATCGTAAATAATAACATATCATAGTTATATTATTCACCCAATCATATTACATCCAGACAATTCAACAGAACCCACAACTAGCACATCATCAATTCATAACACTGAAACACATTCAATCATGTTATGAAAATCATGCATATGTAATGACTGACACTATGCATGTGGTACCAAACATCATCAATGGGAATAACCCACCGACCGATCCAACATCTTCAAGATACGGCCCTGCGACACAGAATCCACACAATGGGAATTATGCCCTTCACTGATCCAACACATCATCATGGATACAGCCTCAACAAATGATTATGAATGAATGCAAACATATATAACATACTATACCATCGTCATCATCATCATCATCATCATAATCAAGTATGTTTAAATATATATTAGCATCAGTCAATTATCATCAAATTATCATCATCATACCATTCATAAGTCATCACACGAATATTACTTCAAACATAGCATGTAATTAACATATCTCATCACATATATGTATAATACATCATTCGTCAAGAAATAAATCATGTTTCAAAATAATTCGAGTTAAACCTCATCTCATAATTTATACACATAGGTTATCTCATGAGGTTCCCCGTGTTCGAAACGGCACTAAAAACAGACCAACGGTTCAAAAGATACGTTATCTTCAAGTTTGGACAATTTTCTGCACAGCAAGGTCCGCTCAGCGGACCACTAGTGACGCGACGCAGAAGCGAACTTCCTTCAGACCTCCGCTCAGCGGACCTCTAGCGACCCTGAACAGAAACTAGCTAGGTCAGGTACTCCACTTAGCGGACCTGCGATTTCACAAATTCTCAAGTCTGCGACAGACCTGCGATTTCACACATCCAAGCCCCAAAATCGACTCTAAACACCAGTCACAGTCATACAATCACAAACCACATCATTATACATCATCATACATCAAAACAACACATTATTAATCCAACAATTCAAGCCATTTCATCAATTATAACATCCCTAACCTAACATACAATCCAATTGACTCAACAACATCCCTAATCAATATTATTATCTAAGAATACGATAATAGATTCTAACCGGAGAGTCCCTCTTACCTTAGCCAAGAGTTCTTGATTGGTCTCTCCCTCTTCCGTTCCTCTTTACATTCTTCGTATTCCAAACCTTCAGCTCTTCTTTCATGTTCTGCTCTTTCTTTCCCAATTCCCTATTATTTTATGAAAATAACATTTTAATTTAGTAATGGGCTTTACTACACAACACCCCCTCACTTGCTAACCTCTCACATGGCCCAAATGCCATAAACCATCCTTCTCCACTTATTTTTATAAAACTCATAATAATTCCAATTATTAATTCAACTTCTAATTTAAATTAAAATTAAAATTAAAATTATTACGGGTGTTACATTCTTCAACTTCCCCTCTTCAGAATCATCTTTTTCTGATTCATTCATTCGCCTCATTCGCCTCATGCGCTCCTTTAAACCTACTCCCTAGAATCCTTCATCTGACCCTGTTGTCGTAGCCTTAGATTCTGACAATGAAGTAGAATCCTCTCTTCAACCATCCTCTTCAAACACCTCTTTTTTGTTTGATAGAGTTTCTGAACCCTATTCTGTTTCTCACCCACAATCTCCAAAACCTTCTGTTGATATACGTTTTGAATTGTTAAAATATAAGGTCAGAACAGGGTTAGAGTATCTGAAGGTATCCCATGACTCCAAGCTGGATCATGTGGCTGCTGAAAAGCTCTAGACAACTTTTCTTGAAGATGTGCAGGCAGAGTTTCTGGACCTCTAGAAGGATTGTCTGGATGTTGCTCCTGGTCCTGTTGGACTAGCTCTGGAGTACGACTGTGGCAGGTATTATCATCCAATTTGTGACTGGAAACCTCTGGAAGAAGCTCCCTTTGTGGATAAAATGGAAGTGGATAATCCTTTGCCTCTGGTTGTCTGGACTCCTTATCCGTTTTTAGTTCTGACTGGAGACTTTAAGACTCTATTTCAATGGTTCAAGGAGAACCCTCTTACAGAGTATCCTGATATGGTGTACCCAGTCATTGAGTATCCTGCTGAAGAAGAACTTGCTGAAGAGCAACAAGCTAAAGAAATTCCTGCTGAAGAGGAACCAATTGCTGATAATCAGATGATTCCAGCTTTTGATGTTCCTACTTCTTCTGTTGGTCCTTATACATCTGTTTTGATGGAAACTCTGAAGGAACTCCAACAGAACCAAGCTTCAGTGTTCAGTCGCCTGGACAAGCAAAATGAAACCAATGAGGAATTCAGAACTTGGATGCAGAGAACAGAAGAATCTTCCAAGAAGCAAGCTGAAGACACCGCTAAGATTAAGAACCTTCTGGCAGCCTTAGCCTTTAAGCTTAGCTAGTCGTAGTCTAAGTCTTGTGTCTTAGTTGTTTTTCTTGTTTCTTGCATCTGTTTTTGTTGTGCATATGCCTTGTACTCTTCCCTTCTGATTAATCAATGAAATATTTTCTTTCTTCACTCTATGTGTCTTTCATCTGAATCTTTTATGCTTTTTGATGTTATGACAAAAAGGGGGAGAAGCATGCTAATTGAATTGATTTATAATATCAGTGGCTGGGCTTAAGTCTCAACTTCCCTAACAAAAATTGCAAGTTTTTTGTCTCTGATAGTTTTGCAGGAATGTGATAATCTGAACAAGCTCAAAAAGGGGAGAATAGCATCTGGAAAAAAATCTCTTAAAAACTTGAAGCAAGCAAGCTATGTTCTGATACAAGAAGTTTCATGATCAGAAGCAAGCTATGTTTTTAAGCTCTGATACAAGCAAGTCTTGTTGATGCTCTGATAAAGCCAAGTGCTCCCAAAGAGAAATTCAAAGCTCTGAAGTTGTCCAATGGAAGCTCTGAAGTTTAAAGTTCAACGTGAAAGTCTCTTCTGAAATGGAAAATACTCAGGGAAGTCTTTTATTTATAAGTTCTTCTAGTATTAATTTCAGGGGGAGACATATTCACACACTCTGATTAATATGCTTTCATGCTATACCTGTGTATAGTCTTTTTCATCTGATATTCTGGATACAAAATCATATCAATTCTATATGTTTTTGTCATCATCAAAAAGGGGGGAGACTGTTAGAACAAGAAATGTTCTGATCAATATTCTAAGTTTTGATGATAACATTATATATGAGTTTTGTATAAGACAATGTGGTACTCTAATTCTTTACATTTTCCATTTCAGGAAAAGTCTAAGAGAGTATGCATGAAATCAGCATTCAGAAGCTCTGACCCAGAAGATCTGGATGGCTTCATTAGAACATGGTTTGACAGACATCAGAAGATGGTCTTGAAGAAATCAGAACATGATCTGGAAAGCATCAGAAGATGGTAGTCAGAAGCAAGGCTCTGAAGATCCGATGGTATCACGCTACAAAGCACTTCCATAGTCTGTTGACTGAAGTTGCATCTGCACCAAAGCCGAAGACTCTGATATTCAAATGTTTATCCAATAGTCTGAGTCCAAAAGCAAGTACAAGATGAAAAGGCTATAATCTCAAATCTCTGACTGACAAAAGGAACGTTAGAAGCTACAAAAGGAAAAGTCAGAAAAAGCAGTTGAAACATGGCTCAAGGTAGTTGACAAAAGAGTGAAACATTAAATGCAGCAGTGTACTATTCACGCAAAGCATTAAATGCTCCCAACGGTCACTTTTCCTCAAATCCTATATATAGAAGTTCTGATTTAGAAGCAGCAACAACTCTTGAACGCAAAAGTACCAAAACGCTGTAAAACTGAAATCACACAAAAGCAAAGAAGAACTTCATCTTCAACCTCACAACATTGTAATATTTTAGTGAGTGTTAGAAGTAGAGCTTAAGAGAAAAATCACTTGGTGATTATAGCTTATTAAGAAGCAATTTAATCTCTTGTTTTATTTATTTTACATTGATTGTAAAAGGAAGTTCCTAGAGTGATCAAGTTGTGATCTGTAGACTCTAGAAGACTTAGAGGTTATCTAAGTGGAGAACCATTGTAATCAGTTTGATTAGTGGATTAAATCCTCAGTTGAGGTAAATCACCTTGTTAGGGGTGGACTGGAGTAGTTTAGTTAACAACGAACCAGGATAACAATAACTGTGTGGTTTATTTTTATCTATCATTTTTAGAAGAAACCCTTATTCAATCCCCCCCCCCCTTTCTAAGGGGTTTTAACTCCTTCAACTACTACTTAGAGAAATGATTGAGGTGTATACCTTGGTGTATTTCTCTAAATACTTAACTTTTTTGGTATGATTCAAATCACAAATAAACTCCCTTTAAAAAATACCCAATCAAAAAACACTCAAAATACTTCATAAAGGTTCAAATTCAAACAAAGTAAGGAAATGGTGTGAAGCCTTGTAGTGGGTTTTGTTCATCATGGAATTACATCAAAAAACACAAACCCACGTTCCTTCTCTTCTAAGAAAAAAGTTAAGTCCATTCCATACTTAGGCGTGTAAGTCTCCAAAGGTCGAGCATCATGGATTGTGACCTTAACCTCTGTTCACCTAAAAAACACAAAACAAATGGAAGTTTTTGAGCCAAACTACGGTAGCTCTGATTCTTGGTAAGCGTTATGTAGGCATTGGATCGCGGGGCCTAAGAGAGCACAATTGTAAATAATTCTTTCTCTTCCCCGTGTTTCTTTTGTATGCATTCGCATTTAGGCTTTAGACATTAGACACCCTTTAGATAGAAAAAAACATAGGTGGATACCGTCGAGTACGATGAATGTGAGGGGTGCTATCACCTTCCCCTTGCTTAACCGACTCCTGTACCCATTTCTCTGGTCGTAAGACCTTGTTCTTGTTCGAGTTAGGTTTTCTGATATTCATTTCCCTCAATAGGATAAATGTATTAGTGGCGACTCTGGTCACTTTTCGCCGTAACGACACCCGCTAAGCGGAGGTCCCAATGTAGTTAGCTACTGTCTTTGAGCGCTTGAAGCGAGGTTATTGGAAAATTAATTCCATAAGCGCGTTGGAGGGTCGCTAAGCGGACCCTGGTGTGTATAAAAATTTCGGAACTTTAAAACTATGTAATGTTTGATCCGTGTATCTTTTTTATGTGTCGTTTTAAGCGATGCGAAGTTAATTAACTGTTTTATAATATAGAACAGAGAAATGGACAGTGGCCGATTTTATTTTAAAACTTGATTTAATTGCTTTGGTGAAATGATCATTGTGCATAGTGGTTTTGTGAATATGAAAATGTATTGGTATGGTAACGGAAGAAATGTGATTATTGCTATGATTGTCGTGATAAATGTGTGAAGGATTGAATGATGCAGAGATATGTGCATACTTGTTAGTGATGATAACAGTGAGTTATGGTGAGACGATGTATTTCATCGGATCGGTGATGTGTAAGTATGTCATATGTGTGCATTCATTCATAAATAATTTTAATAACTGAATCCCGGTGATGTTTGGATTAATGGTGGGCATAATTCCCATTGTGTGGAATTTGTGCCGGTGGGACCGTATCTCGGTGATGTTTAGATCGGTCAGGTGGATTAATTCCACGGCTTATTGGTACCACATGCATAGTGTCAGTTGGTTCATATGCATTTTGGTACATATGATTGAATGGATTTTAGTGTTATGTTGGGTGATGTATTTGTTGTGGTTGATGAATGACAATTGAAAATCTGAATATATTGCAAATTGGGTGAATGATATATTATGATGTTTTGTTGCTTATGAATGCATAATATTTATTAATTGTGAATGAGACTCACTCTTACATGTTGACATTTTCATATTGAAGAGTAGTGCATTTTTACTTTGGAGAGGAAAGCTCGTAGAGTTAATCCAGCCGTTGGGTCGTGTCGGTCATGCTCTGGTCTTGTAACACTGGGAACAATAAATTTAGAGTTTAATTTTGTTACACTCTATTTTGTTCGGTTTGGATTATCTTCCATTAGAATTATTTTGGAAGATGTTTTGTTATTCCGCTGTGATAAACATGATAATGTTGTTTGGTGAACGTTCCTATTAAAGCATGACATAAGACTACAATTGGTTTATTTGTTTTATTTAATTGTGGCTCCCTTGTTTTTTTCTATGTTTTACTCTGATTATTTTATTAATTTTCGCAGGGTTTAGAAGGGTGTTACACTTTGGCACTAGCCTTACCCCAGAAATTCAATAACAACTCAACGGTCTCATGCATTTTTATCATTTGTCTTCTACAAAACTCATTAAAGTTCTCTAAAGCAACCTCCATGCAATTATCATGCCTTGTCCTCAAATACCATAACTTGTTCTTATCTTGAAAGTCTTCACTAGATGATGATGATGAATGAACAATAATATTGGAACTTTCTAAAATATATAAACCACATATTTTAGACCTTTTAGCTATAATCACTTCACCATGCACAATCTTCAATAATCCACATTCAACTCGAATGCAATAGCCTATATCATCAAATATGCTTATGGATAACAATTTTTGCCTAAGTTTTGAAACATACCTCTCATTGTGAATAAGAATTTCACAATCATTGAACATTTTAAGTCTAAGTTGTGCCAATACCATGAACCTTGTAAACCTTATCATCACCAAGGAGAACTGTTCCACCTTGCTATAGCTTCAAAGTCTCAAAGTATTCTTTTCTTGGACAAATTTGATAAGAGAAATCTAATTGCATGCCTCAACTATCTTCAGTCTCCAAACTCGACACCACTAGTGCACCGGCACTCTCATAACTATCCTCATCTGAGGAAACTGCAAACTAAAAGGAATCATCATTGTGCTTCCTCTCGGGAGAATCCCTTTTGAATTGAGAGGTTTTATGACAACTATAACATTTTACCATTGGATTGATCAACATACCTCATTATTTTCACTTCACAAAAAGTGTGATTAGAGTGATTTATGATTAACATGTTTAATGCTTTGGATTGATTGACATGAATTTTATGTGGAAGACTTATTTCATGAATATGTCTAAATGCAAAAAGAAGTCACTAAGCATCAACTCTTGGATGTTCAACTTCAAAATCCATGTGCCTCATGTACTTCATTGACAAATTTGGTTGATCATGTGAAAATTGGTATAGAAACTCTTGCTTTTGTTTTACTTTGATTGAGGACAAACAAAGATTCAAGTTGGGGAGTGTTTTGATAAGTGCTTGATTCATGTTAAAATGTCCTATTATAACATAGCATTTATCTCACTTAAATTGCAAGTTTCTCATATAAAAACCCCTAATTATTGAATAAAACTATTATTGTGCAAGTTTACTTCGTTTAGTTTACATTTGTGCAAGAAATAGCCTTAAAACAAAAATCAGCAACCTGAGAGTTCGCGTAGCAAACTCCAGTGAAGTTAAAGGAAAAATCGAGACAACAGATAATTCACTGCAGCGAATATGCAGGGAAAGCCCAATTCACTGCAGCGAACCCTATTTCGCGTAGCAAACCAAGTCAAAAGAAAATTTCTCAATTTCGTTAGCAGCGAGCAGCAGCGCAGGAAGTTCGTGTAGCGAACTATATTTTGTGTAGCGAACGTTGGCGGTTTCTGAAAGATATTTTGAAAGACTTAAAGCTGAAGAAAGGTAGTTCGCTGCAGCGAACCATATTTCGCGTAGCAAACTCAGGCGGCCATAACTGCTATCAAAAAGACAGAAACTCAGCTCAAAAGATATCAGTTTTTATCATTGTAATACATTATATAATTGTAATAGAAGTAGGAATAGAGGAGGTTTTAGGTAGAAGGAGCTAGATACACATCAAGAGTCAGGATATCGTCATTGATGATGTTTCAACTTAATTTCTCCATTGTTCATCAAGCTACCATGAGTAGCTAAATTCCACTCTTGTTGGGATTGGTCGTAGTTCACGAAAACAATATGTATCTTATTTGATCATGGCGTTATATATAGATTATGTTTGAATCATGATTGTTGTTATCTTTGTTTTACTGTTTATTTCATGGATTGAATTGATATTGACAAATACAATTCTAATATCAATTCAAGATAACAACTAATAAATTCTAAATGCTAGACATAGATTTAGATTTAATATTCACTAAAAGTTTTAGATCTTAATGCTACCGTATTGTTTAATAGGTTGAAAAATCGTCGATTAAACCATAAGGTAAGAAATCTCAACAAAGTTTAGACATGAACTTTGCTTGTGTGTGATACATGATGATCTTGAAACATTCATAACTTGTGTACAACTGATCTGAGATATACATATTAAATCGGTGGATGAAAAACAATTCCCCACAAGTTTATTCCTCTGACTTATCTTTCGTTATTTACGCAATTTTACTTTCCATACTTTAAAACCAAACAATCTTGAAACTTCTGCTTAGATTTATAGAAATTGTTGAAAGGTTCTGATATCGCCTCAATCCCTGTGGATACAATAATTACGATACTTACATTTGATTATACTCAACATCAAATTGGCACTGTTGATGGGGATTGGCGTTTAAGATATTAGTACATCGCAATAGTTTCTATACTTTTAAGTTTTGTGAATTTGTTTATATATTGTATATATTTGTTTGTTTTTCGCAACGTTTGCTCAAGTGTTTGGATAGGTAGAAAAATTTATGTGTATGCTTCAAGGAAAGAAAGCAAAAGAACAACCTCTTTTTGATCCCAAGATCGACAGAACAATCCGAAAGAAAAAAAAGCAAACGAAGAAACAAAAACAACTATCCAACAGAAAAACAAAGGAGCTTCTACATCAAATTCCTCGTCAAATCATCCTATCAACAAAACAATGGCTGAAGCAGATAACACAAATGGTCCATGTGAAAGCAGCCCAAGGCGATTCGCCCGTCTCACCAACAATCCAGCCGCAAGACAAGCTGAGATGAAAACAGGATTACTACATATCATCTATGCTAATCCTTTTGTATATTTGGATCATGAAGATCCTTACACTCATCTCACTTGATTCTACGAGATTCCTGGTACATTAGGTACACTAGAAGCTGAGGAGGAAGTTGTGTTCATGAGGCTCTTTCCGCACTCATTGATTGGCAAAGCAAAGGATTGGTACCTCGATCAAGCAATAGAAACCATAACCAATTGGAATGTGTTAGAGAGAAATTTTCTTAACAGATTCTTCTCTCATAACTGATTCATGGATGCAAAAACAACCATTGCCACATTCACTCAATCTACAAACGAAAGTTTGTGTGAAGCCTGGGAGCGTTATAAATCCATGTTGCGGAAATGTCCAAACCACAATTTTGATAACCTCTCACAAATCTACATCTTTCGTAATGGATTATTACCTCAACCAAAGCTTTTACTTGACGCAATAGCTGGAGGTTCCTTGATAGCAAAAAATGCAGCAAACACAATTTCAATCATTGATAGGATGGTTCTCACAGATCACCAAGTGCAACTCAACGAGGTATCGTTCAAAAGAAACCTGGAATTCTAGAATTAGGTACAAATGATGCAATCTTGGCACAGAATAAACTACTCACTGAGACTATGGAAGAATTGACAAAACAGCTATCCAAGCTGCCTCAACAACTCAAAGAAATGCACGGTTCGTCGAACACATCACAACAAGTAGCTTTCTGTGAACTTTGTACAGGTGACCATCCAACCGATTTTTGTCCTCCGATCAATGAAGAGGTGAATTATATGGGAAATCAGCAGCAGAGGCAGGTTCCGTATAATCAAGGTTATTCGCATAACAGCAACACAAGCTATGGCCAAAGTCAAAACAGACTGAATCAATACCAAAGTTACACGCGGCCATATAAGCTTTCAAAGATAGAGGATACCTTGAATCACTTCATGAAATTGTCCATGGCAAACCAGAAAAACACCGATGCATCAATTAGAAATCTTGAAACACAGAGGTACATTTACCACCACCACTCAAACCAATCCAAAGGAGAATTGCAATTCAATAACAACAATAAAGGTGGGAGTGGTTGAAAACAAAGTTGGGGAGAGTGAAAAAGAAAATAAGGGTGTAGTAGGAAATCAAGAGGAAAACAATGAGAAAAAGAAGGAAGAAAAGTTGCTGATCCTGGAAGCGTTATAGTGCCAGTAACCAATGAAAATATCAACTTTAAAGCTTTGATCGATCTTGGTTCAAGCAAAATCTTCTTCCGTTGTCCCTTTATCAAAAGATCGGTATTCTTGATATGGAACCTACAACAATATTGTTACAACTTGCTGACAAATCTATGGCATAATGAAAGGCGTTATGGTGGAACTTGAAAACTTTCTGTTTCCAACAGAGTTTATAGTGATAGACATTGAAAAAGTAGACGACATACCTCTGATCTTGGGTCGTCCCTTCATAAACGCAGCCGGAATGATGATTGACGTGGATGAAGGGAAGATGAAAGTAAGGTACAAAGATGAAGAAGTCAACTTCAAATTGTTTCAACACAAAGAGGATGACTATTCCAAAGTTAAAGATCTTGATGAAGTAGGCATGGTATTGAAGAAAATTAATGATAAAGAAAGGGGAAAGGATGGTGGGAATGAAACTTTTAATAATTCTCACAAGCCACCTTGATTTTTCGTGGAAAAAGGCGTCGAGCTAATGACGTTAAACAAGCACTTGTTGGGAGGTAACCCAACCTTTTACTTATTTATGTTCTTTCAATTTTGCTTAATTAGTTCAATTAATAGAAAGGAAATGGCATGGCATAGCATAAAGAAAATTCTACAGAATTCTCTAAGCGAGCACTGTTTCGCTAAGCGAATATAGCAGAATCAGCAAAAATGTCAATCTTGCCATCTTCTTCATCTTAGAATTTTGGGTGTTTTCATATAGTAATTAGTTGTAGGTGTCTTATGATCAATCTATGATGTTTATGCTTGAATATTTGTCCTTCAACATTGAGTGGAAAAAGGCATAGAGTGGAAAATCAAATTTATATGAACCAAAGGCACAAGGGTAAACAACACAACTTGTGAAAGAATGGCACAATTCAAGGTAAGTGTTTATTGCTTTCTTAAAGTATTAAGCATAAGTATGACATGAGTAGGCTGCATAAAATCAGTTCATTCAATCATATACCATGACATGTTTCCTTATGAATCACTTAGTTCTAAACAAGAAAGTGAGGTAACCTTCCATTGTTCACCATATGCTAAGGAGACTGACAAATTCTTGTTTTAACTCGTTTGATTCATGCTTAATCTAGCATTTATGTTGATAATTGTGAAGACATATAAGGGATCAAGGCAATTCTTTGAAATTGAGCATAACTACTAAACCAAATGTAACCTCATTGTCCCTTGTGGGTGAGTGATCTTTTGAAACCCCTTTTGAGCCATATGATAATGAATCCATCATTGATGAACTAAACCATTCAGTAAGTAAACCACTTATTGGAGATTGTTCTATATCTTTGAAAATCATAAAAATTTTCTATGATAGATTCTACTTTTCCTTGAAAAAAACCTTGAAACCATTGATATCCTTTTGTCAAAATCTTAAAAGAGAATTCAAAGAAAAGTAAGGTTTTGATCAAGTTTGGGAGAAATAGAAAAAGACATTTTTCAAGAAAAGAAAATAGAAATGATTCAAGAAAAATATGAAAGAGAAGTAAGAAAAGAAATGGTAATGACTACCAAGAAAATATGTGTTCAAAAAGAAAGAAACAAGAAAGGTAGGATGAGTGATATGTGAAAAAGACTCACAATTTATGAATGGTCTTCTAAAAATAAAAATCAACAATCTTTTTGTTTCCATTACCCATAAGAAATGACACTTCCTTGGTACCTTGGCCACATTACAACCCTACAAGACCTTAGTGATCTATGTTTTTGCTTATCAACATAACTTGCTTGGATGAATGTATGAATTTATCTAGATATTAGCAAATTTGTCATGTGAGAGATCAACATACCTCATTATTTTCACTTCACAAAAAGTGTGATTAGTGTGATTCGTGATTAACATGTTTAGTGCTTTGGATTGATTGACATGAATTTTATGTGGAAGACTTGTTTCATGAATATGTCTAAATAATAAAGGAAGTCATAAAGCATCAACTCTGGGATGTTCAACTTCAAAAGCCATGTTCCTCAATTACTTCATTGAGAAATTTGGTTGATCATGTGAAAATTGGTATAGAAACTCTTGCTTTTGTTTTACTTTGATTGAGGACAAACAAAGATTCAAGTTGGGGAGAGTTTTGATAAGTGCTTGATTCATGGTAAAATGTCCTATTATAACATAGCACTTATCTCACTTAAATTGCAAGTTTCTCATATAAAAAACCCAATTATTGAATAAAACTATTATTGTGCAAGTTTACTTGGTTTGGTTTACATTTGTGCAGGAAATAACCTTAAAGCGAAAACCAGCAACCAGAGAGTTCGCGTAGCAAACTATTTTTTGTGTAGCGAACTCCAGTGAAGTCAAAGGCAAAATCCAGACAACAGATAGTTCGCTGCAGCAAATGTGCAGCGAGAGCCCGATTCGCTGCAGCAAACCATATTTCGCGTAGCGAACCAAGTCAGAAGCAAATTTCTCAGTTTCGGTAGCAGCGAGCAGCAGCGCAGGAAGTTCGCATAGTGAACATTGGAGGTTTCTGAAAGATATTTTGAAAGACTTAAAGCTGAAGAAAGGTAGTTCGCTACAGCGAACCATATTTCGCGTAGCGAACTTAGGCGTCCATAACTGCTATAAAAAGTACAGAAGAGTCGGGAAATCGTTATATATAAATTATGTTTGAATCATGATTGTTGTTATCTTTGTTTTACTGTTTATTTCATGGATTTAATTGATATTGACAAATACGATTCTAATCTCGATCCCAGATAACAACTATTAAATTCTAAATGCTAGACATAGATTTAGATTTAATATTCACTAAAAGTATCAGATATTAATGCTACCGTATTGTTTAACAGACTGAGAATTTGTCGATTAAACCATAAGGTAAGAAATCTCGACATATTTTAGACATGAACTTTGCTTGTGTGTGATACGTGATGATCTTGAAACATTCATAACTTGTGTACAACTGGTCTGAGATATACATATTGAATCGGTGGATGAAAACCAATTCCAAACAAGTTTATTCCTCTTACTTATCTTTTATTGTTTATGCAATTTTACTTTCCATACTTTAAAACCAAACAATCTTGAAACTTCTGCTTAGATTTATAGAAATTGTTGAAAGGTTCTGATATTGCCCTAATCCCTGTGGATACAATAAACACAATACTTATAATTGATTTTACTCAATATTAGCGTGCAAGCATTGATGCCACACCCTTAAAAGCTTCAATACATTTCTCTTGATTTAAAATTGCTTACATATTCCATTTCCACAACCCAAAATCATGGTCTCTAAAAAACTTCTCAATCTCCCATTCAGCCATCGTGCTCACTTGAAAATAATACCCCTTTGTCCCACAGTGGGCGCCACCTATTATGAAAATGATAGAATAATTAAAACCATTTCATAAATATTCAAAGTTCAACCACACCAAAAAATTTGACGAGTAGGACAAAGAACAATGAATCCCAAAATCGAAAGAACCGCATGCATAAACCTTGGTAAAAATAAGAAAAATAAATAATGAGTCAAATGACTATATCTAGAAGAGTCTTATGTCTCAAAACAAAGAATCATGGTTGAAGTCGACAACAACACTAACAATAATAGAAATAAAATTTGTGGTACACCATGTCACAATAGTCCCAAATGTTTAGATCACCGTGTTAGAACACAAAGGAATGTCCGACAAAGTGAAATGAAAACAGGATTATTGAAAATTTGGTATGCTAACCCTTTTGCAGGTGTAGACCAGGAAGATCCGTACACGCACCTCTCAAAATTCTATGAAATTTTTAGTACACTTGGAGCTCTAAAAAATGAGGAATAATTAGTATTCCTATGATTGTTTCCCCCACTCTTTAATTGGCAAAGTAACAGAGTGATATCTAGATCAACCCATATCGACTATGAAAAATTGGAACTTGTTGGAGGAAAAAATCATAAACATATTTTTTCCTCACAACAAATTTGTGGAAGCCAAAACAACCAACCCGATGTTTTCCCTAGGCGTAACGAAAACTCCCTGTGAAGCTTGGAAAAGATACAAGTCCATGCCCGGACGATTTCCAAGCCACAATTTTGACAAATTTACGCACATACAGATATTCGAGAATGGAATCCAATAACAACCAAAATTGCTGCTAGATGCTACTGCTGGTGGTTCTCTTAAGTCCAAAAGTGCGGAAGATGCAACAATAGTCTTTGAGTGAATGATACTCAGTGATCATCAGGGACAAAATAACACAACAAAACCCCTCCCAAAAGAAGAACGATGTCGTAGAACTGAATATCAATGATGTAATTGTTGCTCAAAATAACTTGTTAACTCAAATGGTGGATGAACTAACCAAAAAACTTTCAAATCTACCACAACAACTAAAATAGATGCATGAAGTACCTTAACAAAGGAAGATTGCATATCATGAACTCTATAGGGGAGACCTTCAAACTGAATTTTGCCACCCACTAATGAGGAAGTGAACTATGTAGGAAACGAAAGGCCCGAGAAATATAAGAATAACAACTTCCTAAAGAACAATATTTTTAATCAAGGATGGAGATTTAAGGTTGGTCTATCTAATAGACCAACTTTTCAGAATTACTCATAAGCACCTCCAAAACATGACAAAATAACAAAGTTGGAGGATACACTTAATCAATTAATGCAGGTGACTATGGCCAGTTACAAAAAAAATTAATTTATGGCCAATCACCGACTAAGCTTCATGAACCAGCAACAGAGATCTATGGTTTATCTCATACAAATACATTTTTAAGGTATTGTACCTTTAAGACTATCAAAGATCAGCATAACCACTTACAAAAATTCTCCTCACAAATAAAATTTCACTCCAAATCACTAAGGCAATCAAAAGTGAAGAAAGAAAAATTCTATAGAGATAAGGAGAAAACTTAGAGAGATAAATTCCAAACAAAAATTAAATCGTTGGAAAGTGGGCCTCATTAATTATTTAATAAATTGATCTAATCGAATAAATTGAATGAATATGGTCGTTATGATTCTCAAAATGGAAAGTTGTGATATATGTCTGTTTCCAATCGTTTAGGTGTTGTAGAAATGTATTGGGTCGTTAGTTTGATCTTTTCTAATCGATTAAATTTGACCAAATTTCCCTTTTTGTCATTTCTAGAGCTCTTAAGTTGTTTGGCACAGCTTCCAAGTCATTTTTTAAATGTTTTTCTTTTAGGAAAAGTGTCTTGTGTGTGTGTGAGTTGTCTTAGTACTTTTAAGCTACTAACTTATTTTTACAGTACTTAGTTCAGTCAGATAGACTGACAAGACCTGACGAGCTTCCATTTCTTTATTTTTAAGGAGACTTTTTAGGAATTTTGTTGAATATTTTAATTGACTTTGAGTTCTTTCATTTTTTTGAAAGTTGACTTTGAGTACTTCATTTTTGTTGATTGTTGACTTTGATTACTTTATGTTTGTAGTGTTAGAACAAGAATTGTTCTGATCAATATTCTGTGTTTTAATGATAACATTATATATGAATCTTGTATAAGATAATATGGTACTCTAGTCCTTTGCATTTTCCATTTCAGGAAATATATAAAGAGTATGCACAAAACAGCACTAAGAAGCACTGACTCAGAAGGTTCTGGATGGCTACATCAGAACATGCTCTGGAAAGACATCAGAAGATGGTCAAGCAGAATCAGAACATGAACTGTAAAGCATCAGAAGAACGAAGTCAGAAGCTGAAGCTCTGAAGCTCTGATGGTATCACGCTCAAAGCGCTTCAAAGTCATAAGACAAGAAGATGCTTTGCACCAAGCTGTTGACTCTGAAATTCAAACGTTGTTTATCTATAAATCTGAGTCCAGAAGAAAGTACAAGATGACAGGCTATTAAGTCTAATCTCTGACTGATAAAAGGAACGTTAGAAGCTATAAAAGGCAAAGTCAGTAAAAGCAGGAAAAGCAAGGCTCGAGGTAGTTGACAAAAGTGTGAAACATTAAATGCAGCGTTGTACTATTCACGCAAAGTATTAAATGCTCCCAAAGGTCATTTCCTCTTAGCGCCTATAAATAGAAGTTCTGATCAGAAGCAAAGTAGAACACTTGTGCAATATACTGAAATGCTGTCAAAATCAAAGCTCACGAACTTCATCTTCAACCTCACAAACTCTTGTAATATTTAGTGAGTGTTAAGCTTAGAACTTAAGAGAAATATCACTGTTGTGATTACAGCTTTATTAGAAGCAATCTATACTCTTGTAAATATTATTTTATATTATTTTTAAAAGGTTCCTAGAGTGATCAAGTTGTGATCTGTAGACTCTAGAAGAATTCCTAGAGTTATCAAGTTGTGATTTGTATACTCTAGAAGACTTAGAAGGTTTCTAAGTGGATAACCATTGTAATCAGTTGGATTAGTGGATTAAATCCTTAGTTGAGGTAAGTCACTCTAAGGGGGTGGACTGGAGTAGTTTCGTTAACAACGAACTAGGATAAAAAGAATTGTGTTCATTGTTTTTATCTTACAAGTTTTTGAAGTCACACTTATTCAATCCCCCCCTTTCTAAGTGTTTTTCTATCCTTCAATTGGCATCAGAGCGCCGGTTCTAGGTGCAAGCACTTAACCGGGACAAAAGATTCAGGGAGAAAAACGCAAAGTCAAAATGGTTGAAACAACTTCATCTACTCCTACACCTGAACAAAACAACAACTGTAATTGAGGCAATAGTTTCAATGGCTATAATAGACCACCAGTTTTTTATGGTGAAAACTTTGAGTACTGGAAAGATAGACTCTAAAGTTACTTTCTTTGTCAAGATGGTGACTTATGGGATCTAGTGCTGGATGGTTACACACATCCTGTTAATGCTCAAGGTGTCATGGTGTCAAGACAAGCCATGAGTGATGCTCAAAAGAAAGACTTCAAGAATCATCACAAGTCTAGAACTATATTGCTAAATGCTATCTCTCATGCTGAATATGAGAAGATAACAAACAGAGAAACTGCTCATGATATCTTTGAATCCTTAAAGATGACTCATGAGGGTAATGCTCGAGTAAAGGAGACAAAGGCCTTAGCATTAATCCAGAAATATGAAGCATTCAAGATGGAGGAAGATGAAAACATTGAAGCAATGTTCTCAAGATTCCAGACTCTGATTGATGGATTAAGAATGCTAGATAAAGGCTAGACCAAAGCTGACCATGTCAAGAAGATCATCAGAAGCTTGCCCAGAAGATGGAGATCAATAGTGACTGCATTGAAGATTTCCAAGAACTTGAATGAAGTGTCTCTTGAAGAGATGATCAGTGCCCTGAGGAGTCATGAAATAGAGCTAGATGCAAATGAACCTCAGAAGAAAGGTAAGTCAATTGCATTAAAATCTAATAATAAAAAATGCACTAACGCTTTTCAGGCTGAAGAAGAAGATTCTGAAGAGTCAGAATCAGAATAAGAAGAAGATGAACTTTCTATGATTTCAAGAAGAGTAAATCAACTCTGGAAGAGTAAGCAAAGAAAGTTCAAGAACTTTAAGAACTTCAAAAGGCCTGAGAAAGGAGAATCTTCTGGACACAGAAGATCTGACAAGAAGAATGTGACATGCTATGAATGTAAAGAGCCTGGACATTACAAGAATGAGTGTCTAAAGTTTCAGAGGGAAAAGCCCAAGAAAATATTTGAAAAGAAGAAAGGCCTGATGGCTACATGGGATGACTCAAATTCTTATGATCAAGAATCAGACTCTGAAGATGAGCAGGCAAACATAGCATTGATGGCCACTGTTGATGAAGAGTCAGAATCTACATCAGACTCAGATTCTGAAGAGGTATTTTCTGAACTTTCTAGAGATGAGTTAGTTTCTATTCTAACTAAAATTCTGGAAATCAAGGCTCAACTTAGTATCAAATACAAAAATCTGAAGAAGCTCTTTGAATCTGAAACTAAGAAGCTTGAATTAGAAAATTCTGAACTTAAGGAAAAAGTTTTAAAACTATCTAAAGATGTTGAATCAACTTCTAGTTCAGAAAATTCTATTCCAAGCGTGAACAATATTCTTAAGGAATATGACTTGAGTTTCAGGAATTTTCTATCTAGAGGTATTGGCAGAAGTCAGCTAGCCTCTATGATATATGCAGTTAGTGGAAACAAGAGAGTTAGCATAGGCTATGAGGGTGAAACCCCATATAAACTTGAACCTGTTGATGAGATGAAAATCACATACAAACCTCTGTATGATCAATTCAAGTATGGCCACTCTCATGATATTAGGCACACATCACATGCCAAGAGTTTCCACATATCACACACAAAGAAACATAATGTTGCACATCCTAGAAAATATCATGCTATTCAGAATAGGGAATATCATGTTGTACCTCCTGTTAATTTTCGTGCTAAACCTCAGTTCAATCAGAACTTGAGGAAGACTAACCCAAAAGGACCCAAAAGAACGTGGGTACCTAAGGAAAAGATAATTCATATTGCAGATATCCTTGGCAGCCAAAAAGACAAAGAAAAACATGTCATGGTACCTGGACTCTGGATGCTCGAGGCATATGACGGGAAAAAGGTCTATGTTCCAAGATCTGGAGCTTAAATCTGCTGGAGAAGTTAAGTTTGGAGGGAACCAGAAGGGCAAGATCATTGGCTCTGGAACCATATGCATTGGCAACTCTCCCTCTATAACTAATGTTCTTTTAGTAGATGGATTAGCTCATAACTTATTGTCCATAAGTCAATTAAGTGACAATGGTTATGACATTATCTTCAATCAAAAGTCTTGTAAAGCTATAAGTCAGAAGGATGGCTCAATCCTATTTACAGGCAAGAGAAAGATCAACATCTATAAGATTGATCTTCATGATCTTAAGAATAATAAGGTTACTTGCCTTATGTCTGTTAGTGAAGAGCAGTGGGTCTGGCACAGAAGATTAGGTCATGCTAGTTTGAGAAAGATTTCTCAGATTATCAAACTTAATCTGGTCAGAGGACTCCCTAATCTGAAATATAAATAAGATGCTATTTGCGAAGCATGTTAAAAAGGGAAGTTTTCAAAACCTGCATTCAAGTCTAAAAATGTTGTCTCTTCCTCTAGGCCGGTAGAACTTCTGCACATTGATCTTTTTGGCCCAGTCAAAACAGCATCAATCAGAGGGAAGAAATATGGATTAGTCATCGTAGACGACTATAGCAGATGGACATTGGTAAAGTTCTTGAAACACAAGGATGAGTCACATACTGTGTTCTTTGACTTCTGCACTCAGATTCAATCTGAGAAGGAATGCAAAATCATAAAGGTCAGAAGTGATCATGGTGGTGAATTTGAGAACAGATTCTTTGAAATTTATTTCAAAGAAAATGGTATTGCCCATGATTTCTCTTGTCCTAGAACTCCACAACAAAATGGAGTTGTAGAACGAAAGAATAGGACTCTACAAGAAATGGCCAGAACCATGATCAATGAAACCAATATGGCTAAGCATTTCTGGGTAGAAGCAATTAACACTGCATGTTATATTCAGAATAGAATCTCCATAAGACCTATTCTAAATAAGACTCCTTATGAATTGTGGAAGAACAGAAAGCCCAACATTTCTTATTTCCATCCATTTGGATGTGTATGCTATATTCTGAATACTAAAGATCATCTGCATAAGTTTGACTCTAAAGCTCAGAAGTGTTTTCTACTTGGATATTCTGAACGCTGAAAAGGCTACAAAGTATACAATACTGAAACTCTTATAGTGGAAGAGTCAATCAATATCAGATTTGATGATAATCTTGGTCTTGAAAAGCCAAGGCAGTTTGAGAATTTTGTAGATATAGAAATCTCTAACTCAGATCCTGAAGAACCCAGAAGCAAGGTTTCAGAAGATCAAGTTGCTGCCTCTTTGGAGAATCTCGGAATATCTGAAGAGCCAACACCTAGAAGATCTTCTAGACTCAACTCTGCTCATTCAGAATATGTTATCATTGGAAAGAAAGATGATCCTATCAAAACAAGAGCAATTCTTAAGAACAATGCAGAATGTCAATTTGGTCTAGTATCTCTGATCGAGCCAACTTCTGTTGATCAAGCTCTAGAGGATGCTGACTGGATAATTGCCATGCAAGAAGAACTAAATCAGTTTACAAGGAATGATGTATGAGATCTGGTTCCAAGACCAAAAGGATTTAACATCATTGGAACTAAGTGGGTCTTCAGAAACAAGCTAAGCGAAAAAGGAGAAGTTGTAAGAAACAAAGCCAGACTGGTTGCTCAGGGCTATAGTCAGCAACAAGGCACTCACTATACAGAAACCTTTGCACCAGTGGCCAGGTTAAAATCTATTCCCTTATTAATTTCTTTTGCAACTCAACATAACATCACTCTGTATCAGATGGTTGTTAAGAGTGCCTTCTTAAATGGTTATATAGATGAGGAAGTATATGTCCACCAACCTCCTGGTTTTGAAGACTCTAAGTCTCCAGAACATGTTTTCAAATTAATAGAAATCATTATATGGCCTGAAGCAAGCTCCCAGAGCTTGGTATGAAAGATTAAGTTCTTTCCTTCTGGATAATGGTTTCACTAGAGGACAGGTGGATACTACTCTCTTCTGTAAAACTTTTAAAAAGGATATTTTAATTTGCCAAATTTATGTTGATGATATCATATTTGGAACATCTAATGCTACACTTGGAAAGGAGTTTGCTAAGTCTATGCAGGCAGAGTTTGAAATGAGCATGATGGGAGAACTCAAGTATTTCCTTGGGATCCAGATCAATCAAACTTCTGAAGGAACTTATGTTCATCAGACCAAGTATGTGAAAGAACTTCTGAAGAAATTTAATCTTTCAGAAAGCAAAGAATCAAAGACTCTTATGCATCCAACGTGTGTATTGTAATACCCCATATTTTCGTAATTTAATTTAAATTAATTTAATTGAATTATGGGAATTATTTGGATTTATTGAGAATTATTGAGAAATTAAGCAAATGGGCTTGAGCTGTGATTAGTAAAGAGGGGGTGTGTTGGTAGGCCCTATTACTAATTAGAATGGTTTTATTTTATTTTTCACAAAATAAAGGATTGTGAGAATAGAGGAATAGAACCAAGGAGAAGAGAAAGTCTGAACGTGAAAGAGAAGAGCAGCGGAGAAGTGCGAAAAGGGGAAGAGCGAAGAATCAACCTTCAGGTAAGGGGGGACTCTTCAATTTATCTTCTATTATGGGATTATAGGTAGTAGGATAGATTGAACATGTTTTTTGTGTCAATTGAGTTATGCTTAGGTTGTAGAAATGTTAGGTTTTGGGAGAATTGGTTAAAAATGTTGTGTTGATCATGTATGGTGTGAATTGGATGGTTGAAATGTGTTACAAATGTGTTAATTCGTGTTTGTGGTTGCTTTTTGGTGTTATAATACATTTAGGTGCGAATTGGTTGGATTCGGGTTTCTACGGTGTTGGAAAAATGGGGTTTTTCTGCTACAGTAGCGTCAGGAATCGGTTCCCAGTTGGGAGGAACCAGGTTCCCGTAGTAAAAATCAGAAGTGAAGGATTTCTGTTCAGCAGGAACCGGTTCCCATGTAGGTACAACCCGGTTCCTGGTAGTAAAAACCAGAGAGGTGTTTCTGAAGGATTTCAGGAACCGGTTCCCACGTAGGGAGGAACCGGGTTCCACGTACTTTTCTAAATTCTATTTAACTTTAAAAACTCCTAACTTTTAAACCGTAAATCAGATTTTTGTGCCGCTTAAAGCATAGTGAAGCTAATCAAATAATTTACATAATAAAATAGTGTTTTGGGTCGTGACTCGAAATTATTTTAAAATACTCAATTTTATTTGGTTGTGGTGGTTTATGCGTACAGGCACATTAATGAATGTTTTACCTGTTATGATGTTGTGGTTGTAATTGGTGTTTGATATACATATATTATTGATGTAAAATATGTATTTTATTATGGTTGAGAAATAGCAAAACTGTGTGTGGCTATTGATTATTGTGTTGGTTGATGATTAGGACATTTGGTTGGTTAATGTTGATGATGAGCATGTTATAGTTGATACATGCATTTCATAATTATCATGTGGCTGATCCTTGACGTTGGTGGATCAGTGGTAGCTAATTCCCATTGTGTGGAATTAGTGAGTGGGTGTCGCCGTATCCTTGACGATGGTGGATTGGTGAGATGGGTTATCCCAGATTTGGTACCACACGCATATAGTTGCATTGCATTAGGCTAATTGTATTATTATAACATGAATGGAGGATTGTCCAATGTTATAATACGTGTGATTGTGTATTGGTTGTGAGTAATTATGGTGTTGTGAATCTGATCGTAACTGTAATTGGGTGAATAACTTGTGATTAATATTTTATTATCTATATCTTATAACATTGGTTAAATGAGAATGAGACTCACCCTTACTGTTGTTATTTTTCAGATTGAGGAGTAGCTTTTGTACTTGGTGAAGATTAACTCGTCAAGTAATTCGTTAGAGTCTGTTGAGTCCGTGTCATGCTTTGGTCGTGTAACACTGGGGACGTTATTTAGAGTTATTTGATATACTCTTACTAATGGATGTTTTATTCATGGTGGTGTTTTAAGTCTATGACTTTGGTTGTTTCATTATTCAGATGTTAAAGATATTACCGCTGTGTTAACATGATAATCTGAATAATTTTGGTTTAACGTTCTCTTTTATGGCATGACATGATGTAATACGGTGAACTGACTTTTTATTAATCGGAATGTCGCGGTAAGCAAGAGTCGCCACCGACTTTTATTTTATCCAAACAATATTCGGAAAGGCAAAAAGAAACAGAAAAAAACCTTTTAAGAAATCTAAGTTCGGGGGGTAATTTATGCAAAGGGAAGGTGTAAGGCACCCTTTGCATCCATGGTTTTCCATGGGCTCTTAATTGCTTTGCTTGCTCGTTTGTTTAGAAAATGTAGATGAAAGAGATAGGGACTTTAGCTCGTAAATGAGCGTAGCCCTTTTGAAAAATTATGAGAAAGAATATAATGAAAGTTTGAGCATTGCAAGGCAATTAGGGGCAATTACCTTAAACTCAGATGATAGGTCTCTTTTTAGCCTTTCAGAATGAAAGGGTCTATCCTTGCCATAAGAGGGCAGGAAGCCTTTCGTTTGGAGGTTGAAGGGTCATCGAAGCATCCTTTACCATAAGACTGTCCCATGCCATAGAAGGGCAGGTAGTCTAAGGCAAGGATCAGAATAAACCATTTCGTAGGCAGCCAGAAGATACCTCAGCCTTTTTCCGTAGGCAACTTCCGAGGGTCGAGGTCATTTTTGTGTATCAAAGGCAGCATCATTTA
Organism: Vicia villosa; assembly: GCF_029867415.1. Classification (NCBI taxonomy): domain Eukaryota; kingdom Viridiplantae; phylum Streptophyta; class Magnoliopsida; order Fabales; family Fabaceae; genus Vicia; species Vicia villosa. The sequence continues at coordinate 29,637 of NW_026705909.1, forward strand.
GGGTCGTATGACCTTTTAATTATTGAGGCAACAGGCTGAGGTATCCTCGTATTCGAGGGACATGGCTTATTCTGCAAAAAACATGAGGCAACGGGCAACAAGGCAACAAGGCAACAGAGAGGGTTACCCCAAAGGGTGCGTGTGTGCAACAATCACGTGATTATGTTCAGATATTTATCTTTTAATTAGTTATTCTAATTCAGTTTAAGGCTTGCACTCCCTAAGATTACTAACCACGCATTTGAATAATATAATCAAAACAGATATGGGGGAGGGAAATTGTAACCAGCGGATCCCTTATCAGGGTTTGACACAAGTAATAATAATAAAAGGCATAAAATAAAATGAGGTTTAGGGTTACCAACGACGTAGCTTTGGCAATTGATAAACTTGAAAAGGAAAAAGACAAGACAGAAAATATATAGTGAGTGCACTATCAAATTCGAGGGCAAACTTTATTGACTACAGAAAAAAAATAGGATAATGAATTAAAAATAGAATAGGGAGAATGTACTTAGCTTGGCATTTGCCTGACAAGGTTGAGGGCAAGGGTTTGCTAGAAGTATCGGCTCTGATCATTAGAATAAGCAAAGAAACAAACAAGGCGTGAGTGTATAGGCAGTTCATTGATATTTAATTTTATCCCTAATTTATTAAGGAAACAAAATAAAATAAAAACGATTATTTGAATTAGATACGAGATAATACTTAGCTTTTGAATTTGATTTGATATGGTTGCTAAGGCGCCTTTAGGGTTAATCCTGAAAAAGGCAAGGCAGAAAGGATGAATGCAAAACAAACCCTAATATTAAGATAAACTAAATGAAATTTAAATTGAATTAAATAAAATTACTTAACTATGGGTTTTCGAGTCAGGCGCGTAGTCGGAATTAATCATATTGCTAACCCTGAAAAGGTGAGGCAAAAACATTCAGTGTAGGGCATGATCTTCGTAAACCCTGATTAGGGCACGAATTTAAATAAGAAACCACAAATGATTTAGTTAATTATTGGTCTTGCGACCTAATTAATTAAATCAGGATCAGAAGATTAAATTGAATGTAAAAATATTTTTTAGGAATTTTTTGGAGTTTAATTAAAACAATTATGATTTTCTAAAGATTTAAAGGTAAATTAAAATAAATAAATAAAGTTATTTAAATAAATATAAAAAGAAAACAAGTATAAATGAATTTATTAATTAAAATAAACATGTAAAATATTTTTATAAAAACATTATATAATTTTTATATGGCTTTTACACATTAAGAATAACTTTTATTAAAAAAAAACAAAGTGTAAATATATAAAAATAAAAGTAAAAGGCTGTATAATTAAAAATAAAAAAAATTTGCAAAATACTTAGCTTGTGATTCAGTGTGGCTCACGCGCGTGGAGCATGGTGGACTCGCAGCCGGTTGTGCGTTGGATCTGGTGAGTGCTTAATCTTGTGGTCAGCGCGCTGAGGGAGCATCGTATCAACGTGTTTCTTAACGCACCGAGTCTCAGAGTTTGAAAACCCTTCAGCGCGCCTCTTTGCACCAATGAGAAGCTGACGCGTGGTCATCTTCTTCAACTAAAACCTGCAACATTCTTTTTACACCGCGCATTGCAAATACGTTGTAAAAGGTCTCACCTTCTACACCTGTGAAAATAGCGAACAGGACCCAGAGTATACAGAAATTTTTCGCGATAGCCTAGTTACGCTCGTACAAGCCTCGCGAATTTGATTATGGTGTCAATTTGGTCAACAAATGCTTATATCAGAAAGCCCTAAAAACTTTTGAAAAAACCCTAACAATGGAGTTAGTCCCAAACGTACCCAGAACTCCAATTAAAACTCCAGAAACGTCAATAGCAATATGGCAAACATGGATATGCATATAAATTCGATTAATAATGCATGAATGAGTGGATTCGAACCAGAATAGGAATCGGTCGAAAGTGACTTACAGTGCCTTGTTCTTGATGTTTTAAAGCCTGGGAATGATTGAGACGCACTCAGAGATGTCTTAGGAACGTGTTTGAATCAATAGGAACCCTTGAATTAGCCTTGAACGCAGAATTGAATCTTGAATTTGTTTGCACTTTTTGAACTCGGGTTTGATGGTTCTTGAGGCAATTTTCGTCAACCCTTATGCTGTGGTCTTGGTCAGAATATATAGAGGGATATTTAGGGTTGATAATTGTGAAGAAAATCCTTGTGAATCAATCTTTTGAAAATTTGATTGGATCTTGAATGAAATATTTCTAATTAGAGCCAAACCCAATATTTTTCCACCATTTAACCCTTGCACGAATTTTGTAGTAATTAGTGAGTATTTTGATGATTAATGATGATTGGAATTGGGAGAAGAATCAAATCTTTGATCATTTTTCATATTTTATGCAATTAAATCATGATTTAAATGAATTAAAACCATAAATAATTGATAAAAATTATGAAAAATAAAAGGTCTTTGTTTTTATCACGTGGATGGGCCTATAATAAGGGTAGAACAAAAAAGTGCAAGCCCATTTAGAAATGTTTTGAGTTTTAGGCTTTTTCTTCCTTGTACACCTTTGGAAAATAGGTGAACTTTGTACACCATGCCATTTTCTCATACTTCAATATTTTTTCAAGTTTGTGGAGTTTTTGGAAACCTTAGAGAGTCCTCTAACCAGTGTCTTTGGTCTCATATCAAAATCATTTTCTATTCTCATTTTATGTCCTTTTGAAAAAGATGACTTTTTGTTGACTTTTGAAAAGGACCTATAATGTATGAAGCCATATCTCTCAAACCATTGACCTATGAGCTCTGATTCTTGGACCATTGGATAGAGGAGTGAATTCCCTTTAAAATGAGCTTTGGTGGGAATTTTTCTGATGAAGTATGAATATTTGGTGAATTTTCAAAGTTTGGTTGACTTTTTCAATTCATGCCCAAAATAGTAACTTTTGACTTTTCTGATCTTTCATTGCATCATCATGATCAACCCTTGATCAAATGATGATTCTAGGGTTGTAAGGATGTTGTTGACCAAATATCTTGAACTTTGACTGTATTTTGACTTGAAATGACTGTTTTGCCCTTGAGAGTCGACTGTTGACCTAATCAGGATTTGAGGGACCAACTTTGCTCTGTTTGACTTGAAACTTTACATGGGGATACTTTGGGATGTTTGTGACCCTATGGATTCCACCTTGAGCCATTGATTCAATGATTTTCTTTTGAACGACCTAAACCCTAATTCAGGGCCTTGTATAGGAGAGTGTATTTTGGAGCTTTGTGTTTTGATTTGATTTTGTGCAGGAGAAAATGTATGGGCAAATTTTGGGGTATGACAGCTGCCCCTGTTCAATTATCTTAGACCTGAAGATGTAGAGTGGTTTGTATGCCAGTCGGTATCTGAAGGTGGAAGATGATTGAACACTAGAATACCAAGAAATTTGCCCTAGCTGATATAGGGACTTTTGTCGAAGATGGGCTTGAAGATGCCATCCAGCAAATCATACATTAGATTCGGTTTGGAGTGTTTGAGAAGTATTTGTTAGAGATTGATCGTGTTAGCGTTGTTCGTGATGAGAGAAACGGGTCATACATTTAGACCATATATTAGACCATATCTGAGGAGGGATATCAGAACGAGTTATTAAACCATATCTGAGGGTGAATACCAGAACGAGTCATACATTAAACCATATCTGATGGATAATGCCAGAACGAGTCATACATTTAGACCATATCTGACTAAAAATACCGGAACGGGTCGTATATTAGACCATATCTGATGGATAATGCCAGAACGAGTCATACATTTAGACCATATCTGACTAAAAATACCGGAACGGGTCGTATATTAGACCATATCTGATTAAGCATACCGGAACGGGTCGTATATTAGACCATATCTGATAGAGAATGTTTGTTTGTTAGGGTTGATGAGTTATTTGACGAAGTTTTGGAATGTAAAAAGGCTTGTCAGAATGAATCTCCAGCTTGATTATATCTGAGAGGAATGATTGTCGAGGCGGAACCTGAAAACAAAGTATGCAATGTCATGATGCATGTAATGAATGAGATGGGATTCTCAAAATAAATGAGAAACTTGCATGAAGTGATGTATGCAATGTATGAATATGTTTATGACATATGATATGCGAATATGATTTATGTTGTCCTGATTGAGAAAATAAATCTCTATATCCTTGTGATTTTATTGTCGGATCTTGTCTTGAAGATGCTCAGCTGGTGATTTATGGTTTCTACTTGGGGATGATTAGTAGTTTGATGTACCCTGTTTTTAGAGATAAACCATGTTGGAGAAGAGCAACATATTGGATGACCGGTAATGCGGAAGATGTAAACTCTGTTGGGGAGTCATGTCTTTGTTGAGACGAATATGTTTAAAGATGTCTCCTTAATGATTACTCTGCGGGGAGGTGGTTTTGTGAACCTGGCTCTGTGGGGAGACATGGGTGTCTTGAAAGTTGCCCCCAGTATCATAGTAACTTACTACTTGGTTCAGGACACGCCACTGAGTATTGATCAAGATGTTGAATTTGGACTTGCATAGATTTGCCCCAGTTAGCAGGAACTTTGGAAAGATTCGCCTCGCGAGGACTTTATGAGATGTTCACTATGGGCGATATGCCCCCAGTAATCATAGGCTCATGACAATATCTCATGTTGATTGGGGAGTAGTTTTAGATATACTTGGATGCATGCCCCTGATTGTTCGAGCATCCATGAGAGATTCTCAGAATCTTGACTTGATTGCCCCAGATTGATTGGACGAAAACATGTCATGCCCCTTGTATACGTAAGAGATAGGGCTTCCTTGGAGTAATTTTGTCTGTCGGGATAACTTTCAATCATTAGTTGTACCCTGTGCAAATTCTTTCTGTTGCTAACATTTGAAATTACGTAGCAGAATATGTTTTAATAATGTATTCATGAGATGCACTGCATACGTTTGTCTTGAGTTTTTTTGAAAAACATTAAAATTGGATATGTAAAAGCATGACATTTGTAAAGACATGATATTTGTAACAACGTGACGTTTGTAGAAGCGTGATGTTTGTAAAAAATAAAATATCAACTCAGCATTTTTGGTAAACCTTAAGGAGTCAGGATACCTTTTTCGTGACAGTATGCTTTCGAACTAACCATGCTTCAGTTAGGACTTTTAAGGGTTGTAACGTGGCTTGGTTCACGGTTTAAGAAACGAAGGATAAAGGCTCAAAAATTGATTGTACCCGCCCCTCTTCGTGATGATCTTCGATCCTAAGCTCAGTTAATTCAACTTGTGCATTCAGGTTCCAAGAGACTTTTGATAATGATGATGGTTCACAAGCAAGGAAAGCTTTTGAGATGGCAGTCGCTTCTTCCTTTGGTAGTCACAACATTGTGTTGTATATCGACTTCTCTTTTTTCATCTTTTTGATATCCCTAACTTTTGCCTGAACTTTTTATTTCTGAGATTACAGTCAGCGGGATGCCTTGATTTTGCCTAAGTCGTCTTTTGATTTATGACTTAGCAGGCTTTTCTTTGTATATATATTTTTCATTTTTTCTTTTGAAGATATTGACTGTCTTGTTTGATGATTGACGAACCATCATTGTCTTTTGATTGTCATCTCCAACACTTCTTTGATGTGTGCGGATGAACGCTTGTGATTGAAGCCTTTATCGAAAGTGGTACTGAATGATTCTCTTAAAATAGAATGCACAGCCAAATTAACTGAGAACTACCCTGCCCCAGGTTATAATCAATGATTTTAATTAGTACAAGGAAGAAACTTCTACTTCTTAGGCTCAAAGGGGTTGACGAGGGATTAACATCCTTATATCTCCACTGTTTAGGAATTGAAACAATGCCTGTACATCGTCAACATAGTCCGTTCAAAAGCATATTGTATGAGGTTGCGGTATTGTTTTCGTCATCCTCCCTCAAAAGGCTTACAGCTTAGCAGGAGTTGAATAAACACAAAACATATGCAAAGTAAATACGTGATTTGAAATGAGTGGTAACGAAATAATGTATTCAAGATAAACATATGCAATGCACTGATGATAATTATTAAAACAGATAATGTCTATCATAAGTCGAATGTTTAAACAAACAGAATAGAAATTGCAAACAAAAGTAAATCTAATGATCTAAAAGTTCATCCTTCTAGCCACCCATAGTATTAGCAATCTTGTTGTGGTTAGGCATGGGAGCAGTGATCACATTAGGAGTTGCAGGATGGTCGAACTCAATTTCACCAGCGTCGATCATATCTTGGATCTTGTTCTTCAACGGCCAACAATTCTCTGTGTCATGTCCAATACTATCAGAGTGATAAGCGCATCTTGCATTAGGATTATACTGATGAGATAAGGTGTTGGGCTTCAGAGGAGGATCCTTTAAAGTAATCAACCCTGCTTTAAGCAACTGTTGTAACGCTTCGGCCAAAGTTATGTTGATCTTTGTGAATTGCCTTTTAGATGCACCTTGTTTACGTTGGTTGCCCCTTTGTTGTGTCGGCACTTGATTGGAGGCTAGGACCGTCCCCACAGTATTAGATTCATTCCTCTCATTGTGCGCTTTCTTTGAGGTATTAGCATACGTAGCCACTTGAATTTTACCGCTTCGAATACCGCTTTCAACACGTTCCCCAGTCAGTATGAGGTCAGTGAATCCAGATGACGAACTTCCCAGCAAATGACTATAGAAGGGGCCAGTCAGTGTATTCATGAACATATCTACCATCTCTCTGTCGGCCAAGGAAGGTTTGACTCTTCCAGCTAGATCTCTCCATTTCTGAGCATACTCCTTGAAACTTTCCTTAGGTCCCATGGACATGCTTTGTAGTTGCATGCGAGTTGGTGCGAGATCGGAATTATATTGGTATTGCTTATAGAAGGCAACAACTAAATCCTCCCAGGTATGGATGTTGGTACTTTCCAGTTGATAGTACCATTCGAGTTGAGTTCCAGATAAGCTTTCCTGAAAGAAATGGATCCAGAGCCTCTTATCAGCAGTGTGAGGCTGAATCTTCCTTACATAAGACCTCAAGTGTAGTTTAGGACAAGAGACTCCATCATACTTAGCAAAGGCGGGAGTTTTGAATTTTGGAGGAATAACGACCCCAGGCACAAGTCCAAGCTCTTCAAAATCCAGCCCAGGTACCTTCTGAATTTCCACACTTCTCAGACGCTCTTCTAACATCTTGTATTTGTCATCAGGATGTTCATCCTCATGGTGATAGTCCTCTTCTTCTTCAGAGGGTTTGGCAGAATCATGGTTACTTTTTGCATCAGTTTTGATACTAACATCATCATCTTGCTCATCCTCATCACTATCTTCAGAGGGTTCAGCATCCCTGAGTTGCAAGATTGGTCTAAGCTTTTTCACCTGAGTCTTCTTACCCTTCTTTTTCTTCTTTTTAGTCAGCATGGCTTTCAGCTCTTCTTGCCCCTTGGACAAATTCAGAATCAAGGCTTGGAACTCAGTGTTTTGAGCTTGGAGATCCTTAACTGATTGTTCGAGATTCATGATGCTGAAATAAACAGCGAGGAAGGATGAGAAATCCATCATAGGAAACCTGTTATGCGATGTTATGAATGCAAATGAAATGTTTTCAAGGATCTTTAGGAATCTAGTTAGCAGCATTAGAAAATGAGTTGGTCACGTCTTTGTTTGAAGGATTCTAAATTTTGTCTTTGAACGTCCTTCTTTGAGAATCAAGCTCACCATATCGAGTGGGTCATCGCCTCTGATTCGGGATATTTCTGAATTTGAACATGCATGGCTAGAGGAAAATAAATCCTCTTGCCCCTTGATTGGTACTGTGTCTTTGAATTGGAATGTACGTGGCCAGAGGGAAATAAATCCTCTTGCCCCTTGATTAGGAAATCAGTCCTTGATAAGAGCACCTGAAATTGTGCGCCCTAAATTCCTAAGATCCTTGAAAGGGTTAGTTAAATCATGTTATGCTTATGATGTCATGATGTCATGGATGTTATGCGAATGCGGTTCATTAGGCATAGTGTGGGGTAGTAAGGACAAACAAGTCCTTTTAACAAAACCTGCAAGGAAACGAAGGTTAGTAGCAAACGCCAACAAGTCACGCAGGTCACACAAGTCACACAATTTTGCCTTATGGTTAGGCTTGCATGAAGTTCATAGGTATATACCCTTCTTCCTTTCGTTTAGTTGGTTCAACCTGTCCTAAAAAGTAACCGGGTTCTATGGTGCTCATATCCCTGATCTTTCTCGTGGGCATTGTCTCAACATAGCACTCAATCGGCCAGCCAAAAGCATCCCTTGAGTCCAATCTCAATGAGTGTAGCATCGAGTATCAACCGGCTTCAGTCAAGAATCCAAAGCCAGCTATCTCGCTACTTCCTATAGGCCAAAGTCAAGTTCAACTAAGGTTCTAAGGGCGAATTAGTGCTTGTGACACCACGCGGTAGCCAAATGTCTCCTCGATCATATTCAAGGGCCATCAGGACAAACCAAAGCGTCGCACTAACGGTGGCCACCAGTTTAACCATAACGATACATGTCGTACAGCCTCCCTGGTCTCATGCCACATACCTAAGGTACACTAGATCCGGGTGTAGGACCTTTCACACAGCAGAATTCCCAAAACAGCCTTGGAAGTTAAAACAAGCAAAACAAACAATAGAAAACATTTAAAGTGAATCCTAAACTTTTAAGGTAACCCCTCTTTTATCGAAATTAGTCCCCAGCAGAGTCGCCAGTTCTGTAATACGGTGAACTGACTTTTTATTAATCGGAATGTCGCGGTAAGCAAGAGTCGCCACCGACTTTTATTTTATCCAAACAATATTCGGAAAGGCAAAAAGAAACAGAAAAAAACCTTTTAAGAAATCTAAGTTTGGGGGGTAATTTATGCAAAGGGAAGGTGTAAGGCACCCTTTGCATCCATGGTTTTCCATGGGCTCTTAATTGCTTTGCTTGCTCGTTTGTTTAGAAAATGTAGATGAAAGAGATAGGGACTTTAGCTCGTAAATGAGCGTAGCCCTTTTGAAAAATTATGAGAAAGAATATAATGAAAGTTTGAGCATTGCAAGGCAATTAGGGGCAATTACCTTAAACTCAGATGATAGGTCTCTTTTTAGCCTTTCAGAATGAAAGGGTCTATCCTTGCCATAAGAGGGCAGGAAGCCTTTCGTTTGGAGGTTGAAGGGTCATCGAAGCATCCTTTACCATAAGATTGTCCCATGCCATAGAAGGGCAGGTAGTCTAAGGCAAGGATCAGAATAAACCATTTCGTAGGCAGCCAGAAGATACCTCAGCCTTTTTCCGTAGGCAACTTCCGAGGGTCGAGGTCATTTTTGTGTATCAAAGGCAGCATCATTTAGGGTCGTATGACCTTTTAATTATTGAGGCAACAGGCTGAGGTATCCTCGTATTCGAGGGACATGGCTTATTCTGCAAAAAACACGAGGCAACGGGCAACAAGGCAACAAGGCAACAGAGAGGGTTACCCCAAAGGGTGCGTGTGTGCAACAATCACGTGATTATGTTCAGATATTTATCTTTTAATTAGTTATTCTAATTCAGTTTAAGGCTTGCACTCCCTAAGATTACTAACCACGCATTTGAATAATATAATCAAAACAGATATGGGGGAGGGAAATTGTAACCAGCGGATCCCTTATCAGGGTTTGACACAAGTAATAATAATAAAAGGCATAATGAATTAAAAAGGAAAAAGACAAGACAGAAAATATATAGTGAGTGCACTATCAAATTCGAGGGCAAACTTTATTGACTACAGAAAAAAATAGGATAATGAATTAAAAATAGAATAGGGAGAATGTACTTAGCTTGGCATTTGCCTGACAAGGTTGAGGGCAAGGGTTTGCTAGAAGTACCGGCTCTGATCATTAGAATAAGCAAAGAAACAAACAAGGCGTGAGTGTATAGGCAGTTCATTGATATTTAATTTTATCCCTAATTTATTAAGGAAACAAAATAAAATAAAAACGATTATTTGAATTAGATACGAGATAATACTTAGCTTTTGAATTTGATTTGATATGGTTGCTAAGGCGCCTTTAGGGTTAATCCTGAAAAAGGCAAGGCAGAAAGGATGAATGCAAAACAAACCCTAATATTAAGATAAACTAAATGAAATTTAAATTGAATTAAATAAAATTACTTAACTATGGGTTTTCGAGTCAGGCGCGTAGTCGGAATTAATCATATTGCTAACCCTGAAAAGGTGAGGCAAAAACATTCAGTGTAGGGCATGATCTTCGTAAACCCTGATTAGGGCACGAATTTAAATAAGAAACCACAAATGATTTAGTTAATTATTGGTCTTGCGACCTAATTAATTAAATCAGGATCAGAAGATTAAATTGAATGTAAAAATATTTTTTAGGAATTTTTTGGAGTTTAATTAAAACAATTATGATTTTCTAAAGATTTAAAGGTAAATTAAAATAAATAAATAAAGTTATTTAAATAAATATAAAAAGAAAACAAGTATATATGAATTTATTAATTAAAATAAACATGTAAAATATTTTTATAAAAACATTACATAATTTTTATATGGCTTTTACACATTAAGAATAACTTTTATTAAAAAAAAACAAAGTGTAAATATATAAAAATAAAAGTAAAAGGCTGTATAATTAAAAATAAAAAAAATTTGCAAAATACTTAGCTTGTGATTCAGTGTGGCTCACGCGCGTGGAGCATGGTGGACTCGCAGCCGGTTGTGCGTTGGATCTGGTGAGTGCTTAATCCAGTGGTCAGCGCTCTGAGGGAGCATCGTATCAACGTGTTTCTTAACGCACCGAGTCTCAGAGTTTGAAAACCCTTCAGCGCGCCTCTTTGCACCAATGAGAAGCTGACGCGTGGTCATCTTCTTCAACTAAAACCTGCAACATTCTTTTTACACCGCGCGTTGCAAATACGCTGTAAAAGGTCTCACCTTCTACACCTGTGAAAATAGCGAACAGGACCCAGAGTATACAGAAATTTTTCGCGATAGCCTAGTTACGCTCGTACAAGCCTCGCGAATTTGATTATGGTGTCAATTTGGTCAACAAATGCTTATATCAGAAAGCCCTAAAAACTTTTGAAAAAACCCTAACAATGGAGTTAGTCCCAAACGTACCCAGAACTCCAATTAAAACTCCAGAAACGTCAATAGCAATATGGCAAACATGGATATGCATATAAATTCGATTAATAATGCATGAATGAGTGGATTCGAACCAGAATAGGAATCGGTCGAAAGTGACTTACAGTGCCTTGTTCTTGATGTTTTAAAGCCTGGGAATGATTGAGACGCACTCAGAGATGTCTTAGGAACGTGTTTGAATCAATAGGAACCCTTGAATTAGCCTTGAACGCAGAATTGAATCTTGAATTTGTTTGCACTTTTTGAACTCGGGTTTGATGGTTCTTGAGGCAATTTTCGTCAACCCTTATGCTGTGGTCTTGGTCAGAATATATAGAGGGATATTTAGGGTTGATAATTGTGAAGAAAATCCTTGTGAATCAATCTTTTGAAAATTTGATTGGATCTTGAATGAAATATTTCTAATTAGAGCCAAACCCAATATTTTTCCACCATTTAACCCTTGCACGAATTTTGTAGTAATTAGTGAGTATTTTGATGATTAATGATGATTGGAATTGGGAGAAGAATCAAATCTTTGATCATTTTTCATATTTTATGCAATTAAATCATGATTTAAATGAATTAAAACCATAAATAATTGATAAAAATTATGAAAAATAAAAGGTCTTTGTTTTTATCACGTGGATGGGCCTATAATAAGGGTAGAACAAAAAAGTGCAAGCCCATTTAGAAATGTTTTGAGTTTTAGGCTTTTTCTTCCTTGTACACCTTTGGAAAATAGGTGAACTTTGTACACCATGCCATTTTCTCATACTTCAATATTTTTTCAAGTTTGTGGACTTTTTGGAAACCTTAGAGAGTCCTCTAACCAGTGTCTTTGGTCTCATATCAAAATCATTTTCTATTCTCATTTTATGTCCTTTTGAAAAAGATGACTTTTTGTTGACTTTTGAAAAGGACCTATAATGTATGAAGCCATATCTCTCAAACCATTGACCTATGAGCTATGATTCTTGGACCATTGGATAGAGGAGTGAATTCCCTTTAAAATGAGCTTTGGTGGGAATTTTTCTGATGAAGTATGAATATTTGGTGAATTTTCAAAGTTTGGTTGACTTTTTCAGTTCATGCCCAAAATAGTAACTTTTGACTTTTGACTTTTCTGATCTTTCATTGCATCATCATGATCAACCCTTGATCAAATGATGATTCTAGGGTTGTAAGGATGTTGTTGACCAAATATCTTGAACTTTGACTGTATTTTGACTTGAAATGACTGTTTTGCCCTTGAGAGTCGACTGTTGACCTAATCAGAATTTGAGGGACCAACTTTGCTCTGTTTGACTTGAAACTTTACATGGGGATACTTTGGGATGTTTGTGACCCTATGGATTCCACCTTGAGCCATTGATTCAATGATTTTCTTTTGAACGACCTAAACCCTAATTCAGGGCCTTGTATAGGAGAGTGTATTTTGGAGCTTTGTGTTTTGATTTGATTTTGTGCAGGAGAAAATGTATGGGCAAATTTTGGGGTATGACACATGAGTATTGTTTTAATTATATGGATGTTGTAATGCCCTTCTCATGTTTTCCTCTGATTATTGTTAAATTTCCGTGGGGTTTTAGAAGGGTGTTACATGTATTAGGTAAGGATGAGGTAAGTAAGAAGGTAGATCAGAAGCTCTACAGAGGTATGATTGGATCTCTTCTATATCTTACTGCTTCTAGACCTGATATTCTATTCAGTGTATGCCTGTGTGCTAGATTCCAATCAGATCCTAGAGAATCTCACTTAACTGTTGTTAAGAGAATTCTGAGGTATCTGAAAGGTACTACTAATGTTGGTTTAGTCTGCAGAAGATTTGAAGAATACAACTTAGTAGGATATTGTGATGCTGATTACGCTGGAGATAGAGTAGAAAGGAAAAGTACTTCTGGAAGCTGTCAGTTTCTGGGAAGTCATCTGATCTCTTGGTACATCAAGAAGCAAGCCACAATTGCCCTCTCTACAACATAAGCAGAATATGTTGATGCTGCTGGATGTAGTACACATATGCTCTGGATGAAGAGTCAGCTAGAAGATTATCAGATATATCAGAGTAACATTCCTATCTTTTGTGATAATACTTCTGTTATTTATTTATCTAAGAATCCTATCTTACATTCCAAAGCTAAACATATTGATATCAAACATCACTTCATTAGGGACTATGTTCAGAAGGGTGTTCTTTCATTAAATTTTGTGGATACAGAACATCAGTGGGCTAACATCTTCACAAAACCCCTTGCTGAAGATAGGTTTAAGTTTATTCTGAAGAATATCAGTATGGATTTATGCCCAGAGTGAAAGGATGAGAAGATCTGATATATGGATTAGATTTGAAATGATTATTTATTTTCTTATCAGATATTCAGAACTTGTTTATCAATTAGATATTCTGATTCTCTTATTGCTAACGTTTCATATGTCTAAGTTGATTCAGAATTTCTTTTAAAGCAAAACAGCTGTAACCAGTTATTCCAGATGATGAACACGTGTTCATTCTGAAGGGACAAGCATGCGTGCAGTTGATGAGACGCCACCCTAGGTAAATGTGCAAATCATTTCAAATATCATGTTTTCCCCTAACGTCACTCAACATTAAATGCATTTGATTTAAATTCTATAATCTCCTTCATTCAGAATCTCATTGCATATTATTTCAAATCCGAGTTTATATAAACACATCCCTCTATCATTTCATCTCTTTCCATTCATCTTCATTGTTCACTGTTTATGCATTTTTGCCTCTTTTTCTCTCTCTTCAAAAACCCTAAAGTTACGAAACCCAGAAATCTCAGCAGTGAATCAATGGCTTCTTCATCGAGTGTCCAACGCAAGGTTTCATCTTCAAGACAAGAACAACAAAAGAAATCTATAACTTCTCCTTTGAAGACGTGTTTGGTTCCTCAAGATGAATTGGAAGTTCTATGTGAATCCATGGTTGATTTTGAAAATCTACAAGCACGTGATTTCAAAATCAAAACAGGCATGTTGGTTCAAGGATGGGCAAACTACTTTGATCGTCTTATTGGACCAGTTTACCCTGCTTTGGTTAAGGAATTTTTGATTCATGCCACTGTTACTCCAACTGCCATCATTTCCTTTGTGCCAGGTCATGAAGTGGTTGTTTCTAAAAAGCTGATAAGGAAGATATATAATCTTGATAGTACAAGTGGTATAACTGGTGCTCTCCCTGGAAGATCTAATTGGGAAAAGATTAATCCAAAATTGTTCACTTCTGGTAAAAACTCTCCTCACACCACTGATCTCAAGCCTACCTACAAAGTTTGGGCTAAGATTATTATGGGATCTTTGTATCATAGAAGATCAATAAACTCTGCAACCTACATTAGTCAAGATCAGCAGGTCATCCTGTACTACATTAGAAAAGGTATGAGAGTCAATCTTTCTCATATTCTGTTTGAACATCTGAAGACCAATGTTGAAGAGTCAAGGGAAGAAGAACGTCTGAAAAATCCCAAGTTGAAGAAGAAAACAATTCCTTTGGGAAGATTGATATCAGACATTCTGACTGAGAGTGGTTTGATTGAGACTCTGAGAGGCTCTAAACATTTGACTGCAGTTTGTGGAAGCATTCTGAATGCTCACACTCTGAGGAGAATGCAACTTATTGAGAAATTAACCACAACTCCTCAAGCACCTTCTGATGTTCTGACAAGAAGACATCCTATTGTTAATTTCTCTCGTTTGTACAAAGAAGAATTGTCATAATCTGTTAAGCTATATCTGGAATTCTGCGTTAAAGAAAAATTAGATGTTGATCCTGAATGGATTCGTGGAAGAAATCTTCCATCCTTGGAGGATTTACAGAAAAAGGATAAGAAGAAGAAACACAAGAAGCTGAAGAGAAAGGTCACAGAAGAAGGACCTGATGCTAGCCAAGAAGCAAAAGAAATCTTCAGGAATTGTTATCTCTGATTCTGTACCTATTGTTGCACCCTGATTTTTACCCTACGATTCCACTTCATTTGCATCATGTTTATATTTACTAACTCTTAATTCAAAATTACAAAAAAATGCATTCATATTCATTTTGCGCATTTTTGATAGAACTTTCAGTTTAACAGTATTTTTATTCATTGATACTAACCTTGTGCGGTTTTACAATTTTAATTTTAATTCGATTTAATCCTTTAAATTGAATTTTTATTAAAATTTAAAATGAATTTTTCTTTTATTATATTTTTGTGTGTTCTGTCATCTTATTTTATTTAGGTGTAATTAAAGATTCATTTTGGGTCCAAGATTTAATTCAAATGAAGACCCATATACAAAGTCTTTGGTCCAATTCATTTTTCTGCAAGATTTTTAAAGACACTTTTTGTCCAAAGCCCATATTATTTTGAGAGAAAAAAATTGGGACCACACACAATGCTTCATACGGTTTCTTGCTCTGCACAGCAAAACTAATTTCCACTACCCTGCTAAAACTGTGCAAACCAGTCCAAAATTCTGCTCTGCTCCACCCAAAAACCTGCACAAAAGATGCCAAAGATTTCACAAATTTGTCCATACAAGAACCTGCATTAGAAAGCCATGAATCATATACCAAATGTGTTCAAATTTAATCCCAAATTCCCCCCAAAAATTCAACTCATTCACCTATAAGAAGGCTACTCGGCACAAGCAAAGGGAGGATGAAAATCATATTGTCACTTTGCTCAAAACTTGACTCAAACTTCCTCCAATATATATCTGCATAAACACGTTCAGCTCAACCATATATTCACAGTTCATACAATATGCCATCTTTCATTCACTTCCAAAACTGTAACTCACGCCAAATCCCAAACTAAACCACACCTTCATTGTTTTCTTGAACATCTGAAGCTCACTTTCACTCACCCCTCAGAACCATCACCCAAAACCACAACCATAACAAACATCTTCGTTGCATCATCCTTTAACAACCTTTCATAAATCCATTGCAATAAGCTAACAACATCTCACCAGTTTACCTTCTGAACTATCAGCGTCACACAGTTTCAAAACAACAAACCTTCGATTCAACAATAACCAGCAACAATCTTCAACTCGTCATCACCTCACTTAGCATCAAACTTACAGAACATCATCATCGTAGCTGAACCAAATAAACCTTTGATCCGTATATCAACAGCCTTCAAGCTACATCAACATCATCATCGCAAATCTCCAACGCTGACGAGAATAACTTCATCGCAACAAAATTCAAAGTTGGCAGAGATTGCTCACGAAGAAGAGGAAACAAATTCACCGTGGAAATCTTTACCTCGGTTACATCCGAGTTGGTATTTCACTCTTCTTTATCTTCGATTAATGCTATTGCAAAATCTTTTCAACTTCTGTTGTTGTAAGTGTTTAGAGCTAGGTTTTTTTTCTGTCTTTGTGGTATTTGTTTGAGTTTGAAAGAAGATACAGAAAGATTAGAGAAAGAACCGTAGCGAGAGAGCCTGACACTGAGAGCTTTCGTGAGGAAATATAAAAGCAGAGAGAGATGTGGTCGAGAGAAGAAGGAGAGATTGCGAGAGAGTACCGAGACGAAGAAATAGAAACCGAGTGGGAGAGATATACTTGTTGATGGTTCGGATTTGAATCAGGAAAAATCGTGAGCAGAGAGAAGAACAGGGGAGGTACCGAGTGAGAGGATCTAGAGGTAGACTTTCTTAGGGTTTTGTTGTCATAGTTTAAAATTGATGTTGGGCTTCATTTGTGGAGATCCGGCCCATTCTGTTTTTCACCTATGCTGTGCCCACCATTCAACACACACTTCCTTTTGGTTGTTTCAGATTTACTGTTGGGCCTCACTCTTTGCAGCCCAGCGGTTTCCTCCTTGCACCATACTTTTACTGTTTTTTTTAGCCAATTCGTTCTATTGTTTTCATTTTTCTATTGTTTTTTTAGATTATTTCTTTAATGTTAGTATTTAGTTATTTAGGTGTTTCTATTTTATATAAAAAAAAATACAAAAACATGTTTTTAATTTTTGATTCTATTTTTTCTTGTTATTAAAATCCAAAAACATTAGTTTAGTCTTTTAATCCAAATTTTAGGTAGAATTAGTTTAACTTATTTTAGGATTTAGAATTTCCCCATTCTTCCGTTTAGTTTCTTTTTCTTTTCAACTTTTAAAACACTTAATAATTATTCAAAAGTGGAGAAGGGTGAGTATCCTTGCATTGGGATTTAATTCACCACTATTCACATTTCCCTTTAAAAAATACCCAACCATAAAAAACACTTAATTTACTTAATAATTTCAGACTTTAAAAAAGTAGAGAAGGGTGAGTATCCTTGCATTGGGATTTAATTCACCATTATCTACATCAAAAAACACCAACCAATTCAATTTTCTTTTCTCTTTAAGAACATGTTAATTCCTTTCCACGATAATTGTATAAGTCTCCAAAGGTCGAGCAGCAGTGGAATGCGACGTTTAACATCGTTCATTTAAAAAAACACAAAACATACAAAAACTTGTAAGCCGAACTACGGCTGCTCTGATTCCTTAAAGGGATACGTAGGCATTGGGTCGCGGGGCCTGAACGAGCACATCTTTGTAAATATTTCTTTCTTTTCCCCGTGTTTATTTTCTTTTCTTTCTTCGCGCGCTTTCCAGTTTTAGATAACACCCTTTAGACTTAGACTAACAGGAGCGGATCCCGTCGAGTACGACGGACGCGAGGAGTGCTAATCCCTTCTCCTTGCGTAACCGACACCCTTACCCTTTTCTCTGGGTCGTAAGACCTTTGCTTGTTTCCTGTTAGGTTTTACTCGATGTTTTCCTTTCCTTTTTCTCATGGGATAAATAAATAATCGATGGCGACTTCATTGATTTTAAATCTAGTTGATTTCGATTCGGTTGTCACAGCTGGCGACTTCACTGGGGAGTCCCGAGTGTCAGTTCTAGTTCTTGTTTGTTTTTCTTTTGGGTGTTTATTTGTTTATTTCTTTATGTTTTATTTGTATATATGTTTATATTTCTTTATTTATTGTTATGTCTTATTTTTTGTATATATTATATTGTTGTTATGCTGTTTCTATTTTCTTTTGGTGGGTTGGGATGATACCATGAGGTAAAAGGCCCAGTACCCCGGCCATGAGTTGTTACCTAGGAAACCTAGGAATAGAGTGGAGATGTGACGGCTATTCAGGTGCAGATCTGTTTAGTGCGGTCATGTGAGCCGCGCTCAGACGAAGGTTCCGTTGTGAGATATTATTGTCATGCACACCATGCTGCTACGATGATAGTACTTTCACACGTGCCGCTAGTAGTCTGTGGACCTTTTGACCTACCCAAGCCTAGTTTCAACCCGTGAGTGGGGAGGGAATCATATTCTTTACAGGTACAGGTACATGCTGCTGACCGTCATGGTACTTGGTTCCTTTGTGTTCCATTGGTGCCGAATCTTTGACCATATGTACATTTGACATTGCATCTTGCATTACATCTTGCATTGCATATCATTTGCATAGTTCTCGAATTTGTCCAGGTTGCCCGAGATTTCATTTTCAATTGTTTCTTTCTCCCGGTTAGCTGTCAATTATCAAGCTGTTTCCTCAACACCGCTACGAAACTAGAGCTGCCGTTAGATTGAGAATGGAAAATCAACAACACAATGTGGAAGTTAGATTGGAGATTGATGATTTGAATTCAAGCAAGACAAGTGAAGCTTCAGTCAGAATCAGATTATATTCCTAAAGCCAAGTGTTTGTTGCTGATTAGTCACTAGGCCTTGTTTCTCTTCTGTTTGCATTTCTTTCAATTATAATGTTTGTTTACTTTCAAACTTGTTTGTTTCTTACTTTTAATTTTAAATGAAATAAGCATTGCATATTTTGACTCAATTCTTCTCATTTACTGTTTTATTTATTTAAAAAAAACAAAAATATGTTTCTCCCATTTTCCTTTTTACCATGTTGTTGTTTATGCAAAGATTTGAGGGAGGATGATGAAAACGAAATACCCATAATTGTTGTTAGTGTGCTTTCGAATAAAACTTTGCTGATGATGTACAGGCATTGTTTCAACTCCCAAACACTAGAGAAATAAGGAAGTTAATCCCTTGTCAACCCCTTTGAGCCTTCGAAGTTGGAGTTTCTTTTTAAACAAAAAAAACCCACAATTTTTAACCTGGGGATGGGTAGTTTTCAGTTTATTCATCAGTGCATTCAAATACAATACTTTCATTCAAGATACCTTTCAATAAGGTCGCAATCACAAGCTTTCCTTCAAACACATCAAAGAAGTGTCGAAGATGTCCTTCAAAGTCAAAGTGATGATGATGGTTTTCCGCAATCATTAAACAAGGCAGTCATTATCTTTCCAAAGCAAATAATGAAAAAATAAATGAAAAATTCAAGAAAAGCCCGCTAAGTCAAAACCTATGAAGGAGACTTAGGCAAAAAAATTGGGGCATCCCGCTGACTGTAAATCTCAAATAAAACAGTTCAGGCAAAAGTTAGGGATATCAAAAGAAAAAAGTCAATAAATTCAAAAACAACAAAATGTTGTAAGATAGAAGTGACTGCCATCTCAGAAATTCCTTGGCTTCTGAATCATCATTGTCATACAGGTGTTGCAATTCCAAGTTCTCTTGAAACCTGAATGCATAGGTTGAATTAACTGAACATAGGATGGAAGTTCATCACGAAGAATGGGTGGGTACAAATAAATTTTGAGCCTTATATCCTTTGTTTCTCAAACCGTGAACCAGACCACGTTACAACCTATAAAAGTCCTAATTGAGGCCAGGTTTATTTTGAAAGCATACTACAACAAGGTTGCGTTAACCTGACTCCTAAAAGTTGTGCCAATCATTTGTCTCGATCTACTTACTTTATCTTTCAATTCAAATGCCATGTTTCACCTTTCTCTTTTGCTTTACAATTCCATTCCTTTTGATTTCAAAAACTTACATGCTTTGCATTTAGATTACCAGTCTTAAACAAACCTTTTTGCCTGTAAACAACATTCCTCATCAAGGAAATTCAAACAGTTGAAGAAACTTGGTCCGTGATCTTATCAGGGGCATTTCGTTTCAAGATTCAGTTCAAGGTTTATCTCAGTACAAGCTATTCTCAGATTTGGTTTATCATATCTCTTTCAAGACTCATGCTAGGGGCAAGTGCTTTCAAGCGCCCAATACAATTGTCATTTCAAGAATTATTCAACCTGAAGCTAAGATCATTTATTCTACATCAATCAGTCAAGCTAGGGGAAATCTTCTTCAAGAGAATCTCTAAGCAGTTTATCAGTCCCTCTCCGAGGATCATCAGTTCATTACAAGTTTGCAAGTGTAATCGAAGAGCTTTGGGCAGTGTTCCATGTGTTGAGGAATCAAATATCCCTTTCTGCCGCACAAAAGAGTCTATCTCGGTTGTTGTCCAATTGCATTGCATTAATCATTCATATCATGCATAAAAAAATCATACTCATATTCATTTGCAATCAACATTCTCACCTTGAGATCAATGTCCAACTCACTTGGCACTTACGAAAACAGTTCATCCATTTGATTTGATTTCTATCTGATGTTCTTCCGGATATGTCTCCGATCATTCTAATGCTTTTCTAGAATGTTTCGTTGATCCTTTTACGACCATGTTTTATCTTGGTTCCCTTTACAACCATGCTTTATCTTGGTTCCCTTTACAACCATGCTTTATCTTGGTTCCCTTTACAACCATGCTTTATCTTGGTTCCCTTACGACCATGCTTTATCTTGGTTCCCTTTACAACCATGCTTTATCTTGGTTCCCTTTATAACCATGCTTTATCTTGGTTCCCTTTACAACCATGCTTTATCTTGGTTCCCTTTACAACCATGTTTTATCTTGGTTCCCTTACAACCATGTTTTATCTTGGTTCTTTACAACCATGTTTTATCTTGGTTCCCTTTCAACCATGCTTTATCTTAGTTCCCTTTTCAACCATGTTTTATCTTGGTTATTTACGACCATGCTTTATCTTGGTTCCTTTCGACCATGTTTTATCTTGGTTACCCCAATCTTGTTTTATCTTGATTATCCATTGATGTGGCTTCATTCATGTTTTATCTTGAATGCCTCAGTTACTTTCTCACTTTATTCAAATTCATTCCTAAATGTTGTGATACCTTTCTTCTCTCAGTGCCATTCCTGAAAATTGTTTCTCACCTTATTCAGTGTCGTTCCTGGATATTGGGATTTCCCACCTTTTACCATGTTGTTTCTTTCATCAAGTTTTTTACTCATTCCATCAATAGTCTGTCTCTCGTGACGTCATATTCCCCACAAAGTTTCGAGTTCGTCTAATATCATATCATACAAAAAAAAGAGAAAAAAGAGTCCATACATTCATGACATTTCATATCATTCTTGGGGCATCTTAGGCTAAAAATCGGGTTTTATTTGTATTTAAGTATCTCCTATATCCTAATAGAAGAAACTTAAATAGGGGCAGCTGTTGCACCCTGATTTTTACCCTACGATTCCATTTCATTCGCATCATTGCATTTCATCTGATTATATCATATTTTTTACTAATTTTATTGCTTCACAATCATTTACATCTTTTTATTAAAGCATTAACATATTTGCATCTCATTCAAGAAAAAAAAAACAAAAAAATATATGCATACATTCATTTTGCATTCATAATATTTTTGATCATTTTTACTAACACTTTCGATTTACAATTTTAAAACGTTAATTCAATTTAAGTTTTAAGTTGAATTTCGATTTAAAATTCAAAATCATATTTTCTTTTACTTTTACTATCATTTCTTGTTGTTGTTAATTTTATGGTTGTTAGGTCCAAGACTTTTGCAAGGCCCATTGTATTTTTCTTTGGTCCAAGCCATTTCCATCACACTTCTAGAAGTTCACTAAAGACAAAAAACAACACATTTCTCTGCCTCTCCAAGTTGCACGATTTCACCACCACCTTGTCCTTCTCCTCCATTCCACTACTCCACTATCTCTGAAACAATTTCAAATTTCACAACAAAATTGTACCAATTGACAGAAAATGTTCCCCTTTGATCTTATCCAATTCCCTCAAGCAATTCTCTCTTCTACCCTCATTCAATTTCATCTATAAAACCACACATTCACCAACATCAAAAGGGGAGGAAGAAAAGCTACAAAATTACTCTGCATAAAATTAACAGAAACTCTTCCTCCAAACTTGTCAAAATCGATTAATATTCATCTTCTCAAAACTTCCTCCAAGCTTGTTTAATCTTCACCATACCATCATCCATACTAACCTCACTGCTTTACAAAACTCAACACACCTCAACTCAGTAATCCGCACATTCAGTAAATCATCCACCAAACTACTCCAAAAATCATAAACAAATCCTTTAACCATCACCAATTTACTTCATTTACACTATCTTCAAATCACACACATTCAACTAACCTCATTATCTTCACAAAAAATTCGTTCACAATACACCACCATACAACCACTGAAACAACACCTTCATCAAACCTTCAAAACTCACAAAAACAGAGCCAAAGCAACGCAAAACCGAAGTTCCAAAATTCAAATCACAACATCTCGGAAGAACCGAATAGCAACTGAACCGAGTTTATTTCACAACAACGTCGATAGCAACATCATTGACGTGATTCAAAGCTGCAGTGTCATCATCATCATCATATCACCGCCGTCGACGAGATTTAAAAGATCTAATTGGAAATCTCCCCTCGGTAACATCCGAGACGGTAACCGCTTTTTCTCTCCTCACTTGTTGCAAACCATGATCTTGTTGATGAGTATTGATTGAATGTTGTGTTTGTTTGTTCATTCTGAGATATTTTCACTGTGTGTATGTTAGAAGCCAAGAGAGATGAGGGATGAGTATTTTTGTTCTTGTTATTAGAATTTGAGAGACTGAGAGTGAGAGATAGAAAGAAGAGATGGAGAATTTTTGTGTTATTTTTTGGAAATTCGTTGAAAAAGGAGGTGAGGCTTTGTCTGTGTTGCTCGATTAAGAGAAAAGCAGAGAGTGGACCAAGTGTTTGAATGAGAGGAAGGTGGTTGTTTGGTCGAGTGAGAGAGGAAGGAGATGCATAGATTTCTTGGTTTCTAGGGTTTATTGGGCTTAAGTGGCTTGACAAAGCCCAAACGAATTCCTTGCTTGTACACCCACCCCTTTAGTTTAATAGGTTGGCTTTGGGCTTGCTATTCATGGCCCAGTAGATTTTAATTTAGTTTAAATTTCTTGTTTTATTATTTTAGCTTATATTTCTAATCTCTTTTTTTTTAATTTTAACTTTTTTCATTTGTTTGTTTTATTATCAATTAATTTAAAAATCCAAAAAAACATGCTTTTATTTTAGATTTAGATTTTATTTTCTCAATATTAGAAAATTCCAAAAATATTAGGTTAGTCTTTTAATTTCTAATATTAAGTAGAATTAGCATAATTTTAGAGTTAGAATTCCCCTTTCGTTTAGCTTTTAGTTTTTCTTTTTCTTTTCAACCTTTAAAACACTTAATAATTATTAAAAGTGGAGAAGGGTGAGTATCCTTGCATTGGGATTTAATTCACCATTATCTACATCAAAAAACACCAACCAATTCAATTTTCTTTTCTTTTTTTAAGAACATGTTAATTCCTTTCCACGACAATTGTATAAGTCTCCAAAGGTCGAGCAGCAGTGGAATGCGACGTTTAACATCGTTCATTTAAAAAACACAAAAACATACAAAAATTTGTAAGCCGAACTACGACTGCTCTGATTCCTTTATGGGATACGTAGGCATCAGGTCGCGGGGCCTGAACGAGCACATCTTTGTAAATATTTCTTTCTTTTCCCCGTGTTTCTTTTCTCTTGTTTCTTTGCGCGTTTCCCTTTAGCTTTAGATTTTATACTTTTAGACACCCATAGATTTTAGACTAATAAGAGCGGATCCCGTCGAGTACGACGGACGTGAGGAGTGCTAATCCCTTCTCCTTGCGTAACCGACACCCTTACCTGTTTCTCTTGGTCGTAAGACCTTTCGTTTGTTTTCTCTTATAGGTTTTACTCGATGTTTTCCTTTCCCGTCTCATGGGATAAATAAATAATCGATGGCGACTTCATTGATCTTTAATCATCAGTTGATGTTCGATCCGGTTGTCACAGCTATTAATACTAATTCTGAACAAGTATCAACAGAATCCCTGAAAATACCCAGAACTTCTGAACAGCTTCAGAAGCTCATAGAAGATATAGACAATGTAGACACAGACACCTTCACTTTACACTCTACCTCTGACCTTCCCCCTCAGAAAATACCACCTTCTTCTGACCTTCCATCCTCTTCCACCACTTCTAAAAGACACCATCCACTACCAACTCTTGACCCCCAACCTCTAAATGTTGTCTTTCCACAAATTCCTTCTGAAAACATTTTCTCAACCACCTCCATTCCTTCTGCTATCTCACCATTAAATGATTCCTCAACCACCTCCACAGCAGATTCTTCTTCATCTCTATCATCTTCTACCACCTCTGTCTTACTATCTAGAGAACCTGAACCCTACTTTGTTCTTAACCTAGACTCTCCAATCACCAATTTCAGAAGCCACCCTCTTGAACCCTCTGTTGATATGTGTTTTGAATTATTAAAGTATAAGGTACGAACAGGGTTAGATGCTCTGAAGGTTGCTCATGACTCCAAGATGGATCATGTAGCTGCTGGGAAGCTCTGGAGAGCTTTTAGAAGGGAGATTCAAACTGACTTTCTGAATCTTCAGAAAAAGTGTCTAGCTGCTACTCCTGGTCCTTCTAGATACCTTCTGGAGTATGATGATGGAAGATACTACCATCCCATCACCAGCTGGAAGCCTCTTGAAGAGAAGGAGTTTGTAGACGAGCTTGCAGAAGAAGAGAATCCTCTGGCAATGGTTGTGTGGACACCACATCCTTACAAGGTTTTGACTGGAGACGTTCAGTTCTTATTCAACTGGTTAAGGGAGAATCCCACTGATAAAGCACCAAATATGGTATATCCAGAAGTTGAATACCCTCCAGAACCTATTGCTCCAACACCTCCAGAGAATCTGGCTGCAATACTTGAAGGCCTAAACCATCCTGCTGAAGAAATTCCTATTGAGGAAAATCATGGAGATGTTCTCATGGTTGAAGCTGATGCTGCAAATCCTCCTGCAATGGACAATAGCTTTGATGCTTCTTCGACTGGACCTTCTGTCTCTGTTCTAATGAACACTTTGGACAAGCTTCAACAGAATTAAGCAAACTTGGCTACTCGTCTAGACAAGCACAAGGACACTCATGCTGAGTTCAAATCTTTTATGAAGGATCAGAAGGAAGCTACTCAGAAGCAAGTTGAAGACACTGCTGAGATTAAGAACCTTCTGGTCGTTTTAGCTTCTAAGCTTAGCCAGTCGTAGTTGTTAGAACAAGATTTGTTCTGATCAATATTCTATGTTTTGATGATAACAATATATATGAATTTTGTATAAGACAATGTGGTACTCTAATCCTTTGCATTTTCCATTTAAGGAAATATATAAAGAGTATGCACAAATCAGTGCTTAAAAGCACAGACTCAGAAGGTTCTAGATGGCTACATCAGAACATGCTCTGGCAAGACATCAGAAGATGGTAGAGCAGAATCAGAACATGAACTTTGAAGCATCATAAGAACATGAAGTCAGAAGCAGAAGCACTGAAGTTCTGAATGGTATCACGCGCAAGCTCTTCAAAGTCAGAAGACAAGAAGATGCTCTGAACCAAACTAATTGACTCTGATAATTCAAACGTTGTTATCTACAAATCTGAGTTCAGAAGCAAGTACAAGATGACAGGCTATTAAGTCTAACCTCTGACTGACAAAAGGAACGTTAGAAGCTACAAAAGGCAAAGTCAGTAAAAGCAGCAAAAGCATGGCTCGAGGTAGTTGACAAAAGTGTGTGTCGTCCTCAGTTTTTTCTCGTGATATACGAACTGACTCTTCTTTTATTTTTTGAGTTTGTGAAAATCAGAGAGTCGCCACCGACTTTTATTTTATCCAATTAAGGAAAGGTTTATAAAAGAAACATAAAAAGACCTTTAAGAGATTTTGGGTTCGGGGGTAGGTTATACAAAAGGAAGGTATTAGCACCCCTTTGTATCCATGGTTATCCATGGGCTCTTAATTGCTTAGCTCACTTGTTTGAATCATTTGTCTTGCTTTGAAATGCTTGTTTGTGGTTTTAAAATACCTTTGTAAATTAACTTTGTAATGATCCTTGTGCGGATGTATACAAAGTGTTTTATCTTTCGAAAGATGTTTTGAAAAAAGATCTTTAACTTCGTAATGATCCTTGTTTGGATATATACAAAATGTTGTCTTTTTTGAAAGTTTTGTTTGAAAAAAACAGTGATATGTGAAACATTTGTTGATTTGTTTGATTTGAGCAAGCAATTAGGAAATCTACCCTAAGTTCATAAGGTTTTTTCCATTTCTTTTAGAAAGATTTCCTTAACTGGATACAGAAGAAAAACTTGAATTGTATTTGAAACAGTAGAATTAATTTTGGAAAGAGTAACGGAGGGATTACCCTAAGAGTGCAAGTGTGATTGTGTTTTGTTTCAGATATATTTGTCTTTGAGATTAGTGATCTAGCGCTTCAGTTTTTATTCTTGACATACACACAATTTTATTTGTACAGGAATTAAAATGCGGGAATGTAAAATGCGAAAAGTAAATCTACGCTATTACATCGATTGTGCGAGAAATGTAAACTACGTATTTACATGATTTTGACAACCTATACACTTATCTATGAATTTAAATTGCAATAAGATAAAGGGAAGTATTTTTGGATTTTTTGGATGGTTGATTTTAATTAAAATTAATGCATAATTAATTTAACTAAAGGTTAGGAATTAGAAATAAAATTTAAACCTAAAAAAAAATAAGTCTAAAATATGTCCAAGTTGCTTTGTTAATTAGTTTTAAAATAAAATAAATTAATTTTTTTTTTTGGGATTTTTGAAGTTGTTTTAGAAATTATTAAGCTAATTAACATATAATTATACAAATAATTATACAAATAATTTAATCTTAAAGAGAAAAATATTCTAAATATGTACAAAATTAGTCTATAATATATGAACTTGATTAAATAAAAAAGAAAATATTTTTTTTTGATTTTTTGATAGGTAAGAAATAATTAAAAGATAAATATAACGATATTACCTAATTAATTAAACAAAATATTTCAATTATTAAGAAAAATAAAATATTTTTGTGACAAAAATAATATATTATTTTATCAACCTAAAAATATTTTAATTATATTTTTTTGATTTTTAAAACTATTTTAAATTAATTTTGCAAGTTATATTAAAAAAAAGAATTAAAAATATTAAAGGAAAGATCCTGTGTGGTGACTTATGATGGACTATGATGGTCTGTGCATGCTAGGGGCGTTGGATCAGATTATTAGGAGATCTGACGGCTTTGATTGGAGGTCACATGGAGCACGTGGATAGAGAGGCAGCATAAGATCATTCAGCTTTTCAAAAGTCCAAAGTGGGACCCACGCAGGCTGACCAACGAATGAGAAGAGTGGGATATGCCACGCGTGCTGGTCAAAGTTTCAAATCTACTATTCATCATCTTCTTCCTTTTACCTGCGGAATTAGCTGCAGACTTACCTGCGGAATTTCCTGCGGATTTTTCTTCAGATTTCCATGCTTTTGAAAACCTACAAAAACAGCCATGAACCAAAACAAGGGGCACCCAGGTTGACTTAAAATGATCTCCTGAACACGATGGTGGCGTTAGTTTTGGCTAAAAACGCATGGAACATGACATATGAAAGTTCACATACTTGAAAACTCAATAATGGTATATGAGAATTCTTACGTGGAAACTTGCATGTAAGTGTTTAAACCTTTCCCAAACCATCTTGGTAACTTGTTAGAAGTATTAGTTTACATTAAAACATGTTAAATTATGAGATACGAAAGTTAAAGAAAGTGCATGAATATGTTACTTTTGAAGCATGAGTTCTATGAGCATATGACCATGAGTAATGATCCCAACTTACTATATTAGGTCCCAGGAGATGATTAGAATGATTAGTTTATATTGATAATGGTTGGAAACTAGAAAACGAAAATTACAAAGCTTTGAGATTTTTTTGAGAATTTTGTGAGTTTTTTGGCTATTCCTTTGATGGATCTTTGTGTGTGTCTTCCTACTGAAGTGTACTAAGTAATATATAAGCAATAGAGTGTTGCAAACTTAAGCTAAGAAGCTTTGATTGCTTTTGAACTTTTGGTTTTTTTAATATTAAAAAGTTTGAATTCTTTGGCCATGGCTTGATTTTCTTCATCCCTCTTGCTCTAGGCCTGCCATGTACTTCTATGCTGCAGAGTTTGGATCAACTTTGATGGCTCATGCTAAGGACAAAAGCCTTGAATCATTATCTTGCACCATTTCTCTTTTAATTTAACTTTAAATGGAATAAAATTAAATTAAAAAAGAAATAAAAATGCCATGGGCCTCAAGTTGGTCGTGGGAGCCCTTTAGTATCATTAGAAACATGTTTGGATCATGAATACTTGGCCTCTTTTGGAAAAAAAACATTTTTGATCAATGTTGGTTTCATGCATTTTCCCAAAAAATAGCCAACTTCAACAAGGCATATCTCCCTCAATTTTGATCATATGAAAGAGTTCTTGTACTTTTTAGAAACCTCAAGATGTCCTCTACAAGCTACTTTGGAAACTTTTTTGCATTTGGAGAAGTTATCTTGATGTTATGGCCTTTGACAAAAAACCACTTTTTGTTGACTTTGAAAATGACCTGTAATGTCCTGGCTCATATTTTTCAAATGGTGAATCCAATGACCATGGGATCAATTGCATTTGAAAGATAATTGAATTTCCTTCAAAACAAGCTTTGGTTGGAATTTTTTGAATGAACTAGGAGAGAGTTATGGCCGGTCAAAGTTCAGTTGACTTTTTAGGAGAAAACCCTAATTTTGAAACTTAGGGTTTTTGTTGATTTCTGATCTTTTCTTGATGAATTATGATCAACCATTGATCAAATGATGAATCTTTTGACAAAATATGGATGTTGACAAAAAATTTCATTTTTTACTGTCTGTTGACTTTTCGGTCAAACTGGTCGTCTGTTGACTGTTTGAGCTGCTGACTCTGCGTCTGAGCGAATTGAAGTTTGAAAATTTGTCTGGTGGTACTTTGAGACATATGGAGGCCCATAAATTCATTTGAGGCCTCAAAAAAACTTGTTCTCCTGAAAAAAACAAAATCCCTAGTTAGGGACTGTTTGTGTAGGAGACAGTTAAGCGTACCTGATTTTTGTGCAGTGTTGAGTCTCTGCTGATCATGTGATTATCAGAAGACTTCTAGAACAAAAATCTTGGAATTTAGAAATTCAAAAGATTGATTTGGATGGTGACACAAAACACGGAGAATCGTGCTGTCAGCGGGTTTGACTGTTAACTGGTTGTCCGGGCATTAACGTAAAAGTTAAAGTGAAAATTCAACAGTTAAAGTTAATTTTTTCTTTTTGTTTTTGTTGTGTTGATGGTGAGAAATTATTTACATGATTTGTTAGAAAAACACAAACATAATAAATAATTAAAATACACCGTATGCGAACGAAATTACCTGTCAATAACAAGATTGAAAAGGATTTAATGCACAGAAAAATAAATATTTAACTAGCAATAAACACACATAATATTATCTTGATAATTAAACGACGGTATAAAAAATAGTATAATACTTAATACTGACAGTACAAATATTACAAAAAGAACTGTAACGAACAGTACG
This sequence comes from Vicia villosa, assembly GCF_029867415.1. Taxonomy (NCBI): domain Eukaryota; kingdom Viridiplantae; phylum Streptophyta; class Magnoliopsida; order Fabales; family Fabaceae; genus Vicia; species Vicia villosa. Next base: position 59,584 of record NW_026705909.1, read on the forward strand.
ACAAATAAACAGTACGTTATTTGAAAGCGAAAGATACGACAAACTTTACATATGACGATTAAAAATCCATGCTATAAACAACAGAAAGTAGATGCACGGAAGCGTAAGCATCCCAGGTCCGCATTTTTCAGGATTATGCAGACAGAAGAAAGACATGATCACCGTAAAAACAGTGATGACTATAAGAAAAAGTGTATCCACCCACTTTGCCATTTTTGCCGGGGAAGAAGAGGAAATAGTATGATAAAAATTTGGGAGATGAATGAAATTTGATGTGAGATTTTATATAAAAAATGAGGGGTATTTATAGAGTGAAAAGAAGGATAGAGACGTTGGGGAATGAAATGATACCGTACAAAAAAGGAAAATTTGAGTGGTAGTAGGATTTGAAAGAAAGTGTATGGTAGGGTTTGAAAAGAGAGATGTATGGAATAAAGTTAGGATTTGATTTGAAAGAAAGAGATTTGAAAAGAAAGGAAGAGATTTTGAAAATAATAGAAGAGATTTTGAAAATAATAATATAGTACAAAAATTAGTGGGAAACAAAAACTAATAATAATTTACTTGTTACCAGTACAGTCTGAATCCCCGGACTCTGCGCCTGCAAAATTTAATTTTGTACCAATTGCGTCAGTACTATTTATCTGCAAATAAATCTCAAATAAATAGCGTGTGTGAAGTGATAAACAGTACTTGGCGTTTGTGTAAGAATAAATTCAACAGCGAACCAAAATACCGTATAAGAAATATTCTAAAAACCGAGTATTCATAAAATCAGGATATTTATGAAATAAAATCCAAGATTTTATGAAACTCCCAATTTTTAGACAGAAGTCTGTTGCCTTCTTTTTGAAAAAGATGCAGGCAAATTTTGGGGTATAACAGTTGCCCCTATTCAATCTTCTTAAACCTGAAGAGACCGATTGGAATCTGAAGGTAGAAGATGATTGAATATTTAGATGCCTTGAAAATTTGCACTTACCTCCACCGGAAGTGATGTTGGAAATTGCTTTGAATGTTGTCTGAGAAATGTTGTTGGCAGATCAAAACATTACCTGCGAGGAGCTTTCAGATGCCATCTGGCGAATGTATTGATGGTTTGTTCATCAGGATGAATCCTTTGATTATATCTTGATGAAGGATTTGAAAACCTCTGCGTTGACCGTTACGGAACCGTCCGAGGTTACCGCTTTAAATCTTGGAGGCTGATCGTTACGGAACTGTCCAAAGTTTTTCCGCTTTAGATTTTGAATGTTTGATCGTTGTGGAACCGTCTGAGGTATCCGCTTTAGATCTTTGAAGGTTGATCGTTGTGGAACCGTCCGAGGCATCAACTTAGATCTGAAGGTAGATCATTTTAAGGAACCGTCCAAGGTATCGACTTAGATCTGAAGGTAGATCATTAAGGAACCGTCCAAGGTATCGACTTAGATCTGCGTTGCTTGTTTTGAGTTGATAGGTGGTTCGGAAAGAGAGATTTCTTCAGAATGAATCTTTGGTTTGATTATATCTGAGAGGAATGTTTGTCTGAATAGAATCCAGGAGAGTACCGCATGTGATTGAGAATAGCTTGCTGAGTATATTCGTCTACCTGAAAAAAACCAAGTTAGTGACATGTAATGTCATGATGCATGTAATGTATATGTTGAGATTCTTAAACTAAATGAGAACCGTGCATGTTATGTATGTGTTTGTCATGAAACATTATATGCTATGTATGAATATGCGTATGATGTATGATTTATGCAGTTTAGAGCGTATCAGACTTTTGGTTGGGAAAATAAATCCCTGTTTGTTATTTTGGAAACGATGGCACTATAACCGTTGATGGTCTTTGCTATCTTGTTCGAGTATACTCAGCTGGGGAACTTCCTTACAGACTAGGATGCTCTATTGAGGGATCTTTGACTACCGCTTGGGGATGAAGGTAACTTGAAGGTTCTGACTTTGATTCCCCCTGACTGGGGATAAGAGAGATGGTAATCCTCCGATGCACTATTTGGTCAAGCCTTGATGTGGAGGATCACACCTTCTGGGGATAATGATCTTGAATAACCCTGCTGGGAAATAAGGAATATGAACAATCATCTGATATAATATCTGTCCCAGCTTGGAGACAAGGCCCCTCGAATCATACTGTTGGAAAGGGAAACCTCATCGAGGATTCTGCTGAGAAATGTATCTCTGTTGGGGACCTATTTCTTCTGATACCCGTATTCAGTGTCGGTGATAAAACATTTCGTCGGGGAATTAATTGGGCCTTGTTTATCCGGGGATAACTCCTTGAAGATTGCTCTGTGGGAGATATTCCCATGTTGGTGGTGTCGGGATGATGTCCAGATGATTGGGACATTACCTGAATTCTATTCCTGTTTTTCTTATAAACATCAATCATATTCAAATGCATATGTTCATTCAACATTATCATTGGGACGTTTACGCGTTCAAAACAAAAAAGGTGAAAACATTGATTTTAAGCATGAACTATATTGATTTGAAAGAGAGCCGTAATAGGCTGATTAGTACAGGGAGACAAAAATCCTAGTAGTAGGAAGTTGTCATAAAACTTTTGAAAAGCATTTATAAAGGGAAATAACTATGTGAAAACAATCCAGTCAAGTTTCAATTCTGCTATTGCCAATCCGTCTTCAAGTATCTTATCCCTCACTTGTTGGAAGAAAATTATTGGACTGATTGGTGCCTTTGATGTGTTGAACCTTGAATGTGAGTAGGTAGCCATACGGGACATAGTCGTATGCTTTATTCCCTAACTTTTACCTAGGCTGCCTTTTCAGGTTTTCAGCCTACCGGGACTATTATTATTATTTTTTTAGTCTCTAATTTTTGCCTGGATCGCCCTTTCAGGTTTTCAATCCACCGAGACGCTCATTTTTGCCTAAGTCGCCCTTTCAGGTTTTCAACTTAGCGAGCTTTTCTTTTCTTTAAGCGAAATACTTTTTGACTATGTCCGCATTTACAGGGTGTGGGAAATCTTTTCCATCCATAGTAGTAAGCATCATGGCTCCGCCGGAGAATACTTTCTTGATTACAAATGGTCCTTCATAGGTGGGGGTCCACTTGCCCCTGGGGTCACCCTGTGGTAGGATGATGCGTTTTACAACCAAATCACCGATTTGATATGCCTGACTTTTGACTTTCTTGTTGAAGGCTTTGATCATACGTTTCTGGTACAACTGGCCATGACAAATAGCCGCAAGCCTCTTCTCATCAATCAGGTTTATCTGGTCCAATCGAGTCTGAATCCAATCGTCTTCGTCTAGATCGGCTTCTTTCATAATCCTTAGGGAAGGAATCTGAATTTCAATTGGGAGAACTGCCTCCATACCATAGACTAAGGAAAATGGAGTTGCCCCTGTTGAAGTACGCGCTGATGTGCAATAACCATGAAGAGCAAAAGGTAACATCTCATGCCAGTCTTTGTAGGTTATTGTCATCTTCTGTATGATCTTCTTGATGTTCTTGTTGGCAGCTTCCACGGCGCCATTCATCTTTGGTCGATATGGGGATGAATTATGATGTTTGATTTGGAACTGCGTGCAGAGTTCGGTAATCATCCTGTTGTTTAAATTTGTGCCATTGTCTGTGATGATCCTTTTAGGGATGCCATACTGACAAATGACATTATGCTTGATAAACCGGGCCACAACATTCTTGGTAACTGAAGCAAACGAGGCTGCCTCTACCCATTTTGTGAAGTAGTCAATAGCGACCAGTATGAAATGATGTCCGTTGGAAGCAGTAGGCTTGATTTCTCCAATCATATCAATACCCCACATTGCAAAAGGCCAATGAGCCGTCAGAACGTTTAATGGGACTGGAGGTATATGCACTTTGTCGGAATGATGATGGCAGTTTGTCTCCATAGTAGACCAGTAGTAACCTGCTCTTAAAATCTTTTTAGCCATTGTATGTCCACTTGAATGAGTACCAAAGGCACCATCGTGTATATCTTTCATAATTTGTTCCGCTTCCTTCTTGTTCACACAACGAAGCAAAGTCGAGTAATGGTTGCGTTTGTACAGGATTCCATTACTTAGAAAGAATTTAGCAGCAAATCTTCTTAGAAACTTTCTATCATTAATGGATGCCCCTTCAGGGTATTCTTGGGCTTCGAGATATCTTTTTACTTCATGGAACCATGGTTTTTCTTCCACTCCTTCGATATCAATCTCATTGCAATAGGCTGGTTCATCTTGTCTGTAAATGGTGATCATTGGCGCCTCATTGTCCCACCTGACTTTGGACATGGATGACATGGTAGCTAGAGCATCAGCCAGTTGATTTTCTTCTCGCGGGATATGTTCAAAAGTGATTTCTTCAAAGTAAGGAATCAAATTCAAAACATATTCTTTGTAAGGAATTAGATTCGGGTGCTTTGTGTCCCATTCTCCTTTAACTTGATAAATTACAAGGGCCGAGTCTCCGTAGACCTCCAGGAACTTAATTCTCAGATCGATTGCAGCTTTGAGACCCAGAATACATGCTTCATACTCGGCTATATTGTTAGTGCAGTTGAAACATAATCTGGCAGTGAATGGTGTATGTCCTCCAGCAGGAGAAAAGATCACAGCTCCGATGCCATTGCCAAGCGCATTAGAGGCTCCATCAAAAACCATAGTCCATCAGAATCTTGGCTCGGGTCCTTCCTCCGGTCCGGGTTGTTCATAGTCAGTAACTAGCATAATGTCTTCATCTGGGAAGTCAAAGTTCAATGCTTGGTAATCATCTACTGCTTGATGAGCCAGATGATCAGCTACCACACTTCCTTTGATCGCCTTTTGCAAAGTATACTGGATGTCATACTCTGTTAAGATCATTTGCCATCTTGCTATTCTTCCAGAAAGAGCAAGTTTTTCGAACACATATTTCATAGGATCCATTTTGGAGATCAGCAAAGTCGTATGGTTTAGCATATACTGTCTTAGTCGGCGAGCCGCCCATGCCAAGGCACAACAAGTTTTCTCGAGTAGTGAGTATCTTGTTTCACAATCAGTAAACTTTTTGCTAAGATAGTAGATTGCATGCTCTTTTCGGCCAGACTCGTCATGTTGCCCCAGTACACACCCCATTGAATCTTCTAACACTGTTAGGTACATTATCAAAGGTCTTCCTTCCACTGGTGGTAGCAAGATTGGCGGTTTTTGAAGATATTCTTTGATCTTGTCAAAGGCTAGTTTACATTTGTCGTTCCATTTTTCTACTTGATCTTTCTTCAACAATTTGAAGATTGACACACAAGTAGTAGTCATATGGGCAATAAATCTGGCGATGTAGTTCAGACGTCCCATGAATCCTCTAACTTGCTTCTCGGTACGGGGTATAGGCATTTCTTGAATGGCTTTGACCTTGGCAGGATCAACTTCAATACCCTTGCTGCTGACGATGAAACCTAAGAGTTTACCGGATCTTACTCCAAAGGTACACTTGTTCGGATTCAGTCGTAACCTGTACTTCTTGAGCCTGGCAAACAGCTTGTGCAGATGACCAAGGTGTTCTTCTTCGGTGTTGGACTTTGCAATCATATCATCCATATAAACCTCTATTTCCTGATGAATCATATCATGGAGCAGAGCTACCATTGCACGCTGATACGTTGCTCCTGCATTCTTTAAACCAAAAGGCATTACTTTGTAACAAAAGGTTCCCCAGGGTGTTATAAAGGTTGTCTTTTCCATGTCTTCGGGCGCCATCTTGATTTGATTGTAACCTGAGAATCCGTCTATAAAGGAAAATACCTTACATTGTGCAGTATTGTCAACCAGTACATCGATGTGAGGTAAAGGGAAATCATCCTTGGGGCTTGCCCGATTCAGATCGCTGTAGTCTACATACATTCTGACTTTCCCGTCTTTTTTAGGCACAGACACGATGTTAGCTATCCATGGAGGATAACTCACAACTTTTAGAAAGCCAGCATTGAATTGCTTTTCAACCTCGTCTTTAATCTTCTTGGACATGTCGGGCCTACTTCTTCGCAGTTTCTGCTTAACTAGAGTGCTACCTTCTTTAATTGGCAGGCGATGGACCACAATATCCGTGTCGAGGCCAGGCATATCTTCATAGGACCAAGTGAATATCTCGACGTAGTCTTGTAACATTTGAATCAGTATTTGCTTGACACTGTCTTCTAAATCAGCCCCTATCCTGATTTCTTTCTTTTCTTCGTCACTGCCCAGGTTGATAACCTCAATTGGCTCTTCATGCGGCTGTATAGTTCTTTCTTTTTGTTCTAATAGCCTTACAAGTTTCCTAGGTACTTCACAATCTTCCTCACTTTCGTCCTCAGTTTGGTAGATCGGATTTTCAAAGTCATGACTGGCAATAGCAAAATCGTTATCAACAGGATCCAGAGTGAATATGAATCTGCATTTATTATGTGGGTATGTGTAAGAACACATAGCTATTTGAAAACAAAGTAAAGAAATAAAAAGGATTGCAATAATTTGAACATGCAAACGTCCCATGATTTTATTGAATGAACATATGATCATGGTATGACAAACCCTTATAAAAAGGACCAGTGTGCTTCGGGCAAGGCACCTGGCTTTTAAGTTCATGGTTCGATAGTACAGGAACCATTTTTATTTTTTGAACATTTAAACAACGAAAACAGGAAAATGCATTTACTCCGATCAAAGGAGATAACATCTTCAACTTCCCATTTGTTCAATCCATTGTTGTCAGTGGGGAATATCCAGTTGCCCCAGTTGCAGTTGTCTTCCTTGTCTTCCACAACATTGACTTCTTTGGTGACGAGACGAGCTATTGATCCTTCAGGATGAGCATGATGCTCTGTTGGATATGAGAGTCCAGGCTGAGGTACCTCTGTTGGCTGAGAGAGATACCCGATAAGGTCGTCCCATCCAGTTGGGATGATATCCTTGATAGAGACTTGTGCATTCTGATGAGCAGTGTACTCCAATAGAAAATCATTCTCGTTATTTGGCGTTTCCCAAACTTCTTCAGGAGTGACATCTGATTGTCATATTGCCTTCGAAATGTTCATCCCATCCAGTTGGGACAATGTCTTCAATGGCGACTTGTGAGCTCAGAGGAGTGGAATACTTCACCATAAAGTCATACTTGCCACTTGGTTCTCCTAATGTATCCCAGACTTCTTTAGGTGGACTTTGATATTGTTCAGTAATGGAACTTGTGAAACTTTTGTAATCTTCGAACTGATCATCCCATCCAGTTGGGACAATGTCTTCGATGGCAATCAAAGAACTCTGAGGAGCAGTATACTTCACCATAAAGTCATACTTGCCACTTGGTTCTCCTAATGTATCCCAGACTTCTTTAGGTGGACTTTGATATTGTTCAGTAATGGAACTTGTGAAACTTTTGTAATCTTCGAACTGATCATCCCATCCAGTTGGGACAATGTCTTCGATGGCAATCAAAGAACTCTGAAGAGCAGTATACTTCACCATAAAGTCATACTTGCCGCTTGGTTCTCCCAAAGTATCCCAAACCTCCCCGGAAACGGGTGGAACTTGGTCGTCTTCAATAGCATTCACTCCTTGGCTGATGGAATGTGTCATTAATCCTCCAGAACGAGGATTTTGATCGTCCTTCTGAGTTCCATTAGCATAGCCCAGACCTAGCTTGCCGAACTTGTAAGGCACATCAATGAGTTGTCCCCATACTGTGCAACCACCTTCTTCGATCACAGCTTTAGCGTCTTTGAGAGAAGCCATTGTTGGAGTTATTTTTGTAGCAGGAGTAGCAGAAATATGTTTGGCAGTAGGGACATCTGGAGGGACCATCTCAAAAGCTTGGCAGGGGGTTTCGATGAATTCACCATCCATCTTAACATACTTGGAGTTACTCAGGTGGCTAACCACATATTCTTCTTCGCCATAAACCGTGACTACCTTGCCTTTTACCGGATATTTTAACTTCTGATGCAGGGTAGAAGTTACAGCGCTTGCCCCATGTATCCAAGGGCGTCCTAGTAAACAAGAGTACGTTGGATAAATTTCCATCACGTAAAAGGTAGGATCAAATATCTGAGAGCCCACTCTGATTGGGAGTTTAACTTCTCCGTATACCATTCTTGTTGACCCGTCGAAGGCTCTTACCACCACATCACTTGGTTGTAACACAACTCCTTCGAAGTCAAGTTTTTCCAGTACTACTTTTGGTAACACATTCAATGAGGAACCATTGTCTACCAGCACATGAGACAAAGTGGTGCCGTCACATTCAATAGAGATGTGCAGGGCTTTATTGTGACTTTTTCCAGCAGGGGTTAAATCGGCATCAGAGAAATCGAGACCGTTGTGCACTGTTAGATTAGCAACACAATTTTCAAATTGGTCGACTGAAATCTCCTGTGGTACATGGGCAGCTTTCAAGAATTTCATCAAAGCTTTGGCATGAGCTTCTGAATACTTTAGCAGGGATAGCATCGAGATCTTTGAAGCAGTGTGCCCCAGTTGTTCGACAATATTGTAATCACTTTTGCAGATGATTTTCAATATTTCCTCCATTTCTTGCCTCGAAGGATCTTCAATAGTGACTTCAACAGGTACTTGAGTTGGTTCGATTTGTGGCTCTTTTCCTCGAGCATTGACATGTTGATTAGGAACTGGGACTTGGACTGGAGTAGTAGCAACGTTTGGAGAAATTTATGGCGAAAAGATCCTTCCACTTCTTGTAATCTTACTAGTCCCCACAATATTATCAACAGCTGGATTTACGGCCTCCTCTTGTTTAACTCCATGGACATAAACCTACAGATCCCTTGGGCTTCTTCTTCTTCTTGATCATCAGGGCTTTCAGTTCCTGTTGCCCCTTTGCTAGCTCCAGAATTGCTATTTGAACTTGGGCGTTTTGTGCCTCGAGATTCTTGATGCTTGCTTCGGAATCCATCCCTTCTAACTGAAATAAACAGCGAGAGGATGAGAAACCTGTTATGCAAACCTGTTATGCAATGTTTATGAATGAGATGCATATGCAATGTTTTCAAGGATCTTAGAATTTAGATTGGTTAAAAAAGAGAAACAAACATTTATTAGTCCAACATTTTATTTCTTTTTCTTTTCTTTTTTCTTTCCTTCTTCTTTTTTTCTTTTTGAACTTTGCCTCTTTCGGGCTTACAAGATAAAACAAAATAAAAGAAAAATAAAAGATCCTTCAAGCTTCCCACGGACGCTTTCTCTTTGCACCCAAGAATGTATTGATCTGTTGTTCTTCATGGAGTTGTCTGGTGAGCTCCAACACTTTTCTCTCATAGTCTTGACAGTATGCTTTGAAGGTGTCCCTTTCCTCTTTTAGTTGAACCCAAGATTTCTGCAGCTCCTTCAGGTCAGTCGGCATGTCCGGATGTAGAATAACTCGAGGTTCCTCCCCTTCGACTTCTGGTTCAATAGTCACAGGTAGGATAGCGGGATATGGCATGATGAACTTCTGAGCACGAGCACGCACCCATTTGAGGTAAGGCTCCATGGGAATAGAATTCCATTGTCCTAAAGTCTTTCTTTCTACTTTGTAGACACTGCTCCAAGCATGTATAAACCTTCGTCGATATCTTTGGAAATCATCTTCGTAGTCGAACACAATGCCGCGGATGATCATGTCGTGAGGACCATTACTTCGTGCATATCCGAATTGGCGCAAGGCTAAAGAGGGATTGTAGGTGATGCCTCCCTTAATGCCAAGGAGTGGAACATTAGGGTACTCCCCACAATGGTCAATGAGAGTGATATTTTTTTGAAAAAAGTTGTTCCACCGGATATCTGAATGAGATAAAGACATGATTCTGCGAGACCATTGCATCCTTTGTTCGTTTCGCAACACTGATTGGGGAAGGTGTAAGGTAAACCATATAGCCAGTAGTGGTACACAACACATAAGAGTTCCTCGCTTTTTCATGGTACGAGTGTGTAGAGAATGTAGAATGTCTCCTAGCAAAGTAGGTACCAGATTGCGGGTTAAGAAAATGTTGATAGCGTGCACACTTATGAATTGGTCGGGATTAGGGAATAAAACCAACCCATAAATCAAAAGAGCCACGACTTCTTCAAAAGCTTGGTAACTCTTATCCTTTAATAGTGATTGAGCCTTTCCCATCAAGAACTTAGCAAGCAAACCCTCGACTCCACTCTTTGTTTCCCAACTAGACTCGATTTCTGACTTTCGTAAATGTAAGGCAGCAGCAATGATTTGAGGCTTTGGAATCTTTTCTAAACCAGTGAAAGGTAATCGACCTCGAACAGGCAACCCAATTAGTTCAGAGAATTCCTCCAAGGTGGGTACTAGCTGGTAATCGGGAAATGTAAAACAATGATGTTCGGGATCAAAGAATTGGAACAAAACCCGTATCATGTCTTCTTCAAACTTTGAGGTAACCAAATGGAGTAGGTGACCATGCCTCTCGGTGAATTGAGCATTTCTGGGAAATTCTGATATTAATTCCTTAAGCTCAGATGGTACTGTTGAGATGTTGATTCGGATATAATTTCTGGTAGCGAGAGCCATTTCCTGCAACAACAGAACAAAGGTAAACTCTTTGATCCTTGAAATGATTAGTGAAAAATGATATGTTTATGATGTTATGATATCATGATGTCAAACATGTGGCAAACACACACAAATCACACAATAGCCTTAGGTTTACAGGCTTGCACGAGGTTCATAGGTGATACCCTCCCCACTGAAGTTGAGTTGGTTAAAACCTGTCTTAAAATGGTATTCGGGCTCTATGATCCTTGGAGACAACATCTTAATACGGCACTCGGATGGCCGATCAAAATATTCCTCGAGGATAACCAACTTCGATCAATTTCAAAGTTAATCACTTAATAGGCCACAAGTCAAGTTCAACTAAAGGTTCTAAGGCAAATTAGTGCTTGGTGACATTTCGGAAGCCTAACATACTCCTTGATCGTTTTCAAGGGATATCAGTACAGACCAAAGTGTCGCACTAACGGTGACTACCAGATCAACCATATCGGTACATGCCGTACAATTTCCTTGGTCTATTGTCACATACTTAAGGTATCTCGAGATTCGGGTTAGAATCTTTCACACAAGTAAATACCCAAACAAACCTTTGAAAAATAGAGCAAACAAGACAAACAATTGAAAACATCGAAGTGATCTAATCTCTAAGTTAACCCCTTTTTGAAAACATTTTGTTTTTGAAATCCCCAGCAGAGTCGCCAGTTCTGTCGTCCTCGGTTTTTTCTCGTGAGATACGAATTGACTCTTCTTTTATTTTTTGAGTTTGGGAAAATCAGAGAGTCGCCACCAACTTTTATTTTATCCAATTAAGGAAAGGTTTATAAAAGAAACAGAAAAAGACCTTTAAGAGATTTTGGGTTTGGGGGTAGGTTATACAAAGGGAAGGTATTAGCACCCCTTTGTATCCATGGTTATCCATGGGCTCTTAATTGCTTAGCTCACTTGTTTGAATCATTTGTCTTGCTTTGAAATGCTTGTATGTGGTTTTAAAATACCTTTGTAAATTAACTTTGTAATGATCCTTGTGCAGATGTATACAAAGTGTTTTATCTTTCGAAAGATGTTTTGAAAAAAAATCTTTAACTTCGTAATGATCCTTGTTTGGATATATACAAAATGTTGTCTTTTTTGAAAGTTTTGTTAGAGAAAAACAGTGATATGTGAAACATTTGTTGTTTTGTTTGATTTGAGCAAGCAATTAGGAAATCTACCCTAAGTTCATAAGGTTTTTTCCATTTCTTTTAGAAAGATTTCCTTAACTGGATACAGAAGAAAAACTTGAGTTGTATTTGAAACAGTAGAATTGATTTTGGAAAGAGTAACGAAGGGGTTACCCTAAGAGGTGCAAGTGTGATTGTGTTTTGTTTCAGATATATTTGTCTTTGAGATTAGTGATCTAGCGCTTCAGTTTTTATTCTTGACATACACACAGTTTTATTTGTACAGGAATTAAAATGCGGAAAGTAAATCTACGCTATTACATCAATTGTGCGAGAAATGTAAACTACGCTATTTACATGATTTTGACAACCTATACACTTATCTATGAATTTAAATTGCAATAAGATAAAGGGAAGTATTTTTGGATTTTTTGGATGGTTGATTTTAATTAAAATTAATGCATAATTAATTTAACTAAAGGTTAGGAATTAGAAATAAAATTTAAACCTAAAAAAAATAAGTCTAAAATATGTCCAAGTTGCTTTGTTAATTAATTTTAAAATAAAATTAATTAATTTTTTTTTTTGGGATTTTTGAAGTTGTTTTAGAAATTATTAAGCTAATTAACATATAATTATACAAATAATTTAAACTTAAAGAGAAAAATATTCTAAATATGTACAAAATTAGTCTATAATATATAAACTTGATTAAATAAAAAAGAAAATATTTTTTTTGATTTTTTGATAGGTTAGAAATAATTAAAAGATAAATATAACGATATTAGCTAATTAATTAAACAAAATATTTCAATTATTAAGAAAAATAAAATATTTTTGTGACAAAAATAATATATTATTTTATCAACCTAAAAATATTTTTATTATATTTTTTTGATTTTTAAAACTATTTTAAATTAATTTTGCAAGTTATATTAAAAAAAAGAATTAAAAATATTAAAGGAAAGATCCTGTGTGGTGACTTATGATGGACTATGGTGGTCTGCGCATGCTAGGGCGTTGGATCAGATTATTAGGAGATCTGATGGCTTTGATTGGAGGTCACATGGTGCACGTGGATAGAGAGGCAGCATAAGATCATTCAGCTTTTCAAAAGTCCAAAGTGGGACCCACGCAGGCTGACCAACGAATGAGAAGAGTGGGATATGCCACGCGTGCTGGTCAAAGTTTCAAATCTACTATTCATCATCTTCTTCCTTTTACCTGCGGAATTAGTTGCAGACTTACCTGCGGAATTTCCTGCGGATTTTTCTTCAGATTTCCATGCTTTTGAAAACCTACAAAAACAGCCATGAACCAAAACAAGGGGCACCCAGGTTGACTTAAAATGATCTCCTGAACACGATGGTGGCGTTAGTTTTGGCTAAAAACGCATGGAACATGACATACGAAAGTTCACATACTTGAAAAATCAATAATGGTATATGAGAATTCTTACGTGGAAACTTGCATGTAAGTGTTTAAACCTTTCCCAAACCATCTTGGTAACTTGTTAGAAGTATTAGTTTACATTAAAACATGTTAAATTATGAGATACGAAAGTTAAAGAAAGTGCATGAATATGTTACTTTTGAAGCATGAGTTCTATGAGCATATGACCATGAGTAATGATCCCAACTTACTATATTAGGTCCCAGGAGATGATTAGAATGATTAGTTTATATTGATAATGGTTGGAAACTAGAAAACGAAAATTACAAAGCTTTGAGATTTTTTTGAGAATTTTGTGAGTTTTTTGGCTATTCCTTTGATGGATCTTTGTGTGTGTCTTCCTACTGAAGTGTACTAAGTAATATATAAGCAATAGAGTGCTGCAAACTTAAGCTAAGAAGCTTTGATTGCTTTTGAACTTTTGGTTTTTTTAATATTAAAAAGTTTGAATTCTTTGGCCATGGCTTGATTTTCTTCATCCCTCTTGCTCTAGGCCTGCCATGTACTTCTATGCTGCAGAGTTTGGATCAACTTTGATGGCTCATGCTAAGGACAAAAGCCTTGAATCATTATCTTGCACCATTTCTCTTTTAATTTAACTTTAAATGGAATAAAATTAAATTAAAAAAGAAATAAAAATGCCATGGGCCTCAAGTTGGTCGTGAGAGCCCTTTAGTATCATTAGAAACATGTTTGGATCATGAATACTTGGCCTCTTTTGGAAAAAAAACATTTTTGATCAATGTTGGTTTCATGCATTTTCCCAAAAAATAGCCAACTTCAACAAGGCATATCTCCCTCAATTTTGATCATATGAAAGAGTTCTTGTACTTTTTAGAAACCTCAAGATGTCCTCTACAAGCTACTTTGGAAACCTTTTTGCATTTGGAGAAGTTATCTTGATGTTATGGCCTTTGACAAAAAACCACTTTTTGTTGACTTTGAAAATGACCTGTAATGTCCTGGCTCATATTTTTCAAATGGTGAATCCAATGACCATGGGATCAATTGAATTTGAAAGATAATTGAATTTCCTTCAAAACAAGCTTTGGTTGGAATTTTTTGAATGAACTAGGAGAGAGTTATGGCCGGTCAAAGTTCAGTTGACTTTTTAGGAGAAAACCCTAATTTTGAAACTTAGGGTTTTTGTTGATTTCTGATCTTTTCTTGATGAATTATGATCAACCATTGATCAAATGATGAATCTTTTGACAAAATATGGATGTTGACAAAAAATTTCATTTTTGACTGTCTGTTGACTTTTCGGTCAAACTGGTCGTCTGTTGACTGTTTGAGCTGCTGGCTCTGCGTCTGAGCGAATTGAAGTTTGAAAATTTGTCTGGTGGTACTTTGAGACATTTGGAGGTCCATGAAATCCATTTGAGGTCTCAAAAAAACTTGTTCTCCTGAAAAAAAACAAAAACCCTAGTTAGGGACTGTTTGTGTAGGAGACACTTAAGCGTACCTGATTTTTGTGTAGTGTTGAGTCTCTGCTGATCATGTGATTATCAGAAGACTTCTAGAACAAAAATCTTGGAATTTCGAAATGCAAAAGATTGATTTGGATGGTGATACAAAACACGGAGAATCGTGCTGTCAGCGGGTTTGACTGTTAACTGGCTGTCCGGGCATTAACGTAATAGTTAAAGTGAAAATTCAACAGTTAAAGTTAATTTTTTCTTTTTGTTTTTGTTGTGTTGATGGTGAGAAATTATTTACATGATTTGTTAGAAAAACACAAACATAATAAATAATTAAAATACACCGTATGCGAACGAAATTACCTGTCAATAACAAGATTGAAAAGGATTTAATGCACAGAAAAATAAATATTTAACTAGCAATAAACACATATAATATTATCTTGATAATTAAACGACGGTATAACAAATAGTATAATACTTAATACTGGCAGTACAAATATTACAAAAAGAACTGTAACGAACAGTACGACAAATAAACGGTACGTTATTTGAAAGCGAAAGATACGACAAACTTTACATATGACGATTAAAAATCCATGCTATAAACAACAGAAAGTAGATGCACGGAAGTGTAAGCATCCCAGGTCCGCATTTTTCAGGATTATGCAGATAGAAGAAAGACATGATCACCGTAAAAACAGTGATGACTATAAGAAAAAGTGTATCCACCCACTTTGCCATTTTTGCCGGGGAAGAAGAGGAAATAGTATGATAAAAATTTGGGAGATGAATGAAATTTGATGTGAGATTTTATGAAAAAAATGAGGGGTATTTATAGAGTGAAAAGAAGGATAGAGACGTTGGGGAATGAAATGATACCGTACAAAAAAGGAAATTTTGAGTGGTAGTAGGATTTGAAAGAAAGTGTATGGTAGGGTTTGAAAAGAGAGATGTATGGAATAAAGTTAGGATTTGATTTGAAAGAAAGAGATTTGAAAAGAAAGGAAGAGATTTTGAAAATAATAGAAGATATTTTGAAAATAATAATATAGTACAAAAATTAGTGGGAAACAAAAACTAATAATAATTTACTTGTTACCAGTACAATCTGAATCCCCGGACTCTGCGCCTGCAAAATTTAATTATGTACCAATTGCGTCAGTACTATTTATCTGCAAATAAATCTCAAATAAATAGCGTGTGTGAAGTGATAAACAGTACTTGGCGTTTGTGTAAGAATAAATTCAACAGCGAACCAAAATACCGTATAAGAAATATTCTAAAAACCGAGTATTCATAAAATCAGGATATTTATGAAATAAAATCCAAGATTATATGAAACT
Organism: Vicia villosa; assembly: GCF_029867415.1. Taxonomy (NCBI): domain Eukaryota; kingdom Viridiplantae; phylum Streptophyta; class Magnoliopsida; order Fabales; family Fabaceae; genus Vicia; species Vicia villosa. Next base: position 75,454 of record NW_026705909.1, read on the forward strand.
CCCAATTTTTAGACAGAAGTCTGTTGCCTTCTTTTTGAAAAAGATGCGGGCAAATTTTGGGGTATAACAGTGTGAAACATTAAATGCAGCGTTGTACTATTCACGCAAAGCATTAAACGCAACCCAACGGTCATCTTCTCTCAAACGCCTATATATAGAAGTTCTGATCAGAAGCAGCAAAAAGAACACTTGCGCAAAATACCAAAACGCTGTCAAAATCAAAGCTCACGAACTTCATCTTCAACCTCACAAACTCTTGTAATACTTAGTGAGTGTTAAGCTTAGAACTTAAGATAAATATCACTATTGTGATTATAGCTTTATGAGAAGCAATCTTACTCTTGTAAATATTATTTTACATTGTTTGTAAAAGGTTCCTAGAGTGATCAAGTTGTGATTTGTAGACTCTAGAAGACTTAGAAGTTTTCTAAGTGGTGAATTCCTAGAGTGATCAAGTTGTGATCTATATACTCTAGAAGACTTAGAAGTTTTCTAAGTGGATAACCATTGTAATCAATTGGATTAGTGGATTAAATCCTCAGTTGAGGTAAATCACTTTAAGGGGGTGGACTGGAATAGTTTCGTTAACAACGAACCAGGATAAAAATAATTGTGTTCATTGTTTTTATCTTACAAGTTTTTAAAGTCACACTTATTCAAACCCCCCTTTCTAAGTGTTTTTCTATCCTTCAGTAGTTTGTCTTGTGTCTAAGTTTGTTTCTTTTTTTTTGCATCTGCTTGAATTGCATCTATTTCTGTATTGCTATCTTCTGATGATTATCAATGAAATATTATCTTTGTCTTTCTTCACTCTGTGTGTTTTGTTCATCTGAATCATTATGCATTTTGATGTTATGACAAAAAGGTGGAGAAATATGATATTCTGGTCAAAGCTAAACATGAGAAGCAAATACATGGGGAAAAGAAATTCTAAGAAGAAGCATGCTCTTAGAGAATTGAAGCAAGCTTAGTGCTTTGAAGCTTCAAGATCAGAAGCAAGAAGAATGCTCTGATACTATCAAGTATGCTCTGATACAATTGATTACAAAGGGAAATTAAAGCTCTGCAGCTGTCCAATGGAAGCTCTGAAGAGAAGCTCTGAATGTTCTAAAGTTCTATTCTACGTGAAAGTCTCAACTGAAATGGCATAATACTCAGGGAAGTCTTTTATTTATAATTTCTTCTAGTATTAATTTCAGGGGGAGATTGTTGATCTCAGGGGGAGACATATTCACACACTCTGGTTATATGCTTATGCTATAACTGTGTAATTGTCTTTCTTCATCTTATATTCTGGATACAAATTCATATCAATTATATATGTTTTTGTCATCATCAAAAAGAGGGAGATTGTTAGAACAAGAATTGTTCTGATCAATATTATGTGTTTTGATGATAACATTATATATGAATTTTGTATAAGATAATGTGGTACTCTAATCCTTTGCATTTTCCATTTCAAGAAATATAAAAAGAGTATGCACAAAGCAGCACTCAGAAGCACTGACTCAGAAGGTTCTGGATGGCTACATCAGAACATGCTCTGGCAAGACATCAGAAGATGGTCAAGCAGAATCAGAACATGAACTGTAAAGCATCAGAAGAATGAAGTCAGAAGTCAGAAGCTCTGAAGCTCTGATGGTATCACGCTCAAAGCTCTTCAAAGTCTGAAGAAAAGAAGATGCTCTGCACTAAGTTGTTGACTCTCAAATTCAAACGTTGTTTATCTACAAATCCGAGTCCAGAAGAAAGTACAAGATGACAGGCTATTAAGTCTAATCTCTGACTGACAAAAGGAACGTTAGAAGCTACAAAAGGCAAAGTCAGTAAAAGCAGGAAAAGCAAGGCTCGAGGTAGTTGACAAAAGTGTGAAACATTAAATGCAGCGTTGTACTATTCACGCAAAGCATTAAATGCTCCCAACAGTCATTTCCTTTCAAGGCTTATAAATAGAAGTTCTTATCAAAAGCAAAGTAGAACACTTGTGTAATATACTGAATCACTGTCAAAATCAAAGCTCACGAACTTCATCTTCAACCTCACAAACTCTTGTAATATTTAGTGAGTGTTAAGCTTAGAACTTAAGAGAAATATCACTATTGTGATTACAGCTTTATTAGAAGCAATCTATACTCTTGTAAACATTATTTTATATTGTTTGTAAAAGGTTCCTAGAGTGATCAAGTTGTGATCTGTAGACTCTAGAAGAATTCCTAGAGTGATCAAGTTGTCATCTGTATACTCTAGAAGACTTAGAAGGTTTCTAAGATGATAACCATTGTAATCAGTTGGATTAGTGGATTAAATCCTTAGTTGAGGTAAATCACTCTAAGGGGGTGGACTGGAGTAATTTCGTTAATAACGAACCAGGATAAAAATAATTGTGTTCATTGTTTTTATCTTACAAGTTTTTGAAGTCACACTTATTAAATCCCCCCCCCTTTCCAAGTGTTTTTCTATCCTTCATGTAGATGCGTTGTTGTCATCAAAACTTGGTTGTTACCTGCATGCACACAGATCCATATTCACCCCCCTTTAATATGATGACAATGCATCCCTCAGGCAGTGTGGTATAAAGCAAAAAGGTAAAAGGCACATAGGTTCAGATGTAGTTACTTATGCATGGTTGATTTTGAATTCTACGTTTTGTTCTTATAAAGAAGAAATTTTCTTTTGGAAGTGGTTTAGTGAATATATCTACGAGATAATTGTATGAGTCTACAAAATTAAGCATGCATTCACCTTTTTCTACGTGATCCCTAATAAAGTGGTGTCTAATGCCAATATGTTTGGCACGAGAATGAAGTATATGGTTTTTGGTGAGGTTTATTGCACTGGTGTTGTCACGTCTTATTGGTACAGGTCCTATTTTGACACCATAGTCATTTAATTGTTGCTTCATCCACATGATTCAGGCATAGCATCTTCAGGCAATGACATATTCTTCCTCAGCTGTGGATAGAGCAACACTAGCTTGTTTTTTGCTATGCCAAGAAACAAGTCATGAGTTTCCAAGTAGGTGACATGTACCATTGGTATTTTTTCTATCTAATCTACATCTTGTAAAATCGGAGTCTAAGTATTCTACTAAGTTGCATTTGGTTCCTTTGGGGTACCATAGACTCATTTGTTGTGTGCCTGTGAGATATATCATAATGCGCTTTACGGTTCTGAGATGTGATTCTTTAGCATATGCTTGAAAGCTTGCAAACATACATACATAAACCATTATATCAGGTCTGGATGCAGTTAAATATAATATTGACCCAATCATACCTCGATATTTTCTTTCATCGACATGTATTTTGTCTTCATCTTTGTCCAAAGAGCATGATGTTGACATGGGTGTTGCTATTACCTTTGATTTTTCCATATAAACCTTTTGAGTAACTCTTTGCAATATTTAACTTGGTTTATGAATGGTCATCCTTTGGTTTGATAGATCTTAAGCCTTAGAAAGTACTTTAATTCTTCCATCATAGACATTTCAAATTCATTCTGCATCATTCCAAAAAATTCCTTGCACAAGGATTCGTTAGTAGCACCGAAAATGATATCATCAACATATATTTGAACTAGTAATATATCATGTTCTGTGTTCTTAATAAAGAGATTTTTCTCAACTTGTCCTTGTTTAAATTTATTTTCAAGTAAAACTTACTTAGGCGATCATACCATGTTCTAAGAGCTTGTTTTAAGCCATATAGTGCTTTTATAAGTTTAATCATGTGGTCTTGAAATGTGGTATTAATAAATCAAGAAAGATGGTTAACAAATACCTCCTCTTGAATGTATCTATTTAAAAATGCACTTTTTACGTTCATTTGAAATAGTTTGAAGTCCATGATGCATGAAAAAGCTAATAACATTCTTATGGCTTCTAATATGGCCACATGATCATTGGTTTCACCGAAATCTATTCCCCCGTTGGTTATATCCTTTCACAAATAGTCAAGCTTTGTTTCTTAAAACATTTTCTTCTTTATCTAGCTTGTTACGAAAGAGCTATTGGTTCAAATTACCAGATTAGATGAATCTTTAGGAAAAAGTTCCCAAATGTTGTTTTTCTCAAATCGATTTAACTCTTCTTGCATAGCAAGTGACCAATGTTCATCAGTGATAGCTTTGTCGACTTCTTTTGACTCAATTTGTGAAATAAAAGCCACAAAATTCCGTACCTTGTTAAGTGATTGTATGGTGGTAACTGTCACACCCCTTTCTAAGCCCCGCGGCAAATTAAATAAGTTTATTCAGAGTACATGAAAATAAGGGTGACACAATTGAAAAATTAATTAAACATCATCCAGTTATGTCATGCATTCACTGAGGCAATCATCATCAATTAAAAACATTTCATGTTAACACAGCGGAGATTAAATCACACGGATTAAGTTTAACATCTATAAATCTTATCCTTCAAAACATAAAAACATAACCAGAGTTATAAACCATAAACTCTAAACACCGCGTCCCTGGTGTTACAAATATCAGAGCATGACACTTGACGCTAACTAAACAACTGACTCATGAGCTAATCCTCACCGAGTCGAACAACCGCTATCCTCCATCTGAAAATGATAACATGTAAGAGTGAGTCTCATCATAAATAACAAATGTTATAAGGTTATAAAGCAATAACACATCATAGTTGCATCATTCACCAATTGTTTCATAGACAGACATTCAGACAAGTTTTATCATTCATAAGAAACCAACCAACACAACATCAATAATTATAACACTGGAATACATCCAATCATGTTATAAAAGTATGCATATGTATGAACTAACACTATGCATGTGGTACCAACATCATCAAATGGGAATCACCCATAACCGATCCAACATCATCAAGATACGGCCCTGCCAGCACAGATTCCTCACAATGGGAAGCATGCCCTTTACTGATCCAACACATCATCATGGATACAGTATCATCAATGAATATGAATGAATGCAAACATACATGAACATACTTATACCATCGTCAAGTCTAATGAGTAACATCATCAAATACTCATTTCATCATAATCGTCACCATAATCATCAAGCATGTTTATATATATGCATCATTCAATCACAATCATATCATTAATCATCAAATAGGTTATTTCACAAGGTTCGTTTAGCTCAAAATGACACACGAAATGGACCAACGGTTCAAAAGTTATGAACTTTACAAAATACATCATTTTTCAAAAATCATCAGTGGTAATCGGTTACCCAAATGCCAGTAACCGATTACCCTGACTCACGAAACACATCCCCCTGTTTTTTGTATGGGTAATTGGTTACCCCCCTTTCAGTAACCGATTACCGACTCCCAGCAAGCCATGTTTGCCCTTTTTCACTGCAGTAATCGGTGACCCTGCCCCCAGTAACTGGTTACTGCGTACCTGCAACCCTAAATCTGCAGAAAAACAGCATTCTACACATTCCAATTACCCACAAATCATACCAGCACGAATTTTAGGAAATGGAACACACATACAACACGAAATACACATCATAATACACCCATTAACCATCAACTGAAGCCATAACAACACAAACATCATAGATTCAACCAAAATGATCAATCATCATACAATTTGACTCAAATCCCTAAATCTATCATATGACTTAATCGATACGAATTCTACATCTATTCTATGCTATCAACCCCTAACCCGATAGTAGATGTTAATCAGATAAGTCCCCCCTTACCTTAGCCAAGCTCTTGAATGAGTCTTCTTCCTCTTTGGTTCTCCTTCACGTTCTTCAGCTCTTCCTCTTTTAGCTTCTGTTTTTACGTTCTCACTTCCTTTCTCTTATTTCCCTTATTTTATGAAAAACATAAAATTAGAAATGGGCTCCTTCACAATTACACCCCCAAATTACTAATTCCACCATATGGCCCAACAACTTAACATTTGATATTTCTTTCCACATAATTTCAATAAAATGCTAATTTAAATTAATTAATTTAAAACTTAATTAAATTAGTTAAATAAGAAATTTTGGGATGTTACAACTCTCCCCCACTAAAAGAGTTTTCGTCCTCGAAAACATACCTCAAGCAAAGAGTTCCGGATAGGAATCTTTCATCTGGCTTTCTAACTCCCAGGTGACATTCCCATCAGCCGGTCCTCCCCAAGCTACTCTGACCAAAGCTATTTCCTTGCCACGCAACTGTTTCAGTTTCCGATCTTCAATCCTCACAGGTAAAGTTTCAACGGTTAAGTTATCCTTCACCTGTACATCATCTACTTGAATCACATGGGATGGATCCGCAACGCACTTCCTCAACTGAGATACATGAAATACGTCGTGCAAATTTGCAAGCATCGGCGGCAAAGCAATACGATAAGCTACTTCTCCCACTTTTTCAGAAATTTGAAACAGTCCAATAAAGCGCGGAGTCAACTTCTTTGACTTCAAAGCTCGACCAATACCTGTCATAGGAGTAACCCTCATAAGCACATGATCTCGCTCTTGAAACTCAAGTGTTTTCCTCCTCTTGTCATGATAACTCTTCTGACGACTCTGAGAAGCTTTCATCTTCTCTTGAATCATCTTAATCTTCTCCGTAGTCTGTTGTACAATTTCTGGTCCAATCACAACACTCTCACCATATTCATACCAACATAATGGAGTTCGACATCTTCTACCACACAACGCCTCAAACGGGGCCATACCAATACTCGAATGAAAACTGTTGTTGTAGGTAAACTCAATCAAAGGAAGATAACTATCCCAAGCACCTCCTTTTTCCAGCACACAAGCACGCAACAAATCCTCCAACGGCTGAATCGTCCTCTCAGTCTGTCCATCCGTCTGCGGATGATAAGAAGAACTCAATCTCAGCTTAGTACCCAAAGCCTTCTGCAAACCTTCCCAGAACTTTGACGTAAACCTCGGATCTCTGTCAGACACGATACTCGAAGGAATACCATGTAGGCTAACTATCTTCCCAATGTATAACTGAGCCAACTTCTCCATCGAATAATCCATTCTCACTTGTATAAAATGTGAAGACTTCGTCAACCTGTCCATAACAACCCAGATATCTTCACAATTCTTAACAGTTCTTGGCAAACCAGAAACAAAATCCATTGATATACTATCCCACTTCCACTCAGGGATAAACATCGGTTGCATAAATCCAGATGGCTTTTGATGTTCAACCTTTGACTTCTGACACGTCAAACAAGAGAATACAAATTCAGCAATTTCTTTCTTCATTCCAGGCCACCAAAATAGCTTTTTCAAATCATGATACATCTTGGTAGCACCAGGATGAATACTTAATCCACTACGGTGTCCTTCTTCCAGAATACTCTTTCGGAGTTCAGCAACATCAGGAACACAAACTCTGTCACCAAACCTCAATATACCATTCTCGTCAACTCTGAATTCACCGCTCTAACCTTGATTAATCAAAGTCAACTTATCGATCAATTCAACATCAGCTTTCTGACCCTCTCTGATCTCTTCAAGAATACCACTAGTCAGCTTCAGCATACCCAATTTAATACTAGTAGGAGTGTCTTCACATACCAAACTCAAATCTCTGAATTGTTCAATTAAATCCAATTATCTAACCATTAACATAGACATATGCAAAGTCTTCCTACTCAATGCATCAGTAACTACGTTTGCCTTACCAAGATGGTAATTCAAACCAAAAGCACAATCTTTAAGGAATTCTAACCACCTCCTCTGCCTCATATTCAACTCTTTCTGATCGAAGAGATACTTCAGACTCTTATGATCACTAAACACCTCGAACCATATAGATAATGCCTCCACAGTTTCAACACAAATACTACTGCTGCCAACTTTAAGTTGTGAGTCGGGTAATTCCTCTCATGCATTTTGAGTTGTCTTGACGCATAAGCGACTACTTGTTGATTCTGCATCAGTACACCACCTAAACCCATCAGTGATGTGTCACAATATACCATGGACGATTCTGTCGGATTCGGCAAAATCAAGATAGGAGCACTTGTCAGCCTCTTCTTCAACTCTTGGAATTCTTCTTCACATTTTGCATCCCAAATAAAAGCATGACCCTTCCTAGTCAATTTAGTTAACGGCAATGCTAACTTTGAAAAGCCTTCTATAAACTTTCTGTAGTAACCTGCAAGACCAAGAAAACTACGAATTTCTGACACTGATTTCGGAGCTTCCCACTGAGATACCGCTTCTATCTTCGTAGGATCAACAACAATACCATTCTTAGAAATCACATGTCCAAGAAAACTAACCTCATTCAACCAAAATTCACACTTTGAAAATTTGGCGAAAAGTTTCTTCTCTTTCAATAATTCCAACACAGTTCTGAGATGTTCCGCATGCTCTTCTTCGTTCTTGGAGTATACCAAAATATCGTCTATAAATACTACCACAAACTTATCAAGATAAGGATGGAAAATCCTATTCATATACTCCATAAAAACACCAGGTGCATTTGTAACTCCAAACGGCATCACCGAATACTCGTAATGCCCATACCTTGTTCTAAATGCCGTCTTCTAAATGTCGTCTTCCTTCACTCGAATTTGGTGATATCCAGACCTCAAATTAATTTTACTAAACACATAAGACCCCACCAGTTGATCCATCAAGTCATCAATCCTCGGCAATGGATACCGATTCTTGATAGTAACCTTGTTTAATTGTCGGTAATCTACACATAGTCTCATAGAGCCCTCTTTCTTCTTTACCAATAATACCAGTGCACCCCACAGAGAAACACTTGGACGCATGAATTTCTTCTCAAGCAACTCTTCCAATTGTTTCTTCAGTTCAGCCAACTCTGATGGTGACATACGATATGGTGCCATCGACACTGGACTAGTTTCCAGAATCAATTTAATAGTAAACTCTACTTCTCTTTCCAGCGGTAATTCATTCACATCTTCTGGAAAAACTTTCGGAAATTCACATACTACAGGTAATTCAGTACGTACTACCTTCTCTTTCAGGTCCATTATCGCGAACAACATAAACACTATCGCACCGTCCTCAATGGCTTCATTCACTTGTCTAGCTGTCATGTTCAGATCATCAGCATTAACAACTTCAGGAAATATTACCGTTTTCGAAAAACAGTTGATATGAACACGATTGAATTCCAACCAATTCATTCCCAGGATGACATCAAGTTGTTTCAATGAAAGACACACTAAGTCCATTCCAAATTCTCTACCAAAAATATCAACAGGACAATTCAAACAAGCAGATGAAGTAGTTACTGAACCCGACGCAGGAGTATCAATAACCATGCTTCCATTTATTTCAGATATTTCTAAATTCAGCCTCTTAGCGCAATCCAGAGAAATAAAAGAATTAGTTGCTCCAGTATCTATAATTGCAACTAAAGGTGTGCCATGAATGAAACACGTACTTTTAATTAGTCTATCCTCTAGAGTAGTCTCTGATCCAGATAAAGCAAAAACCTTTCCTCCCACTTGGTTCTTCTTCGGTTTAGGACATTGTGGGCTAATGTGACCTTCTTCACCATAATTGTAACAAGTCACAATCTCCTTCTTACAATCAGCAGCAACATGACCCACTTCCTCACACTTGAAACACTTTTTCTGGTTCAGCTTGCACTCATTCCTACGGTGTCTAGCCTCGCCAGAGTTGTAGCACCTGACAAAAGCACTGGAGTCTCCCCCACTAGGCTTCTTCCAACCACCAGCCTTTGAATTACCTCTACCATACGGTTTACCTTTTTCCATAGGCTTCTTACCCTTTCTGTCAACTAACTCGCGAGAGTGAGATGACTTCAGCTTAAGGTTATCCTCCTCGAAGATCCTGCTACAGTCCACCAAATCAACAAATCTCCGAATTCTCTGATACCTTGCTTAATCTCATCACGGAGACCGTTCTCAAATTTGATGCACTTTGAGAATTCACTAGCTTCATCATTGTTGTAGTGAACGTAGTACTTTGCCAACTCAACAAACTTCGAAGCATACTCTGGTACAGTCATATTACCTTGAACTAGCTCCAAAAATTCAATTTCCTTTCGGCCTCGTGTGTCCTCAGGGAAGTACCTTCTCAAAAACCCTCTCCTGAACACAGCCCAGGAAATATCCACATCATCAGCCTCTAGTTCAGCTCTGGTCACCATCCACCAGTCATCAGCTTCTTCAGACAACATATGCGTACCATACCTCACTTTCAGGTTCTCAGCACAATCAATGACTCTGAAAATCCTTTCGATCTCCTTTAGCCACTTCTGAGCACCTTCAGGATCATGCGTACCCTTGGACAACGGAGGATTGTTCCTCTGAAAATTCCCCAGTTTCCTGTCAGCACCAATCCTGCTCCTCCAACATTTCCTCCCAGCACACCAGCAATCATGCCCAGAGCCTCAGCGATAGCATCATCGTTTCTTCCTCCTCTTCCAGCCATTGCTCTGCTTAAATCACAAACAATTTAATCAGAACAAAAGTATCTACAAGTTAACTCGTACAAGTCGCATACACAGGAAAGACTGACACTAAGACTCTGGTCATAACGACCGACTATGCTCTGATACCACTATTGTAACACCCCTTTCTAAACCCCGCGGCAAATTAAATAAGTTTATCCAGAGTACATGAAAATAAGGGTGCCATAATTGAAAAATTAATTAAATATCGTTCAGTTATGTCATGCATTCACTGAGGCAATCATCATCAATTAAAAACATTTCATGTTAACACAGCGGAAATTCAATCATACGGATTAAGTTTAACATCTATAAAGCTTATCCTTTAAAACATCAAAACATAATCAGAGTTATAAACCATAAACTCTAAACATCGCGTCCCCAGTGTTACAAATATCAGAGCATGACACCTGACGCTAACTAAACAACTGACTCGTGAGCTAATCCTCACCAAGTCGAACAACCGCTATCCTCAATCTAAAAATGACAACATGTAAGGGTGAGTCTCATCATAATTAACAAATGTTATAAGGTTATAAAGCAATAACACATCATAGTTGCATCATTCACCAATTGTTTCATAGATAGACATTCAGACAAGTTTTATCATTCATAAGAAACCAACCAACACAACATCAATAATTATAACACTGGAATACATCCAATCATGTTATAAAAGTATGCATATATATGAGCTGACACTATGCATGTGGTACCAACATCATCAAATGGGAATAACCCATGACCAATCCAACATCATCAAGATACGGCCCTGCCAGAACAGATTCCACACAATGGGAATCATGCCCTTTACTGATCCAACACATCATCAACAAATATGAATGAATGCAAACGTACATGAACATACTTATACCATCGTCAAGTCTAATGAGTAACATCATCAAATACTCATTTCATCATAATCATCATCATCATCATCATCAAGCATGTTTATATATATGCATCATTCAATAACAATCACATGATTAATCATCAAACAGGTTATTTCACAAGGTTCATTTAGCTCAAAACGGCACACGAAACGGACTAACGGTTCAAAAGTTATGAACTTTACAAAATACATCTTTTTTCAAAAATCATCAGTGGTAATCGGTTACCCAAATGCCAGTAACCGGTTACCTTGACTCACGAAACACATCCCCCTGTTTTTTGTATGGGTAATCGGTTACCCCCCTTTCAGTAACCGATTACTGACTCCCAACAAGCCATATTTGCCCTTTTTCACTGCAGTAATTGGTTACCCTGCCCCCAGTAACCGGTTACTGCGTACCTGATGTAGCATCCTGCCCTAAAAATTAGCTTTTAGAGTCGCCACCTATTCTACCAAGGCAAATAGGAAACCTTATGCAGTTAAGAAATTCAGGGTAAGTTATTATAATCAGGTCGAGGGAAGGTGTTAGGCACCCTCAACCCTTTCCTATGGCTTTGAATCTAAGGTAACAGTTTAATGGCTAAAATTATTAAAGGTTTATAGCTAAGGAAATGAACAGGGGAAAAAGTGAGATTTTGGGGAAGGGGACTCGCCTTGTTACCAAGTGCCTACGTATCTCCTGATGGAGAATCGGAGTCAACGTAGTTCGGGCACAGGGTTGTATGCCAATGAATTAGATTTGATAGGGTTTGAAGTTGTTTTAAAGGCTTTTTTAATGGCCTTATCGTAGTTTTGAGATGCGAAGTTCACAAGGTATTTTGAATTACCTTATCGTAGTTTAGTGTGTTTTGAATGTTTGGGCGTACAACCCTGATTTAATATGTCACCGTTAGTTGCGATGATCAATAGGTTTGATCATTATAGTTAACGAATTAATGAGGTATTGCTGGTTACTCTAACCGATAGATTCGATCGTCGCGGGCACAAATAAAATGTATTTTAAATTTTGTATATTTTTATCTCTTGCCTAATGCGACTAATAGATTTAGTCGGATCGAGAAGAGAATTAAACAAAGGATCAATTAAAATTATTTCTCGTCAATGCGACTAATAGGTTTAGTCGGATCGGGGAGAAAATTATATTAATCAAGATTTTTTTGTGATTTTCAATAATTAAATATTAATTAAATTAATTAAGTCGAATAATCGACATATCCGAGATAATCTTAAATAATTCAAAATCTTAATTATGGTCCTAAACCTAATTAATATGCTAATCCTAGTTTAAATAAATTAACTAAACCAAATATAATTAACTATTAATTAATCTAAATAATTAGATAAAAGAACCTGGGAAGGATCTGATGTGGTGTCCCTTTTGCAGTCCATGATAGGCCCTCAACCTTGTGCACGTTAGATCAGATTTATAGGAGATCTGATGGTGATAATTGAGGGTGCATCGTAGAGCATGTGGAGAAGCAGCGCACTGGATATGAGAGTGTTAATGTGCTAAAAACATTTGTCTTGGCCAGGATTCGAACCTGAGCCTTGTAGTTTACAAAGGGAAACATTATCCCATGGTGCTGCATGCCAGTGGTTGTTAGTGGTATGGAAAATATATGCTATATAATAACACAACACACAAACTAAATAAAATAAAAAAGTCAAACAAGTGGGTCCCATTCTGGTATGACCAGCCAATCGCATGGAGGGAGAGGAAACGTTATTCTCTTTTCCTTCTTCAAGACAAATCTTCTCCTCCCCTCTCACGCTATTTCTTAAGCAGAAGAAGGAACAAAAAGAAAAAAAATCCTCTTTGCAATATGAATCTCGCAGCGATGCCGGTGGTAGGAGGTTGCGCATGTCGCGATCGGAGGCGTCTGTGGGTTACGGCCGATGATGCGTGACCGGGGCTGCGGTTGAAAGATGGCCGCCGGTAGTAGAGTCGTGGTGGCCAGCGGAGAACAGGGTGGTGACCTCCTTGACGTGGTGGCTTGAATGGGTGCCGCCGATTTCGTGGTCGCGGCGGGGAACTGTGCGCGGAGGTCCTGTCTTACGGCTCGTCTTCTTTGTTAGAACAAGAATTGTTCTGATCAATAATCTTAGTTTTGATGATAACAATGTATATGAATTTTGCTCAAGATAATGTGGTACTCTAATCCTATGCAATTTCCTTTTCAGGAAATATATAAAGAGTATGCACAAATCAGCGCTAAGAAGCTTTGACTCATAAGGTTCAGTATGCAACTTCAGCACATGGTCTGGCAAGACATCAGAAGATGGTCAAGCAGAATCAGAACATGGTCTATAGAAGCATCAGAAGAACTTGAGTTCAGAAGCAGAAGCACTGAAGTCATGGAATCATGCTCAGAAGCATATCAAGATCAAATGATCAGAAGATGCTCAGCACCAAGCTGTTTGTACTCTGATGATTTTCAACGTAGTATTTACAAAGAACAAATCAGAATCAAGTACTAGATGGCAGGCTACGCTGACTGACAAAAGGAACGTTAGAAGGTATTAAAGGCAATGTCAGTAGTCACAGCAAAAGCAAGGCTCGAGGTAGTTGACAAAACAGTGAAACATTAAATGCAATGCTGTACGGAATACGCAAAGCATTAAATGCTCCCAACGGTCATCTTCTCAAACGCCTATATAAATGAAGTTCTGATGAGAAGCAAGGTTACCAATTCTTGACAATTTCTGTGAATATTAACTTGCTGAAACGCTGTTCAACTCAAAGCTCAGAAACTTCATCTTCATCAAAGCTCACTACATTGCTGTTGTAATATTTTAGTGAGTCTAAGCTTAAATCTGTAAGAGAAATATCACAGTTTGTGATTATCGCTTTTAAGAAGCAATTGTAATACTCTTAGAATTTGTTTACATTAATTTGTAAAGGACTAGAGTGATCGGGTTTTGATCAGTATACTCTAGAAAAGTCTTAGAAGGTATCTAAGCAGTTGTTCCTAGAGTGATCAAGTTGTGATCAGAAGACTCTAGAAGACTTAGAAGTTGTCTAAGTGGAAAACCATTGTAATCTCGTGTGATTAGTGGATTAAATCCTCAGTTGAGGTAAATCACTTTGTCTAGGGTGGACTGGAGTAGTTTAGTTAACAACGAACCAGGATAAAATTACTTGTGCAAATTATTTTTATCTTACGAGTTTTGAAACTACACTTATTCAAACCCCCCCTTTCTAAGTGTTTTTCTATCCTTCAATTGGCATCAGAGCGCCGGTTCTAAGGTGCAAGCACTTAACCGTGTTTAGAAAAGATTCAGGAAGAGAAAAGCGCTTCAGTAAAAGATGGCTGGTGAAATTCCAACAAATACATCTACATCTACATCTTGCTCTGCTGAGCAATACAATGGTAATGGTAACAATGGTTACACTAGACCACCAATATTCGATGGTGAAAACTTTGAATATTGGAAAGATAAATTGGAAAGTTACTTTCTTGGTCTGGATGTTGATCTATGGGATCTTCTGTTGGATGGTTACAAATATCCTGTTAAAACTACTGGTGTAAGGCTCACGAGAAGCGAAATGACTAATGATCAAAAGAAAGATTTCAAAAATCATCACAAATGCAGGACTGTTTTGCTGAATGCTATCTCTCATGCTGAGTATGAGAAGATATCTAACAGGGAAACGGCCCATGACATATATGAGTCCTTGAAAATGACTCATGAAGGAAATGCTCAAGTTAAGGAGACCAAAGCTCTTGCACTAATCCAGAAGTATGAAGCCTTCAAGATGGAGGATGATGAAGACATTGAGAAGATGTTTTCAAGATTTCAAACTCTGACTGTTGGATTAAGAGTTCTGGACAAAGGCTACACCAAAGCTGATCATGTAAAGAAGATCATCAGAAGCTTGCCCAGAAGATGGGGCCCAATGGTAACTGCATTCAAGATTGCGAAGAATCTGAATGAAGTTTCTTTGGAAGAGCTGATCAGTGCCCTGAGGAGTCATGAGATTGAACTTGACGCAAATGAACCTCAGAAGAAAGGTAAGTCTGTTGCATTAAAATCTAATTTTAAAAAATGCACTAACGCTTTTCAGGCTGAAGAAGAAGATTCTGAAGAATCAGAATCAGAAGAAGAAGAAGATGAACTGTCCATGATTTCCAGAAGAGTCAATCAACTCTGGAACAGCAAGCAAAGGAAGTTCAGGAGCTTCAAAAGCTCAAAGAAGCCTGAAAGAGGAGAATCTTCTGGAGGCAGAAGATATGACAAGAAAAAGGTTGTGTGCTATGAGTGCAATGAGCCAGGACACTTCAAAAGTGAGTGCCCAAAACTTCAGAAGGAAAATCCCAAGAAGAAATTTCATAAGAAGAAAGGTCTTATGGCAACATGGGATGATTCAGAATTAGAATCAGACTCTGAAGATGAGCAGGCAAATCTGGCACTAATGGCCAAAATGGATGATGGATCAGAATCTATATCAGAATCAGATTCTGAAGAGGTATTTTCTGAACTATCTAGAGAAGAGTTAGTTTCCAGTCTAACAGAACTTCTGGAACTCAAGTCTCAGATTAGTATCAAATACAAGAAGCTGAAAAAGCTATTTGAATTTGAAACTAAGAAGCTTGAAGTGGAGAATTCTGAACTAAAGGAAAAAGTCTTAAATTTATCCAAAAATACTGGATCTCCTTCTGTCTCTGAAAAATCTACTCCAAGTCTGAACAATATTCTGAAAGAATATGACTTAAGTTTCAGAAAGTTTTTATCTAGAAGTATTGGCAGAAGTTAACTTGCTTCTATGATATATGCTGTGTCAGGAAACAAAAGAGCTGGCATTGGTTATAAGGGTGAAATCCCATACAAGCTTGAATCTGTGGAGGATATGAAAATATCATACAAGCCTCTGTATAACCAATTTAAATTTGGCCACTCCCATGATATTAGGCATACATCACATGCTTAAAGCTTTCACATAACACACACCCAGAAGCATGTGACAAAACCTAAGAAATATCATGGAACTCAGAACATAAACTATCATTCTGTTCCTCCTATTTCCTATAATGCTAAACCTAAGTTCAATCAGAACTTGAGGAAAACTAACAAGAAAGGACCCAAGAAGATGTGGGTACCTAAGGAAAAGATTATTCCTATTGCAGATATCCTTGGCTGCAAAGAAGGAAAAGCACAACATGTCATGGTACCTGGACTCTGGGTGCTCGCGACACATGACAGGAAGAAGGTCTATGTTCCAAGACCTGGTGCTTAAATCTGCTGGAGAAGTGAAGTTTGGAGGAGATCAGAAGGGCAAAATTATTGGCTCAGGAACTATAAAGTCTGGTAACTCTCCTTCTATTTCTAATGTTCTTCTAGTAGATGGATTAGCTCATAACTTATTGTCCATAAGTCAATTAAGTGACAATGGTTATGACATGATCTTTATTCAAAAGTCTTGCAAGGCTGTAAGTCAGAAGGATGGCTCAATCCTATTTACAGGCAAAAGAAAGAACAACATTTATAAGACAGATCTTCAGGATCTAAAGAATCAGAAGGTGACTTGTCTTATGTCTGTTTCTGAAGAGCAATGGGTCTGGCACAGGAGATTAGGACATGCTAGTTTGAGAAAGATTTCTCAGATTAACAAACTAAATCTTGTCAGAGGACTCCCTAATCTGAAATACAAATCAGATGCTCTTTGTGAAGCATGTTAGAAGGGAAAGTTCTCCAAACCTGCATTCAAGTCTAAGAATGTTGTCTCTTCCTCAAGGCCGTTAGAACTTTTGCACATTGATCTGTTTGGCCCTGTCAAAACAGCATCTGTCAAAGGGAAGAAATATGGATTAGTCATCGTTGATGATTATAGCCGCTGGACATGGGTAAAGTTCTTGAAACACAAGGATGAGTCTCATTCAGTGTTCTTTGAATTCTGCATTCAGATCCAAACTGAGAAGGAGTGTAAAATCATAAAGGTCAGAAGTGATCATGGTGGTGAATTTGAGAACAAATTCTTTGAGGAGTTCTTCAAAGAAAATGGTATTGCCCATGATTTCTCTTGTCCTAGAACTCCCCAATAAAATGGAGTTGTAGAACGAAAGAATAGGACTCTACAAGAAATGGCCAAAACCATGATCAACGAAACCAATATGGCTAAGCACTTCTGGGCAGAAGCAATAAACATTGCATGTTATATTCAGAATAGAATCTCTATAAGACCTATTCTAAATAAGACTCCGTATGAATTGTGGAAGAACAGAAAGCCCAACATTTCATATTTTCATCCTTTTGGATATGGTTGTTTTATTCTGAACACTAATGATCATCTTGGTAAGTTTGATTCTAAGGCACAAAAATGTTTCCTTCTTGGATATTCTGAACGCTCTAAAGGCTACAGAGTATACAATACTGAAACATTGATTGTAGAAGAATCAATCAATATCAGGTTTGATGATAAGCTTGGTCTTGAAAAGCCAAAGCAGTTTGAGAATTTTGCAGATATTGATATTGATATCTCAGAAGTTGAAGAACCAAGAAGAAAAGTTTCAGAAGCTGAAAACCAAAGCAGCAATGAATCAGAAGTTCAGGTTGCTGCATCCTTGGAAAATCTGAGAATCTCTGAAGAACCAACTATCAGAAGATCATCTAGACTCACATCTGCTCACTCAGAAGGTGTCATTATTGGAAAGAAAGATGATCCTATCAGAACAAGAGCATTCCTCAAGAACAATGCTGAATGTCAATTAGGTCTGGTTTCTCTGATCGAGCCAACTTCTGTTGATCAAGCTCTTGAAGATACAGACTGGATAATTGCCATGCAAGAAGAGTTAAATCAGTTTTCAAGGAATGATGTTTGGGATCTTGTTCCAAGACCTAAAGGATTCAATATTATAGGAACAAAATGGGTTTTCAGAAACAAGCTGAGTGAGAAAGGTGAAGTGGTAAGAAACAAAGCCAGACTGGTGGCTCAGGGTTATAGTCAGCAAGAAGGGATTGACTATACAGAAACCTTTGCACCAGTGGCCAGGTTAGAATCTATTCGTCTATTAATTTCTTTTGCCACTCAACACAACATCATTCTTTATCAGATGGATGTTAAGAGTGCCTTCTTAAATGGTTACATAGATGAAGAAGTTTATGTCCATCAACCTCCTGGTTTTGAAGACTCCATGTCTCCAAATCATGTTTTCAAATTAAAGAAATCATTATACGGATTGAAACAAGCTCTTAGAGCTTGGTATGAACGTTTGAGCTCTTTCCTTCTAGAAAATGGTTTCACTAAAGGAAAAGTGGACACTACTCTCTTATGTAAAACATTTAAAAAGGATATTTTAATTTGTCAAATATATGTTGATGATATTATTTTTGGAACATCTAATGCTACACTTGGAAAGGAGTTTCCTGAATCTATGCAGGCTGAGTTTGAGATGAGCATGATGGGAGAACTCATGTATTTCCTTGGGATTCAAATCAATCAAACATCAGAAGGAACGTATGTTCATCAAACCAAGTATGTGAAAGAACTTCTGAAGAAGTTTAATCTTTCTGACTGCAAAGAAGCCAAAACTCCTATGCATCCAACATGCATACTAGGTAAGGATGAGGTAAGTAAGAAGGTAGATCAGAAGTTGTACAGAGGTATGATTGGATCTCTTCTATATTTAACTGCTTCTAGACCTGACATTTTGTTCAGTGTTTGTTTGTGTGCTAGATTCCAATCAGATCCTAGAGAATCTCACTTAACTGCTGTTAAGAGAATTCTAAGGTATCTGAAAGGTACTACTAATGTTGGTTTAGTCTACAAAATATCTGAAGAATACAACTTAGTAGGATTCTGTGATGCTGACTATGCTGGAGATAGAATTGAGAGGAAAAGTACTTCTGGAAGTTGTCAATTTCTTGAAAGTCATCTAATCTCTTGGTACAGCAAGAAGCAAGCAACCATTGCTCTTTCAACAATAGAAGCAGAATATGTTGCTGCTGCTGGTTGTAGCATACAAATGCTCTGGATGAAAAGTCAGTTAGAAGATTATCAAATATTTGAGAGTAACATTCCTATCTTCTGTGATAATACTTCTGCTATTTGTTTATCTAAGAATCCTATATTGCATTTAAAAGCTAAACATATAGAGATTAAACATCATTTCATAAGGGACTATGTTCAGAAGGGTGTCTTATCTTTAAACTTTGTGGATACAGACCATCAGTGGGCTGATATCTTTACAAAACCCCTGGCTGAAGATAGGTTTAAATTCATTCTGAAGAATATCAGTATGGATCTTTGCCCAGAATGAGAAGATGAGAAAATCTTATGTATGGCTATCTTCTGAAATGAGAATGGATTAATCTTTTATAAGAGGTTCTGTTTTTAAATCAATTAGAAGTAGTGACTCGTTTATTACTAACGTTTCATTGTCTAAGTTGATTCAGAATATCTTTTAAAGTAAAACAGCTGTATCTAGCTTTCCAGATAGTAACACGTGTCTACCCTATTTGGACAAACGTGCGTGCAGTTGAGGAGGCTCCTTTCCTAGGTAACTGTTCTATCACTTCATTTGTCATAATTTCTCTCCTCTTGTCACGTAACATTAAATGCCATTCATCATTTCTTTTATTTTCTTTTTCGTTTTTATATCCGTCAAACGTTTCCCTTCCCTAGAACGTTTCCTTCCCCACATTCCCTCTATTTATTTCTCCATTTCTTTGCATTCTTCAATCAATCTTTGCGCTCTCTCTCTCTTTCTCTCACTTTTCTATGAATATCTTTTGCGTAAACCCTAGTTCATTCTTCATCGATCTAGCGTTCATCATGAATCCTTCGCCTAGTTCCATTCATCAAAACTTTAAACCAGTTGAAGAAACTAAGTCTCAAAAGTGGCTGATCTATTTGAATAGAACGGATGGAAGGGTTAATCGGTTACAGGATGAGAAACATATCTCTGGATGGCATTCCAAGTTTTTCTCAAGTCAGATCTCTTCTTTGATGCTGTTATCAACATTTGTCCAAAGGAAGAAGACTTTCTTGAGATATTGGATGAAGTTAGGTTCCATAAGGACTTAACTTCTATGTTAAGGGAAAGCCCGTCTGAGAATACGCTCTCTCCTGGTGAACTGTTCTCAGTTCCTCCTTTGTATTCATTTACTTCTTTCTCTGGGAGCTGCTCAGGCATGCAGAGTTTCAAGATTTGATGACCAAGCAAGAGCAAGAACAACGCTGGGATTCATGATATACTGGCTTAGATTAGGACTAGGCTAGGGTTGTAGTCTTTGTGTCCTTGTAGTTTTCTTTGCTTGTTGCACTTGTGTATCAGCATACATCTTCTGTAACTCTGTTTGGTTAATCAATGAAAAGCTTATTCTGCATAACTCTTGTACTTCTGCTTGTTTTATCAATGATTATTTGTTTTTCTTTCCTTTGTCGAATGCTTACATCTGAATCTTTTACATTCTTTTTGATGCTATGACAAAAAGGGGGAGAAATAGTGATAAATGATTTGATTTATATTAGCAGTTGCCGGGAAGAAAGCCCCCACATTTCTAACAGAAGCTGCAAGCTTCATATGTTTCTAAGTTGTGTTGTTGCAGGAATTGAAGATTCAAGATCAATAAGCAACAAGATGAATCAAGTTCTTGGATTCTTGAAGCAAGCTGAGTGCTATGAAGCTTCAGAATCAGAAGCAAGAAGGAAGAATGTTCAGATATTCTGATGATAGAATATGTTCTGATACATTCTATATGGCTTATATGGCTCTGATACATATTATGTATTCTGAAACATATTTTATGTTCTGATTCATTCATGCTGACTTTTGTCGTTTAGTTTTGTTCTGTAACATTTCAGGATGTAGAGATGCTCTGATGATGCTCTGGTACATTCAACAATGTTCTGATACAATCTAGCATGAAGTGATGTAAGAAGAAATTCAAGCTCTGAAGCTGTCCGATGGAAACAGGATTCAGAAGTTGTGAATGCTATGAGGATCAAAGAAATTCAAGTTCTGAAGCTGTCCGATGGAAGCAGAAATCAGAAGCTGTGAATGTTTTGAGGATCTAAAGAAATTCAATGTTCTGAAGCTGTCCTATGGAAGCAGAAATCAGAAGCAGTGAATGTTCAAAAGTTCAAGCATATGTGAACGTCTCTACTGAAATACTCAGGGAAGTCTTTTATTTATAAAATTCTTCTAGTATTAATTTCAGGGGGAGTTTATTCATCTCAGGGGGAGATTGTTAATCTCAGGGGGAGACATATTCACATGCTTATGATTTAGCTGTGTAATTGTCTTTAGCCGTATGTTATTCTGATCGCAAATTCATATCATTTATATATGTTTTTGTCATCATCAAAAAGGGGGAGATTGTTAGAACAAGAATTGTTCTGATCAATAATCTTAGTTTTGATGATAACAATGTATATGAATTTTGCTCAAGATAATGTGGTACTCTAATCCTATGCAATTTCCTTTTCAGGAGATATATAAAGAGTATGCACAAATCAGCGCTAAGAAAGTTTGACTCAGAAGGTTCAGTGTACAACTTCAGCACATGGTCTGGCAAGACATCAAAAGATGGTCAAGCAGAATCAGAACATGGTCTATAGAAGCATCAGAAGAACTTGAGTTCAGAAGCAGAAGCACTGAAGTCATGGAATCACGCTCAGAAGCATATCAAGATCAAAGGATCAGAAGATGCTCTGCACCAAGCTGTTTGTACTCTGATGATTTTCAACGTAGTATTTACAAAGAACAAATCAGAATCAAGTACTAGATGGCAGGCTACGCTGACTGACAAAAGGAACGTTAGAAGCTATTAAAGGCAATGTCATTAGTCACAGCAAAAGCAAGGCTCAAGGTAGTTGACAAAACAGTGAAACATTAATTTGCAATGCTGTACGGAATACGCAAAGCATTAAATGCTCCCAATGGTCATCTTCTCAAACGCCTATATAAATGAAGTTCTGATGAGAAGCAAGGTTACCAATTCTTGACAATTTTTGTGAATATTAACTTGCTGAAACGTTGTTCAACTCAAAGCTCAGAAACTTCATCTTCATCAAAGCTCACTACATTGCTGTTGTAATACTTTAGTGAGTCTAAGCTTAAATCTGTAAGAGAAATATCACAGTTTGTGATTATCGCTTTTAAGAAGCAATTGTAATACTCTTAGAATTTGTTTACATTAATTTGTAAAGGACTAGAGTGATCGGGTTGTGATCAGTATACTCTAGAGAAGTCTTAGAAGGTATCTAAGCAGTTGTTCCTAGAGTGATCAAGTTGTGATCAGAAGACTCTAGAAGACTTAGAAGTTGTCTAAGTGGAAAACCATTGTAATCTCGTGTGATTAGTGGATTAAATCCTCAGTAGGGTGGACTGGAGTAGTTTAGTTAACAACGAACCAGGATAAAATTACTTGTTGTAACTCGGTGAACTGACTTTTATTTTTTTAAGCAAGCAATGTTGCGGTAAGCATGAGTCGCCACCGACTTTTATTTTGTCCAATTTTTAGGAAAGGTAAAAAGTACAGAAAAAGACCTTTTTAAAAGAAAACGGGCTCGGGGGATAAGTTATGAAAAGGGAAGGTGCAAGCACCCTTTTCATCCGTAGTTATCTACGGGCTCTTAACTTGATTAGCTCTTGTTTGTTTGTTTTGAGTTGAAAAGAGGCATAAGGACTTTAGCGTAAATGCGTAGCCTTAGTTTTTCGAAATGGTAGTGAAAAGATGTTTTTTATTGAGCTAGGCAGGTTAAGAGCACTACCCTATTTGACTGGTCTTTTTCTGTAAATTTTAAAGTTCCCAGGACTATCCATACTATATAGGAGTAGGTAGTTCTTGTTATATTGGACGTGTTTAAGGGACATCGAAGGGTCATCGAAGGGTCATCGAGGTCGTTTGAAAGCAACAAGTAGAGGTACCTTTAGCAATTTCGAAGGGACAATCATCTTTCGTAGGCAACCAATCGAGGGACTAGATCTTTGATGATTTTAATTGAGGGACATGTTGCTAATGGTACCTCTATATTCGAGGGACACGACCATTTTTTATTCGTAAGGCAACCAAGAGGGGCGTACCCTAGAGGTGAGTGAGTGCGATGTGTTTCATATTCAATTATTTTATCTTTGAAATTAGGTTAGCTATGTTTAGTTTTAGTCTTTCCATACAATCCTATTAACATACATCTAACAGTTATAGCAGTTAATATGTACAGGAAATAAACTGCGGAATGTAAAGTTCCTACGCTATTACATGGCTTTGGGATGGGGGATTACATATCCAGAAATGGGGATGCGGAAAAGTAAAATTCTAGTTAATTATTACAAACCCAAAATGAAACTTAAAGCGGAAATGATATACAAAATTTAAATAAAGGTTTGTAAGTGTCCATGCAAATAATCCTAAGATCTCAAGTGGTAGTACCTCGCAAAGCGAAAAAAGTATTAGTACGGATATAAGAGAAATATGATAAAAAATATTGACAAATTTTAATTATAATTAACCAAATAAAATATAAGAAAATCAAGCATATTAATCTCTAGAAAAAAAAATTAAAATATTTTTGTGTATTTATATGAAATGTGAAATCTACTTCTAAACGTTTTTTTTTTATTTTGATTTTTTTAGTTAGTGATTTATATAAAAGCTTTGGATTATACATGTCTAACTATTTTAATTAATCTAAAAATAAAGGAGATTTTTTTTGTGTTTTGAGATAACAATTAAATAATTAAAAGTGTAATAGATTTTTTTTTTTTTGTTTAACGTTAAAAATATACAATGTCAAACACTTATAAACAAAACCATATAACAAATATAATAACATTTAAATATAATACAAAGGTTAGTGTAGACACATATTTTTGATATTATTCGGAAGAAACATGTTTTTCGTTTGATTTTTTTTATCATTAAATAACTAAACTAAATGAGTCTAATAATAAAACTAATAAACTAAAAGAGTTATATTTTGTTTTTTAAAACTAAGAATATTGAATGAAAATACATATTAACATTGTTGTTTAATTTAAAGAAAAAGTGGAACATGGGTTAGCGTGACAAATTAGTGGATCTTTTAGTATAATCCAATAATAATAGTAAATAATAAATTAAATAGAAAACAAAAAAAAAAACTAATGTAATGATGATAAGATCCATTGTCTTTTAAAAAGACACAACGTGTATCAGCCACAAAAATTAAAAAAAGAGAGACTTTCATCTCTTTACAAACAGTACATGAACCCTTTGTTTTTTACAATTGAAAGAAAGAAGAAAAAGTGAAAGAAATTAAATACCAGAGTGGTGCGACGGTATTTGGCAATGGCTGAAGGGATCGCCGACGGTTCGTCGGTTGCGCAATTTACGGGCTGCGAAGACTTTTTCGATTTGACGTGGTGGCTGGTTTGAATCGGGGGCGGATCCGGGCTGCTCGTGTGTTGTGCTTTCCGACGGCGACATCGCGTTTCAGAACAAGGGCGGTGGCTCGCGAATCCGGTGAGGGGAGATCGCTGTATGTTCCGGTAGAGCGGTGGTGCGCGAATTTAATTGCAGCAATATTTGGTGACTGCAAATCTTCACTTCCTCTTCTTTTTTCTCTGCAAAAACAAAACTTGCACATATTTACATTATTATGTTAAAGTTTGGTTTAGAATTTGTGTTATGAGTTTGACATTTTGTATTGTGCTATGTTATGATTCAAATGATGTTAATGGGATCTTGATGAAGGGGGAGGATGGTGTTTGGTTATAGAATCATGGTGAAGGTTGAGGTTTGTATTATGAAAATATGAGCATTGTGTCAGCAATGGAATTTTTGGGTGGTGATTGTTATGGGTGGAGGTTTAAAAAATGTATTGATAGGTTGAAAATATTTACAGGCTTTTTACGTAGAGGAAGTATGTAAGGACAAGTATGTGTGAAAATTGTTGGATGTGGATGATTGTTCGTGAAAAAAGGGGTAGGATGGATGGACTGAGTTTGTGGCTGTCAGAAATTGTTGTTACTGTGTACGTCCCCCTTGTTAGTGTAAGAATGTTAGTTTATATAACAAAACATTAGGTTAAGTAAAATAGAAAAATAATTAATTGGAATCCAAATAATTAATCAGAAAATAATCAAATAAATTGATCCTTTCCAAAAATAATTTACTTGCTCCCCAAGTTGTAAATCATGCTAAAATGCAAATTAAAACTTACCTTTTTTTGGAATTTTGAATATTTTATGATTTTTAGTTTTTTTTTGGGTTAAAAAGTGCATAAAGTGAAAAAATCAATTTTTAAAAAATGCCTGATTAAAAAAACCGAAAATTAAATTAAATGATTAAAAAAACTTATTTTTTTGTGATTTTATTATTTTAATATAAATGAAAATTAAATTAAATCTATAGTTAGAAACAAATAAAAGGAGAAAATGTTAGAAGTAAGATTCGAACCCGGGAGCTAATACTTGCAAACTTACTTCCTTACCAATTATGTTATATTATTTATTTGAAATAAAAAGTCAATTGAAAGTGTATGAAGCATCGGTCAGCATTTTCTATCTATTAAAATATAAGCAATTTTAAGAGTAAACTACTATATTTTTAAAATAGACTTTAAATTGAATATTTATAAAATTCAGGATGTCAATGTAAATGAACCCGAAAATTTATAAAATCCAATTTTTTGAAATAGTTTCGAATCTTTGAAAAGTGTGGGCAAATTTTGGGGTATGACACTTGTGCAAATTATTTTTATCTTACGAGTTTTGAAACTACACTTATTCAAACCCCCCCCCCCCCCTTTCTAAGTGCTTTTATATCCTTCATTCTTCCTCGGAGTTGTTTTGGCAAGGTGGAAGATCAGGGGATATTGAAGCGCGGCGGTCGGACTGGGAGCATGTCGGTTTCCGGTTACGCTCCTCTGCCTTTCATCTGCAAAACAAACTTCTTGAACTCTTGATGTTGTTAGAGTCTTTTAGAATTTCTGGCTTATGGTTGAAAATTTTCTGTAGTAATTAGGTGTATATGGGATAGAAAATGATGGTGAGAGTTTGTTAATAATGGTTTTTTGTGATAATTGGGAGAGTAGAATTGTACGTGAAAAGGTGTGAGGGAAAATTAGGTGTTCAAAAATTGTCGGTCCAAAAAAATTCCCCCCTTGGTGTACAAAAAAATATATCCATTTATAATAGTCAAAGTTAGGGTTTTCTACACCTAATGGACCTATTGCCCAACTAATTAATTAACTAATTATAATACTGATAATAATAATTGAAAATAATAATAATGATAATCCTAATAACATTAGAATTAACAATAATAATAATTAAGCAAATATTAATTAATAAAATATTAGTTAATAAGTTTATAATAATAATTATATCAAATAATAGTTAATAGATTATTGTAGAAAAATGAAGATCCAAACCTTAGTGGGATAGATTGGGCCAAATGATTGAGCTCAAAATTTATACATCTAAATTTAATTGAAAGGTTTCATAAGAGCATGGGTTTGACAATAGGAATGTCAAACCCCGTGACTCTTAATTTTGACCCTTGGTGAATTAAAAAAACATGAATTGATCGGGAAAATTTTGGGGTATGACAGCTGCCCCTGTTCAATCTTCTTAAACCTAAAGAGTCGGATAGGCACGTCTGCCTATCGTGATCTAAAGGTAGAAGATGATTGGACACTGAAATGCCCTGAAATTTGCATTTGTCAGGAAGAATTTCCGTGGGAGATGGGCTTGAAGATGCCACCCAAGGTAGATACCATTTTTCAAAATATGCAGCTGATGCTTTTCGGGAGGAACCGGGTGCTTTGATTGTAGCATAGCCTAAAAAGGCAACCTGAATTTTATGCAATGTTATGATGCATGCGATGCATGATGCAGGGAGCTTCTCAAAATAAATGAGAGCGATGTATGTATATGCATCATGTATGAATGAGGTATGTTAGTTGAATGATGCATGATTGTTAGTTAAAGTATGTTAGTAAGTTTGAAAAAGAAAAACAAAACCTTGTTTGTTATTGATGAAATCTTGAAGAAGATCACTACCGAGGGACTAACGTGATGAACCCAATTGAAGAACCTTTTGAAAAACCTTGTGGTCAGGGAAAATAAATCCCTATTCATTGCCGGAGATGATATTAATTAGTGAGAAGATTTGAAGGAGATCACTGCCAAGGGACTAACGTGATGAACCCCAATGAAGAACCCTTTGTAAAACCCCTTTGTTTTTTCGAAGTAGATCACTGCCGAGGGACTAACGTGATAAACCCCATTGAAGAAACCCTTTGTAAAACCCCTTTGGTTTTTTCGAAGTAGATCACTGCAGATGGACTAATGTGATAAACCCCATTGAAAAAACCCTTTGTAAAACCCCTTTGTAAAACCCTTTGTAGTTTCGAAGAATATCACTGCCGAGGAACTAAAGTGATAAACCCTATTAAAGAACCCTTTGTAAAACCCTTTGATCACTGCCGAGGGACTAACATGATGGGTAAACGTAACCATCAATAGCGACGACTCGCAGTTTGTTGTAGAAGATAGTTAACTTGCTATAGCGCTAGCAAGTTTTCGTAGTTTGTGAACCCCAAAAGGATCACTTGCTATAGTTCTAGCAAGCTCACCTGCACCAATAGGATTACTTGTCATAGCTCTGACAAGCTCACCTGCACCATTTGGATCATCCGCCCTTGTTCGGACAAATTTCACCTGCACCATTTGGATCATTTGCCCTGGTTCGGACAAATTTCACCTGCACCATATAGATCATTTGCCCTGGTTCGGACAAATTTCACCTGCACCATTAGGATTACTTGTCGTAGTTTTGACAAGCTCACCTGCACCATTAGGATTACTTACCCTTGTTCTAACAAATTTCACCTACACCATTTGGATCATTTTCCCTGGTTCGGACAAATTTCACTTGCACCATTTGGATCATTTGCCCTGGTTCGGACAAATTTCACCTACACCATTTGCATCATTTGCCCTGGTTCGGACAAATTTCACCTGCACCATTAGGATTACTTGTCGTAGTTTTGACAAGCTCACCTGCACCATTAGGATTACTTACCCTTGTTCGGACAAGCTTACCTGCACCAATAGGAGTCACTTGCCCTTGTTCGGACAAGCTTACCTGCATAAGAGAAATCATTTGCTATAGTTCTAGCAAACTTACCTGCATGAAAAAAAAGATTCACTTGCTATAGTGCTAGCAAGTTTATTCGTGTAAAGTCCTTGACGGTATCATGTAGATGTACGAAGATGATGCTCGCGACTCGAGGGTCGGCAATTTACGACTCGAGGGTCGGAAAACAAACCAATCATAACACGAGGGTTGAAAACTTACGACACGTGGGTCGGAAAACAAGCCAATCACAACACGAGGGTTGGAAACTCACGACTCGAGGGTCAGAAAGCACACCTATCACAACACGAGGGTTGGAAACTCACGACTCGAGGGTCGGAAAACACACCTATCACAACATGAGGGTTGGAAACTCACGACTCGAGGGTCGGAAAATACACCAATCACAACACGAGAGTTGGAAAGGAAACGATATGTTTAGAAACTCACGACTCGAGGGTCGGAAAACACACCTATCGCAACATGAGGGTTGGAAACTCACGACTCAAGGGTCGGAAAACACACCTATCACAACACGAGGGTTGGGAACTCACGACACGTGGGTCAGAAAACAAACCAATCACGACAAGTGGGTCGGAAAACAAACCAATCACGACACGAGGGTTAGGAACTCACGACTGAAGGATAGAAAAACACTTAGAAAGGGGGGGTTTGAATAAGTGTAGCTTTAAAACTTGACAGATAAAAATAAATTTCACAGTTATTTTTATCATGGTTCGTTGTTAACTAAACTACTCCAGTCCACCCCCGCAGAGATGATTTACCTCAACTGAGGATTTAATCCACTAATCGCACGGATTACAATGGTTCTCCACTTAGTCAGCAACTAAGTCTTCCAGAGTCTTCTGATCACACACTGATCACTCCAGGAACAACTGCTTAGATACCCTCTAAGACTTTCTAGAGTATACTGATCCACACGATCACTCTAGTTACAACCTGCTTAGATAACCTCTAAGACTTCCTAGAGTATTCTGATCCACACGATCACTCTAGTTCCTTACAACTTAATGTAATCAATTCTAAGAGTATTACAATTGCTTCTTAAAAGCTATAATCACAAACTGTGATATTTCTCTTAACGTTTAAGCTTAATCTCACTAATATATTACAACAGCAATGTAGTGAGCTTTGATGAAGATGAAGATTCTGAGCTTTGAGTAGAACAGAGTTTCAGCAAGTTAATATGAGTTGTTTTTGTTCAGAATCGTTAACCTTGCTTCTCATCAGAACTTCATATTTATAGGCGTTGGAGAAGATGACCGTTGAGTGCATTTAATGCTTTGCGTGTTCCGTACAGCATCGCATTTAATGTTATACGCTTTTGTCAACTACCTCGAGCCTTGTTCACGCTGTGTCTACTGACGTAGCCTTTAGTAGCTTTTAACGTTCCTTTTGTCAGTCAGCGTAGCTTGCCACTTGTACTTCCTTCTGATCTGATGTTTGTGAATACACGTTTGAATATCATCAGAGTCAAACAGCTTGGTGCAAAGCATCTTCTGATCTTCTGACCTTGAAGTGCTTCTGAGCGTGATACCATCAGAACTTCAGTGCTTCTGATCTCATGTTCTTCTGATGCTTCCATAGACCCATGTTCTGATTCTGCTTCGACCATCTTCTGATGTCTTGCCAGACCATGTTCGGGTGTTGCATGCTGAACCCTTTGAGACAAAGCTTCTGAGCGCTGAATTATGCATACTCTTTATATATT
Source organism: Vicia villosa (assembly GCF_029867415.1). Taxonomy (NCBI): domain Eukaryota; kingdom Viridiplantae; phylum Streptophyta; class Magnoliopsida; order Fabales; family Fabaceae; genus Vicia; species Vicia villosa. The sequence continues at coordinate 105,568 of NW_026705909.1, forward strand.
TCCTGAAAAGGAAATTGCATTGGATTAGAGTACCATATTATCTTAAGCAAAATTCATATTATTGTTATCATCAAAACTAAGATAATTGACCAGAACAATTCTTGTTCTAACAATCTCCCCCTTTTTGATGATGACAAAAACATATATAAATGATATGAATTTGCAATCAGAAAGAACAGACGGCAAAAGACAAATTACACAGCTATAGCATAAGCATATGAATATGTCTCCCCCTGAGATTAACAATCTCCCCCTGAGATAAATAATCTCCCCCTGAAATAAATACTCGAAGAACTTTAATAAAAGACTTCCCTGATTATTTCGGTAGAGACGATCACATAAGCTTCTGTCTTTAGAGAATTCATAGCTTCTGACTTCTGCTTCCATCGGACAGCTTCAGAACTAGAATTTCTTTAGATCCCTAGAACACTCACAGCTTCTGATTCCTGCTTCCATCTAGGACAGCTTCAGAACTTGAATTTCTTTGATCTTCTGAACATTCACAGCTTCTGACTTCTGCTTCCATCTAGGACAGCTTCAGAACTTGAATTTCTTTTGATCTTCTGAACATTCACAGCTTCTGATTTCTGCTTCCATTTAGGACAGCTTCAGAACTTGAGTTTTCTGGATCTTTAGAACATTCACAGCTTCTGATTTCTGCTTCCCTCGGATAGCTTCAGAGCTTTGAATTTCTACCAACATTACTTCATGCTAGATTTGTATCAGAACATTGTTGAATGTACCAGAGCATCATCAGAGCATCTCTACATCCTGAAATGTTACAGAACAAAAACTAAACGACAAAAGTCAGCATGAACGAGTCAGAACATAAAATGTATATTAGAACACATGATATGTATCAGAGCCATATAGGCTAAAAATAATGTATCAGAGTAAATAGAATTTTGTCAGAGCAAATAGACAAATATGGATCAAATTCTATTATCAGTGCTTCTGATTCATTCTTCTGATTTCTGAAGCTTGACAGCACTCAGCTTGCTTCAGTTTCCATGAGCTTATTCTTTTTACAGAATAACACTTCTTATGGTTTTGCTTCTTGTGTTTGCTTTGAAGATTCTCTTCACTTCTTTATACCTGCAAAACACTCTAAACCATATAGAACTTGCAGTTCTTGTTAGTAAAAGCAACTGATTAAATCAAATCATTTATCATTTATCTTCTCCCCCTTTTTGTCACAACATCAAAAAGCAAAAAAGATTCAGAGACAAACAAAACGAAACACACGGAGGAAGAAGATGATTTCATTGAAGTTCAAACAGCAGGTACAGAAGTACATGAAGATAAGTAAGATCAGATGCATAAAGACAGATGAAACAAAGGAAAGAAACAACACAGACTCAATCTAAGGTGGCCCTAGCCTTGACAAGATCTTGGCCAGCATCTCTTGAACCTCATTGTTGTGTCCGTCTTGCCTCACCATGAAAGCTTTATACTCAGCATTGATTGAGCTTTGCTCATCCTGTCTCCTCTGAATTTCTTCCAAAGTCCTTGCAAGACGAGAAGATTCATCAGAAGAAGCTTCAACACTTTCAACCACAGGAATCGCAACTTGATCTGTAGCTTCCATGGATAGATCATTTGCAGGGATTTCCTCAACAGGATCTGATTTAGCAACATGATCTTCAGCATCTGCTTCTTGCATAGAAGCATCTCCATATTCTGCAGCAGGAATTTCCGAGTCTCCATTTTCAAGTGCCTGAAGAATGGCAGCTAGATTCCTGGGAGCAGAAGGACCTTCAACTTCTGGTGGGTCAACAACTTCTGGAATGACCAAGCTTGGATCTTTCTCAGAAGGGTTTTCCCTCAGATAGTCAAAGAGAGTCTTGAAGTCTCCGAGCAGAACAGGATAATCAGGAATAAAGATAACAATATCCCTGCATGGATTTGCTTCCATTTCAGCAGCCAGCCTTAATTGTTCCATCTCATCCAAGAAGGCCTTCTCTTCCAACAGATGTCTTCCTTTGAGACTAGCAAACCAGAAGTCTTCATAATTCCTCAGAATTCCACGAGGCCGTGGGGCAGCAGTTACACAGGCTTCCTGAAGTTCTAAAAACAGAGCATCTGATTCTCTGCGAAAGATCCTCCAGAAGTTCCGCATAGCAACATCATTCAATCCAGAACTTTCAGCAATTCTGAGAGTATCAAAGGTACTTCTGAGATTCCTCTTTATGTTTTCAAAAACTACACCAATAGGATATACAGGGCGGAATTTTATTTGGGTTTTTGAAAAGGCAGGGTTGGAAGTGAAGTACGGATGAGGTTCTCTATCCAACCTATAAGAAGATTCTGCTTCAGTATCAGAATCTAACACTACCACTTCAGCTTCAGGACGAGGCTTGGGAGTGTAGTTGCAATCACGGAGCAGCTGCTCATGTGATGCAGAGGTTGGAAGAGGAGAATCACAAAGATTGTTTTGAGAGGTGGAGGGAGTATGTTCAAGGGTGGCATTGAGAGAAGGTTGAGATGGAAAGAGAGTTTGAAGGGGTGGTATATCCAGAACAGGATTTATGGTAGGTGGAGAGGAAGGAATGGTTATAGGAGAAGATGGAGGTGTAAGAACATGGACAAAGACAGGTGATTCTGATGTGGCTTTTTCTGGTTCAGGTGTAGGGACAACCTCTATTGGTGCAGCTTCTGAACGAACAGCAGGAACAGAATCAGGTTCAGAAATGCATATACCTTTGGAACCTCTCAGAAAAGCTTTGGCCACATCCTCAGTCTTCTTCTGCTTCTTACTCTTCGGCTCTTCAATAATCTTTGCTTTGCCGCTAGCGATTTCTTTCCTTCTGACATATGCCAGAACTTCTGGTTGATTCTCAGCCTCTTGAGAGACATTTTCTTCATCAGATTCTTGAAGAATCATCTTTCTTTTTCTGATTTTCTTCTTCTCAACAACTTCAACAATCTCAGCATTGTTATTTGACTTCTTCTTCTTTTTCTCAGCTTCCTTCTTTTTCTTCTCAAAATCAGCAGAGACAGCCTTAACAACCTTTGCAATGACTTCTTCTGGGACCACTTCTTTCTTGGTGGTAGCAGCATGATGATCAAACTTTCTTTTGGTCCTTTCTTCCTTCTTGCGATTCACTATAATTGGAGCACCTTTCTCTTGATCTTTAAGACTTTTATCCTCTTTTTGTGACTTCAGATACCTAGTTCTGACTTCTGGTACCTCACTATTGAAGAAGGTTTTGAATTCAGCTAGAACTGGTTCTCTTCTGATTCTTGTTCCAGCAAGAGGTTGAGGAGTCTTACTGATAGTCTTAATTACTTTCATCTTCTTCAAAGTGAATGCATTCAGACAAGCCCCAGATGTGACAGCAAGGTCTTTCACAATACCTTCAGATTCCAAGCTTTCAACAATCTTTGAATGCACTAAAAGATTTGAAATAATCCTTCCAAAAGGAATGATTGTTCCACCTTTTTCTCTGAAAGCGTTTCTGGAATCCTTTACTGCTTTCCATAAGTGGTTGAAGATGATGTAGATCGCATCAACCTTCTTCCCAGTGGCAATGCAGTAAAGAATATACTTTTGCTCATTACTGATGAAATCCGAAGCATGTGTTGCTTTCCTATGGTAGAAACACCCAAGAATGATCTTTGTCCAGATTTTGTAGATATCTCTCAAATCCTTGACGTGTTTTGTTTTCTTGACATTTGGATAGAGAGTGGATAGAACATCTTCCCAAATTTCCCTTTTATCGATTTCAAAAGCTCCTTCAGCGTTTTTCAGATCAAACATCACTCTTAGGATGTTTTCAGTAATAACAACAAACTTTCCATGGACGAAAGAAAGTATTGATTTTGGAGCAACCACAGCATGTGCCCAGAACTCCTTGACAAGATCCGGATAAACTGGGCCAACGAACTCAGCAAACAACGAGGTCCATCCTTGAAAGATGATGTCTTCTTTAAGATGAAATCCTTGTTCTTCAAGGTTGTCAAAATCAACAATAAGTTCACATAGAACTTCTAATTTGTCCTTGGGAATAGAGCATGCAACAACAGGAGTAAGTTGCAAAGTTTCTTCTTGGAGATGATGAGGAACAGATGACTCAGCATTTTGGGATGAGAAGGCAGCCATGGATGCAGAATGAACAAAAATGAGCAAGAGAGGCGAACTGGGTTTTCGATTAGGGTTTTAGAAAACGGCTAAGAACTTTTCAAACGAGAGAATGCAAGAAGAAAGAGAGACAAGGGAGCGAAAAAGATGTATGATATGATTTGAAAAGAATATAAGGAGACAAATATAAACTAGAAAATGAAAAAAGAATAAATAAACAAATTGAATAGTTTCAGAATCAAAAGAAATCATTTTCATTAAATGACGAGTGACGTGAGGAGAGAGATCGTGGTAAAAGAAATGATTTGAAACAGTTACCTAGGTCGGCGTCTTTTCAACTGCACGCTTCGTACAAACCGCACAGACACGTGTTCACCATCAGATAATGGATGACAGCTGTGAAATATTCAATAGGCTTTACGCCTTTTAATTCTGATCACTGCTTCTGATAGTCATTCTTAAGAAATGATCTGGTTCTGATAGGATCATCTTTCTTCCCAAGAATCACATCTTCTGGATAAGCTGAAGCAAGTCTAAGAGATCTTCTGTTAGTTGGTTCTTCAGAAATTCTCAGATTCTCTAAAGATGCAGCAACTTGATCTTCTGATCCATTGCTTCTGAGACTGCCAACTTCTGGAGATTCACTTCTTTGTTCTGCAGCTTCTGATAAGACAAAACTGTATCTGCAGAAATTCTTAAGCTGCTTTGTTTCATCAGAAACAAGTTTATCATCAAACCAGAGATTTATTGATTCGTCCACAATCAATGTTTCAATATCGTATATTTTTTTTTCTGATCTCCTACGAACATAGTTTCTTCAACATATTTAAGTACCAGAACTTGGAAGACAGTCCTTCTTCCCTTCAAGTGTTGAGACCAACTTGAGTCCAGGTGACATGACATGTTGACTTTTATCTTCTATGTCGCCAAGAGAATCTGCAAAAGAAATAGTCTTTTTCTTTGGTACCCACATTTTCTTGGGTCCTTTCTTGTTAGTTCTCCTCAAGTTTTGATTGACTTTAGGTTCAACATTGTAAGCAGAGGGAGGAACAGCATGATAATTCTTAATGTGAGTTTCATGATATTTCCTAGGTTGTGTCACATGCTTTTTGGTGTGTGTTATGTGAAAACTTTGAGCATGTGAAGTGTGCCTAATATCATGGGAGTGGCCATACTTGAACTGATCATACAATGGCTTGTATGTGAATTTCATTTCATCAACAGGTTCAAGTTTGTATGGGGTTTCACCCTCAAAACCAATGCCGACTCTTTTGTTTCCAGACACAGCATATATCATAGAAGCTAGCTGACTTCTGCCAATACTTCTAGATAAGAACTTCCTGAAACTTAAATCATATTCTTTCAGAATATGGTTTAGACTAGGAGTGGATTTTTCTGAATCAGAAGGAGATCCAACATCATTGGATAATTTTAAAAGTTTTTCTTTTAATTCAGAATTCTCCAACTCAAGCTTCTTTGTTTCAAATTCAAATAGCTTTTTCAGCTTTTTGTATTTGAGACTGATCTGAGACTTGAGTTCCAGAAGTTCAGTTAGACCGGAAACTAACTCATCTCTAGTAAGTTCAGAAAATACCTCTTCAGAATCTGATTCTGATGTAGATTCTGATTCGTCATCTTCTGTCGCCATCAGCGCACAGTTAGCCTGCTCATCTTCAGAGTCTGAATCATCTTCTGACTCATCCCAGGTTGCCATAAGACCTTTCTTCTTATGAAACTTCTTCTTGGGATTTTCCTTCTGAAGTTTTGGACATTCATTCTTGAAGTGTCCAGGCTCATTGCATTCATAGCACATGACCTTCTTCTTGTCAAATCTTCTGTCATCAGAAGATTCTCCACGTTCAAATTTCTTTGAACTTCTGACGCCTCTGAACTTCCTTTGCTTGTTCTTCCAGAGTTGATTCAGCCTTCTGGAGATCAAGGACAGTTCATCTTCTTCTTCAGATTCTGATTCTTCAGGATCTTCTTCTCTAGCCTGAAAAGCGTTAGTGCATTTCTTGATATTGGATTTTAATGCAATAGACTTACCTTTCTTTTGAGGCTCATTTGCGTCCAGCTCTATTTCATGACTTCTCAAGGCGCTGATAAGCTCTTCCAGAGAAACTTCATTCAGATTCTTTGCAATCTTGAATGCAGTCACCATAGGACCCCATCTTCTGGGTAAGCTTCTGATGATCTTCTTTACATGATCAGCCTTGGTGTATCCCTTGTCAAGAACTCTCAATCCAGCAGTAAGAGTTTGAAATCTTGAAAACATCTTTTCAATGTCTTCATCATCCTCCATCTTGAAGGCTTCATACTTCTGGATTAAAGCGAGAGCTTTAGTCTCCTTGACTTGAGCATTTCCTTCATGAGTCATTTTCAAGGACTCATATATGTCATAGGCCGTTTCCCTGTTAGATATCTTCTCATACTCAGCATGAGAGATAGCATTCAGCAAAACAGTTCTGCATTTATGATGATTCCTGAAAAGCTTCTTCTGATCATCATTCATTTCTTGCCTTGTCAGCTTTACGCCACTGGCATTTACTGGATGTTTGTAACCATCCATCAGAAGATCCCATAGATCACCATCTAGACCAAGAAAGTAACTTTCCAGTTTATCTTTCCAGTATTCAAAGTTTTCACCATCAAATACCGGCGGTCTAGTATAACCATTGTTACCGTTGTGTTGCTCAGCAGAGCCAGATGTAGATGCAGGTGTAGACTTTTCACTTTCATCAACCATCTTTTACTGAAGCGTTTTTCTCTTCCTGAATCTTTTCTAAACACAGTTAAGTGCTTGCACCTTAGAACCGGCGCTCTGATGCCAATTGAAGGATAGAAAAACACTTAGAAAGGGGGGGTTTGAATAAGTGTAGCTTTAAAACTTGACAGATAAAAATAAATTGCACAGTTATTTTTATCCTGGTTCGTTGTTAACTAAACTACTCCAGTCCACCCCCGCAGAGATGATTTACCTCAACTGAGGATTTAATCCACTAATCGCACGGATTACAATGGTTCTCCACTTAGTCAGCAACTAAGTCTTCCAGAGTCTTCTGATCACACACTGATCACTCCAGGAACAACTGCTTAGATACCCTCTAAGACTTTCTAGAGTATACTGATCCACACGATCACTCTAGTTACAACCTGCTTAGATAACCTCTAAGACTTCCTAGAGTATTCTGATCCACACGATCACTCTAGTTCCTTACAACTTAATGTAATCAATTCTAAGAGTATTACAATTGCTTCTTAAAAGCTATAATCACAAACTGTGATATTTCTCTTAACGTTTAAGCTTAATCTCACTAATATATTACAACAGCAATGTAGTGAGCTTTGATGAAGATGAAGATTCTGAGCTTTGAGTAGAACAGAGTTTCAGCAAGTTAATATGAGTTGTTTTTGTTCAGAATCGTTAACCTTGCTTCTCATCAGAACTTCATATTTATAGGCGTTGGAGAAGATGACCGTTGAGTGCATTTAATGCTTTGCGTGTTCCGTACAGCATCGCATTTAATGTTATACGCTTTTGTCAACTACCTCGAGCCTTGTTCACGCTGTGTCTACTGACGTAGCCTTTAGTAGCTTTTAACGTTCCTTTTGTCAGTCAGCGTAGCTTGCCACTTGTACTTCCTTCTGATCTGATGTTTGTGAATACACGTTTGAATATCATCAGAGTCAAACAGCTTGGTGCAAAGCATCTTCTGATCTTCTGACCTTGAAGTGCTTCTGAGCGTGATACCATCAGAACTTCAGTGCTTCTGATCTCATGTTCTTCTGATGCTTCCATAGACCCATGTTCTGATTCTGCTTCGACCATCTTCTGATGTCTTGCCAGACCATGTTCGGGTGTTGCATGCTGAACCCTTTGAGACAAAGCTTCTGAGCGCTGAATTATGCATACTCTTTATATATTTCCTGAAAAGGAAATTGCATTGGATTAGAGTACCATATTATCTTAAGCAAAATTCATATTATTGTTATCATCAAAACTAAGATAATTGATCAGAACAATTCTTGTTCTAACAACGACACGTGGGTCGGAAAACAAACCAATCACAACACGAGGGTTGGGAACTCACGACACGTGGATCGGAAAATACACCAATCACAACACGAGGGTTGGAAACTCACGACACGTGGGTCAGAAAACAGATCAATCACAACACAAGGATTGGAAACTCACGACTCGAGGGTCGGAAGACTTTTGCAGTATGTGAATCAACTAGATGATATGCATATGCTAATGTGTATGTATGTATGCTGATGCTGATGTCGATCCCAAGATTTTATCTCCTTATTGAATTTGTTTAAACCATATTTGCACCTACACCACGACTATGCATTATGCTGGCTTGGTAATGTATATGGATAATGCTTATGCTTATGTATATGTTGATTGATGTAACGAGTGGAATGAAGTAATGTCTTCTATAAGACTACCTGAAAAGGTTTCTGGAATGGATATGAAAATTTGTCTTAAAGAAGACTACCTGAAAAGGTTCTTAGAAAGGATAGAAATTTGTCTTAAAGAAGACCACCCGGAAAGGCTCTTAGAAAAGGATAAGGAATGTCTTAAAGAAGACTACTTGAAAAGGTTCCTGGAAATGATGATGAGTGTCTTAGAAAAGACTACCTAGAAAGGTTCTTAGAAAGAGAATGTCTTAAAGAAGACTACCTAAAAAGGTTCTTGACGATGATTGTCTTAGAGAAGACTACCTAGAAAGGTTCTTAGAAAAGGAATGTCTTAAAGAAGACTACCTAAAAAGGTTCTTGGAAATAGCGATGATTGTCTTAGAGAAGACTACCTAGAAAGGTTCTTAGAAAAAGAATGTCTTAAAGAAGACTACCTAAAAAGGTTCTTGGAAATGACAATTCGTCTTGAATAAGACTGCTTGACGAGGCTCCTAGAAAGGATCGTAGGAATTGTCCTAAAGAAGACTACCTAAAGAAGGTGTGATATGGTGTATCAATCAATGTATGTAATGACTTATATGTATTTGCACGATGCTCCGATGATTGGTTGTTGATAACCAAAAGCGTATATAGTTTGCTAAAGTTGTAAGGTTGTTGGATGCTAGCGCGACTTCCCAATCCCTGTTTTTGAATTCTGCAGATCGTAGTTAGAAGAAAATTTTGTTCGATGTTGTAAAATGTGAGAACACCTTTTCCTTTTGTTGTGTGTCTTGCCCTAGTTTGACCCTTTGAATTACTCCACGCCTTTGAAATTTTGAAGTTTTTCGCACCTTTAACCTTTTGAGGTTTTTCACACCTTTAACCTTTGAAGGTTTTCTTTATGGGTTTGATATCCAATGCCCCAATGTTTAGTGGGAGAAGGTGCCTATGATTTCCAAGTCATGAGGGAAGTTCCCCGGGAAATAACTTTGACGTTTAAATTGAAGGGTGTGCCATTGATCTCCAGGATATGGAGGGCTACCCATAGCATTCTATCCTTTTGAATTTGAATTCTTCCTATGTTTGACATGCCCCTGTTTGTTATTGCTTCAAGGTGTGCCCCAAGTTATTGAACCTTAGGAAGAATGCCCCTAGTGAATTGGATCTTTGATTGTATGCCCCTACGATCCTTGAAATTTTTGCCCCTGTTTAGGAGAACCCCCTAGATGTGGTTCCCCCACTCCAGAGTCTTTATCAGAAATGGTCGCCTTTGATTAACCAATTTCGAGATCTCCTGAGTGCTAAGTGTATGTTCGTAGATGATGTTGTACCCTTTTGAGCAGTAACTCCAATGTAATGCGCGTGCAAGTTTTGAACTCGAAATCCGTTATGAATTAGGACTGGATGATTAGAAGTGAATGCTTGAAGAAGCGTAGTGATTATAAGTAGTTTTAACAAACATAGGAGTCAGTATAACAAAATCCTGCTTTAATATGCTTTCGTAGTTAACCTTGCCTAAATTAGGACTTTTGAATGTTGTAACTTGGCCTCGTTCATGGTTTAAGAAACAACAGATATAAGGCTCAAAATTTATTTAACTCACCCCTTTCTCCTTGATGTTCTCCAGATCCTAAAAATTCGTTTAATCCAATGAATGTGCTTTGTTTGTAAGAGAATCGTTTCAGTTTTGATGTTGAGCAGAAGCCTTGGTAGAGATCCAAGACTGATAAAAGATGTTGTAAAGATTCAAGCATTGATGTGAAGCTTTGATGGTTTACCAGTCACAAGATTATCCTTTGTATTTCGCCTTTGTTTTTATCCCTTATTTTTGCATGAACCAATTCCTTTAACTTTGATCCATCGGGATGCCCTAATTTTTGCCTAAGTCGTTTTTGTTTTCTTTCTTGAAATTTTCCATTTTGACTTAACGGGCGTTTTTCTTTTGAAAGCTCCTTTTGAGATTGATCCTTGGATATCGAATGTTGTGACTGCCATGTTAACTTTGATTTGTAAGCTTCGACTTTGATACTTCCTCGATCTTGAATGATGTAATGAGGAAGAAGATTGTTGTGAATGTTATCTCCATTGTTCCCTCAACCTTGGATGAACGCGAGGAAGAAGATATGGTTGAACCTTTGCTTGGATTGATCCTTTGCTTGAACCTTTGCTTGGATTGACTGATTCTCTTGACAACCAAAATACACCATTAGATTAATCGAAATCTACCCTGCCCTTGGTTTAAATCAAGGTTTAATTGAAAAAGTAGAAACAAACTCCAACTCCTAGCTCGAGGGGGTAACGAGGGATTAACATCCTTATATCTCCACTGTTTGGGAATTGAAACAATGCATGTACATCGTCGGTTCGGTCTTACCTTGAAAGCATATGTTTAGCTGGATTTAGTTATTTGTATTTGTCATTCTCCCTTAAGTTTGTTAATAGTCCTAAATTTGAAATAGAATAGAATAGAAGTGCGCGAGTGAATGAATTGACTCCAAAACCTGCATGGTCGTCCCATTAGAATTGCTAATCCGAAGGTACAACTTTTATCCTGAGTAACATTTAGCGAGCGTAAGGGTTGAAATTTTGACATGATAAAACCTATTGATCCTATGGACAATCTTCTTGGTAAATTCGTTGACCTTGTTTTACTCCTTAGTTCTTAGATTTATAGAAGTAAAGGGTAACCTCGAATTTTCCTTGGGCACGTGATAAGTGCTTTATTCACACTAAAATGACTTATTATAATATAGCACTTATCTTACTTATTTGACATATTTCTCACATAAAACCCCCCAATTATTGAATAAACTATTATTGTGCAAGATTACTTTGGCTTGGTTTGTTTTTGTGCAGGATTTGGCCTTAAGTAAAAAACCAGAAAACAGAGCATTCGCTGCAGCGAACTTTCTTTCGCTGTAGCGAACTCCAGGCACTCAAAGGCAAAAATCCAGACACAGTGCATTCGCTGCAGCGAAAGGTAGCGAATGGTAGCGAAGGCCCGATTCGCTGCAGCGAACCATATTTCGCTGTAGCGAATGAAGTCAGAATCAAACTTCCCAGTTTCGCTAGCAGCAAGCAGTAGCGAGGTACATTCGCTGCAGCGAACCATATTTCGCTGTAGCGAACTTTGGCGGTTTCTAGAAGATTTGAATTGCTTAAAGCTGAAGAAAACATTCGCTGTAGCGAAATATCATTCGCGTAGCGAACTCTGGCGGTCAGAACAAAGACTTAACAATGAAGCAAGGCATTCGCTGCAGCGAACTTCTGTTCGCGTAGCGAACTCAGGCGGCCAGAACTGCTATAAAAAGAGCAGAACTCATTTCAGAAAAAAACATTCACTTTTTATCTTGTAATACTGATAAAATAGACGGAGGAATAGAGGTTTTTAGGGAGAGGGAGCTGGAGATACATCGAGAGTCGCGAAATCGTCATTGATGTCGTTCCAACTCAGATCTTCCATTGTTCTTCAAACTACCATGAGTAGCTAAATCCCTCTCTTGTTGGGATTGGTCGTAGTCTACCGAAATAGTATGTATTTTCTTTAATCATGACATTATATATAATATATGTTTGAATCATTATTGTTGTTATCTTCGTTTTACCGTTTATTTCATGGATTGAATTGATATTGACAAATACGATTCTAATCTCGATCCAAGATAACAACTATTAAACTCTAAATGCTAGACATAGATTTAGGTTTAATATTCACTTCAAGTATTGAAACTTAATGCTACCGTATCGTTTAATAGGCTGAGAAATCGTCGATTAAATCATAAGGTAGAAATCTCAACAAACGTTTAGACATGAACTTTGTTGTGAGCAATACGTGATGATATTGAAACAAACATACATTATGTATAACTGATCTAAGATTTACATATTGAATTGGTGGATGAAAACCAATTCCCAACAAGTCTTTTCCTCTGAAACTTATCTTTCGTTATTTACGCATTTTTTCTTTCCGTAACTTTCAACCAAACAAGCTTGAAATCTTATGCTTAGAATTATAGAAATTGTTGAACGGTTTTGATATCGCTCCAATCCCTGTGGATACGATAATATAAAATACTTACATTTGAATTGTACTTTCTACAACATCAAATTGGCGCCGTTGCCGGGGATTGGCGTTTAAGATATTAAAACATCGCAATCGTTTCTATACTTTTAAGCTTTGTGCATTTGTTATATATTGTATATATTTTCCTGTTTTTCGCAACGTTTGCTAAAGTGTTTGGATAGGTGAAGAAAATTCTGTTTATGCTTCGAGGAAAAAGTTCAAAGGAGCAACTTCTTTTTGATCCCGAGATCGAAAGAACAATCCGAAAGAACAAAAAGCAAACGAAGAAACAAAAATCCAAACAGAAAAGAAAAGGAGCATTTACATCAACTTCCTCATCAGATTTATCAAAAGAAACAATGGCTGAAGTTGTTAACGGTCCGTGTGAAAGTAGCCCAAGGCGGTTCGCCCATCTCACCAACAATCCAGCTGCAAGACGAGCTGAGATGAAAACAGGATTGCTGCAAATTATTTATGCTAACCCTTTTGCAGGTTTGGATCATGAAGATCCATACACTCACCTCACTCGATTCTACGAAATAGCTGGTACATTAGGTGCACCAGAGGCTGAAGAGGAAGCTGTATTCATGAGGCTATTTCCGCACTCTTTGATCGGCAAAGCAAAGGATTGGTACCTCGATCAATCAACGGAAACCATGACGAATTGGAATGTTTTAGAAAGAAACTTCCTTAGCAGGTTCTTTTCTCACAACCGATTCATGGATGCAAAGACAGCTATTGCCACATTCACCCAATTTTCAAATGAAACTTTGTGTTAAGCCTGGGAACGCTATAAATCCATGCTACGGAAGTGTCCAAACCACGGTTTCGATGACATGTCACAAATTCACATTTTCCGTAATGGATTATTACCTCAACCGAAGCTTTTACTTGACGCAACAGCTGGAGGTTCCTTGATAGCAAAAAGTGCAGCAGAAGCAATTTCAATCATTGATAGGATGGCTCTCACAGATCACCAAGTTCAACACAATCGAGGTACCGTACAAAAGAAGCCTGGAGTTTTGGAATTAGGTACAAATGATGCAATCCTAGCACAAAACAAACTGCTCACTCAAACCGTAGAGGAATTGACAAAACAGCTTTCCAAGCTTCCTCAACAACTCAAAGATATGCACGGTTCGTCGAGCACATCGCAACAAGTAGCCTTTTGTGAACTTTGCACAGGTGACCATCCAACCGGTTTTTGTCCCCCGATCAACGAAGAGGTAAAATATATGGGAAATCAACAACAAAGGCAAGTTCCGTACAATCAAGGTTATCCACACAATAACAACGCAAGCTATGGCCAAAACCGACCGAATCAGTACCAAAGTTACACGCAGCCAGATAAGCTTTCAAAGATCGAGGATACCTTGAATCAATTCATGCAATTGTCCATGGCAAACCAAAAGAACACCGATGCGTCGATTAGAAATCTTGAAACGCAAGTTGGGCAAATTGCGAAGCAACTAAGTGAGCAACAAAGAGGTACGTTTTCTGCCACCACTCAAGTTAATCCCAAGGAAACTTGTAATGCAATCATGACGAAAGGTGATGAAATTGTTCAAGACAAAGTTGGGGAGAATTCAAAAGGCATAGTTGTAGAGAAAAATCAAGAAAAAGGAAAACGTAAGGAGGAGGAAGAAAACAATGCGGATCCTGGACAAATTACCTTACCAATTACCATTGGACATCTCTATTTTGATAACGCTTTAGTTGATCTTGGATCAAGCGTAAATCTTCTTCCGTGGTCCACCATGAAAAAGATTGAAGATCTTCATTTGAGCCCTACAACAATGAAATTACAACTTGCTGACAAATCAACCACAGAACCAATTGGCATAATGAAAGATGTAATGGTCAAAGTGGACGGTTTTCGATTTTCAACTGACTTTGTGGTAATAAACATGAACAATGATGAAGACAGTCCTCCGATCTTAGGTCGTCCATTCGTAAAGATAGCAAGAATGAGGATTGACGTAGATGAAGGAGAGATGAAAATAAGGCACAAAAAGGAAGAAATCAATTTCACATTGTTTCAACACAAAGAGGATGACTATTCCAAAGATAAAACTCCTGATGTAGTAGGCCTGGAAGCATTGAAAGGAATGGATGAGAAAGAAAGGCCAAAAGATGGTGGCAAGAATGCTTTGTCGAATTCATACAAACCACCGTAAGTTTATTCAAAACAGGCGTCGAGCTAATGACGTTAAACAAGCACTTGTTGGGAGGTAACCCAACCTTTTACTTCTTTATTATCTTTTTGCATCATTAGTTAGTAGGAAGAAGATAGCATGGCATGGCACGACACGAATGAGTTTCTGCATAAAACTGAATTTTGCAGAGTTCGCTACGCGAAGCCCTGTTTCGCTGCAGCGAACACAACAGAATCAGCAAAAATTTTGCCAATCATGCCATCTTCTTCATCTTTGAATTTTGTGTGTTTTAATCTAGTAATTAGGAAAGGTGTCTTATGACCAATCCATAATAATGATGCTTGAACATTTGTCCTCTAAACAAATGAGATAAAAGAATAAGCATGGAGTGGAAGATCAACTTCACATAAACCAAAGGCACAATGATAAGGGCATGACTTGAAAGAATTGCACTATCCAAGGTATGTGTTTACTACTTTCTTAGAATTTAGCATATGCATGACATGAGTAAGCTGCATAAAACTAGTTCATTAAATCCTATGCCATGACATGTTCTCATATGAATCACTTAGTTCTAAAAACAAGAAAGTGAGGTAACCTTCCATTGTTCACTATATGCTAAGGAAACTGACAAATTCTTGTTTTAACTCGTTTGATTCATGCTTAATCTTGCATTTATGTTGGTAATTGCAAAGACATAGAAGGGATCAAGGCAATTCTTTGAAATAGAGCATAACTACTAAACCAAATATAGCCACATTGTCCCTTGTGAGTGAGTGATCTTTTGCAACCCCTTTTGAGCCCTATGACAATGAATCTATCATTAATGAACTGAACAATACATTAGGTAAACCACTTAGTGGATATTGTTCTATAGCTTTGAAAATCATAAAAAGTTCATATATGATAGATTCTATTTTTCCTTGAATATAACCTTGAAACCATGATATCTTTTGAAAGATCTCAATGAGCATTCAAAGCAAGTAAGGTATTGTTCAAGTTGGGGAGAAAAGAGAAAAAGACTTTCTTCAAAATAAAAGAAAAAGATTTAAGAATCAAAAGAAAAAAAATTAGAAAATGAAGAAAGAAAAAGAAAAGGATATAAAAGAATGTTTTCAAAAGGAAGAAATAAGAATTATTGGATAAAAGAGTCAAAACTTTGAAATGCTCTTCTAATCAAACAACCTTTTGTTTCAATTATCCATAGAAATGACACTTCCTTGGTACCTTGGCCACATTACAACCATAAAAGACCTTAGTGATCTATGTTCTTGCTTATCAACATATCTTGCTTGGATGAAAGTATGAATTGATCTAGATGTTAGCAAAATTTGTCATGTGAGAGATCAACATACCTCATCATTTTCACTTATAGTGTGGTAAGTGTGATTCATGATTAACATGTTTAGTGCTTTGGATTGATTGACATGGTTTTTATGTGGAAGACTTGTTTCATGAATATGTCTAAGTACTAAAGGAAGTCATAAAACATTTATCCTTGGATGTTCAAACTTCAAAGAGCCATGTGCCTCCTATACTTCATTAAGAAATTTGGTTAATCATGTGAAAGTGGTTTAGAAACTCTTACTTTTGTTTTTACTTTGATTGAGGACAAGCAAAGATTCAAGTTGGGGAGAGTTTGATAAGTGCTTTATTCACAATAAAATGACTTATTATAATATAGCACTTATCTTACTTATTTGACATATTTCTCACATAAAACCCCCCAATTATTGAATAAACTATTATTGTGCAAGATTACTTTGGCTTGGTTTGTTTTTGTGCAGGATTTGGCCTTAAGTAAAAAACCAGAAAACAGAGCATTCGCTGCAGCGAACTTTCTTTCGCTGTAGCGAACTCCAGGCACTCAAAGGCAAAAATCCAGACACAGTGCATTCGCTGCAGCGAAAGGTAGCGAATGGTAGCGAAGGCCCGATTCGCTGCAGCGAACCATATTTCGCTGTAGCGAATGAAGTCAGAATCAAACTTCCCAGTTTCGCTAGCAGCAAGCAGTAGCGAGGTACATTCGCTGCAGCGAACCATATTTCGCTGTAGCGAACTTTGGCGGTTTCTAGAAGATTTGAATTGCTTAAAGCTGAAGAAAACATTCGCTGTAGCGAAATATCATTCGCGTAGCGAACTCTGGCGGTCAGAACAAAGACTTAACAATGAAGCAAGGCATTCGCTGCAGCGAACTTCTGTTCGCGTAGCGAACTCAGGCGGCCAGAACTGCTATAAAAAGAGCAGAACTCATTTCAGAAAAAAACATTCACTTTTTATCTTGTAATACTGATAAAATAGACGGAGGAATAGAGGTTTTTAGGGAGAGGGAGCTGGAGATACATCGAGAGTCGCGAAATCGTCATTGATGTCGTTCCAACTCAGATCTTCCATTGTTCTTCAAACTACCATGAGTAGCTAAATCCCTCTCTTGTTGGGATTGGTCGTAGTCTACCGAAATAGTATGTATTTTCTTTAATCATGACATTATATATAATATATGTTTGAATCATTATTGTTGTTATCTTCGTTTTACCGTTTATTTCATGGATTGAATTGATATTGACAAATACGATTCTAATCTCGATCCAAGATAACAACTATTAAACTCTAAATGCTAGACATAGATTTAGGTTTAATATTCACTTCAAGTATTGAAACTTAATGCTACCGTATCGTTTAATAGGCTGAGAAATCGTCGATTAAATCATAAGGTAGAAATCTCAACAAACGTTTAGACATGAACTTTGTTGTGAGCAATACGTGATGATATTGAAACAAACATACATTATGTATAACTGATCTAAGATTTACATATTGAATTGGTGGATGAAAACCAATTCCCAACAAGTCTTTTCCTCTGAAACTTATCTTTCGTTATTTACGCATTTTTTCTTTCCGTAACTTTCAACCAAACAAGCTTGAAATCTTATGCTTAGAATTATAGAAATTGTTGAACGGTTTTGATATCGCTCCAATCTCTGTGGATACGATAATATAAAATACTTACATTTGAATTGTACTTTCTACAACATCAGCACGTCAAACCTGTCGGGAATAAATTGTTAGTGGTGGGTTTTCGTCGTATCGTAACTTCATGAGTTTCCTTTGACTGAACCTCTTTTGCTTTTCCTAAGGATAGTATCACACCGTTCGTAACCTCCAGAGTTTGTAGATTGATAGAGAGAAACCATGACCCTTTTTCCCCTTGGTGTGGAGTTAACACACGTCGCCTTCTCTCCATCGTAGTTATGAATCTCTGTTCAGGATTTTGCCCCAGTTGGACTAATCCTTGCCCCCAGGTTATCGTAGAGCGTCCTTGTAAAATTTGCTATGTTCATAGATGAACCCCTTTATGACTAGACACCTCTTAAGTGTATCTATGAGGGAACTTCTTTGTTGAACTAATCCTTGCTCGACGATAACCTTCGTTGTATTTATAATCCTATTACGACAAGGCATGGACATGCGGCTGGCGTGGTGAAAGGCATCTTCCTTTTCATTTGAAAGATCAGGCTCATTCTCAATAATTGATTCTCCTTTCTCCATAGGTTATGATCCTTTTGATTTCCTTGAGAGTTTTGGGAAATCGGCTAGCACGATAAGTGTGGATGCGGGCGAAGATGCGAATGTAAATGTATGAATGCATGAAAATGCAAATGCGTGCGTATGCGAGAGACTCCTTGTATTATAACTCCTTATATGCAATGCAGACATGCGACATATAATCCTAGGAATAGCCTATGCGGATTTAAGGGTGATATTAGACCCTTGTGAACTCCTTGCAAGATAGATGCTATGACACGCCAATGGAAATCCCTTAGCTTAGGGAGTACGCAGAAGGTAGCGGCTGGTGACCGTTCAAGACAGTCACCACATCTCATGGCCATCGAGAGGTCGTTCGACGTGTACCAATGAAGTTGTCCCTCGTGGGAAGATTCTCTATGCGGAACACAACCTATCTAAGGATGATATTGGATGAAGAGAAATCCCTACGGGCTAGGGATGAAAGATGTACAGATAGAAATCCCAAACCCCACAAGTTAGAGGGTGTGCGGGAATAAGCACGGGGTGACCGTTCAAGACAGTCACTAGATCTCATGGCCATCGAGAGGCCAATCGACGTGCGTTAATGAGGACGTCCTTCAGGGGAAGGACACGTCGTTGTAAAAACATATGGACGAGAAAAGAAAGTCCCTATAGGCTAGGGAGTACGGAGGGGTAAACACAGGGTGACCGTTCAAGACAGTCACTAAGTCTCATGGCCATCGAGAGGCCAATCGACGTGCGTTAATAAAGATGTCCTTCGTATGAAGGACGCAATTTTTTAGAAATACAATCCCTACAGGCTAGGGATAAAAGATGTAGGCGCGGGGTGACCGTTCATGACAGTCACTAAGTCTCATGGCCATCGAGAGGCCAATCAACGTGCATAAATGGAGGTGTCCTTCATACGAAGGATGCGGTTTTAGAAGTAGAATCCCTACAGGCTAGGGAGTGCGTAGATGTAAGCACGGGGTGACCGTTCAAGGCAATCACTAGATCGCATGGCCATCGAGAGGCCAATTGACGTGCGTAAACGAAGATGTCCTTCGTGGGAAGGATACGTAGTTGTAAGAATACAAAGATATAAAAAGAAAATTCCTACAGGCTAGGGGTGCGTAGATGCAGGCGCGGAGTGACCGTTCATGACAATCACTAGGCTCATGGCCATCGGGAGGCCAATCAACGTGCATAAATGTAGATGCCCTTCGTGGAAAGGACATGGTCTTGGAAATAGAGTCCCTGCAGGCCAGGGAACACGTAGGAACACCTGCAAAATTAAAACGCATGACGCTCGCAGTATACAAATTGTAAAAACATAATAAACACATAAGCACATAAGCCCTAGGTTTATAGGTTCGACGTAACGGCTTAGGGTGCCTACCCTTCCCATTGGTATATTCTAGAAGGTCTCATGGGGTCGTTCGTAGCCGCCGATACTTTTTGTCTCTTTGGATTTTAGAACAACTCATTCATCCATGAGGTTCGAGTTTTAGGGGTAGGTTCCCAGAGAGATCAGCCAGATACCAAGTCCAGCCCTCAACAAGGTCAAGCCTCGTATCAGACATTTCCGAATATTCAACCCACTCTGAGTGGAATTATAATAAGACTCGTAGGCGATGTAATTCCCCTCTGGTCTTAAATATAATTCCCACGCTTAGGTTTTAACGACAATTTATATATAACCCAGAAATATACAGTAAAACAAGTAAGCATTTAAATAAACATTTATTTAAATTACTATAAAAATTACTGTAAATAAAAACCGTAAATAAATAAATAAATTAAATTAAATTTAAATATTTAAAAAAACCTGATCCCCAAGTCCTTCCATTTGTAGCTCCAAAAATGCGGTACAACAATAAATATTAACGGAAACAAATATTCATTTAAATCGTCGTAAATAATTATTGTAAATGGAGATTGTAAGTAAATAAATAAATAAATAAAAAGATATTTAAATAAAAATTAAAAAAACCCAAAATCCAAATCCTGGCAAATCAACCAAACCCTAAAAAAGTTCGGCAAAACCTAAAAAGTTCGCCAAAAACCTAAACCCTGCCAAAACCTATAGGAGCATAATAATTCACCATTAAGTGTATCCCCAGCAGAGTCGCCAACTGTAGCAACCTGCCCTAAAAATTAGCTTTTAGAGTCGCCACCTATTCTACCAAGGCGAATAGGAAACCTTATGCAGTTAAGAGATTCGGGGTAAGTTATTATAATCAGGTCGAGGGAAGGTGTTAGGCACCCTCAACCCTTTCCTATGGCTTTGAATCTAAGGTAACAGTTTAATGGCTAAAATTATTAAAGGTTTATAGCTAAGGAAATGAACAGGGGAAAAGTGAGATTTTGGGGAAGGGGACTCGCCTTGTTACCAAGTGCCTACGTATCTCCTTATGGAGAATCAGAGTCAACGTAGTTCGGGCACAGGGTTGTACGCCTTTGAATTAGATTTGATATGGTTTGAAGTTGTTTTAAAGGCTTTTTGAATGGCCTTATCGTAGTTTTGAGATGCGAAGTTCGCAAGGTATTTTGAATTACCTTATCGTAGATTTGAAAATCGCAGTATCGAAGAAATGAAAGTCTGTAGTGTCGTGGTTTAGTGTGTTTTGAATGTTTGGGCGTACAACCCTGATTTAATATGTCACCGTTAGTTGCGATGATCAATAGGTTTGATCATTATAGTTAACGGATTAATGAGGTATTGCTGGTTACTCTAACCGATAGATTCGATCGTCGCGGGCAGCAAATAAAATGTATTTTAAATTTTGTATATTTTTATCTCTTGCCTAATGCGACTAATAGATTTAGTCGGGTCGAGAAGAGAATTAAACAAAGGATCAATTAAAATTATTTCTCGTCAATGCGACTAAGAGGTTTAGTCGGATTGGGGAGAAAATTATATTAATCAAGATTTTTTTGTGATTTTCAATAATTAAATTAATTAAGTCGAATAATCGACATATCCGAGATAATCCTAAATAATTCTAAATCCTAATTATGGTCCTAAACCTAATTTATATGCTAATCCTAGTTTAAATAAAATAACTAAACCAAATATAATTAACTATTAATTAATCTAAATAATTAGATAAAAGAACCTGAGCAGGATCTGATGTGGTGTCCCTTTTGCAGTCCATGATAGGCCCTCAACCTTGTGCATGTTAGATCAGATTTATAGGAGATTTGATGGTGATAATTGAGGGTGCATCATAGAGCATGTGGGGAAGCAGCGCACTGGATCTGAGAGTGTTAATGTGCTAAAAACATTTGTCTTGGACAGGATTCGAACCTGAGCCTTGTAGTTTACAAAGGGAAACATTATCCCATGGTGCTGCATGCCAGTGGTTGTTAGTGGTATGGAAAATATATGCTATATAATAACACAACACACAAACTAAATAAAATAAAAAAGTCAAACAAGTGGGTCGCATTCTGGTATGACCAGCCAATCGCATGGAGGGAGAGGAAATGTTATTCTCTTTTCCTTCTTCAAGACAAATCTTCTCCTCCCCTCTCACGCTATTTCTTAAACAGAAGAAGGAAAAAAAAGAAAAAAAAATCCTCTTTCCAATATGAATCTCGCAGCGATGCCGGTGGTAGGAGGTTGCGCGTGTCGCGATCGGAGGCGTCTGTGGGTTACGGCCGATGATGCGTGACCGGGGCTGCGGTTGAAAGATGGCCGCCGATAGTAGAGTCGTGGTGGCCAGCGGCGAACAGGGTGGTGACCTCCTTGACGTGGTGGCTTGAATGGGTGCCGCCGATTGCGTGGTCGCGGCGGGGAACTGTGTGCGGAGGTCCTGTCTTACGGCTCGTCTTCTTCCTCGGAGTTGTTTCGGCAAGGTGGAAGATCGGGGGAGATTGAAGCGCGGCGGTCGAACTGGGAGCATGTCGGTTTCCGGTTACGCTCCTCTGCCTTTCATCTGCAAAACAAACTTCTTGAACTCTTGATGTTGTTAGTGTCTTTTAGAATTTCTGGCTTATGGTTGAAAATTTTCTGTAGTAATTGGGTGTATATGGGATAGAAAATGATGGTGAGAGTTTGTTAATAATGGTTTTTTGTGATAATTGGGAGAGTAGAATTGTATGTGAAAAGGTGTGAGGGAAAATTAGGTGTTCCAAAAATGTCCGTCCAAAAAAATTCCCCCCTTGGTGTACAAAAAAAATATCCATTTATAATAGTCAAAGTTAGGGTTTTCTACACCTAATGGACCTATTGCCCAACTAATTAATTAACTAATTATATTACTGATAATAATAATTGAAAATAATAATAATGATAATCCTAATAATATTAGAATTAACATTAATAATAATTAAGAAAATATTAATTAATAAAATATTAGTTAATAAGTTTATAATAATAATTATATCAAATAATAGTTAATAGATTATTGTAGAAAAATGAAGATCCAAACCTTAGTGTGATAGATTGGGCCAAATAATTGGGCTCAAAATTTATACATCTAAATTTAATTGATAGGTTTCATAAGAGCGTGGGTTTGACAATAGGAATGTCAAACCCCGTGACTCTTAATTTTGACACTTGGTGAATTAAAAAAACATGAATTGATCGGGCAAATTTTGGGGTATGACACCTGCAACCCCAAATCTACAGAAAAACAACATTCTACACATTCCAATTACCCACAAATCATACTAGCACAAATTTTAGGAAATGGAACACACATACAACACGAAATACACATCATAATACACCCATTAAGCATCAATTGAAGCCATAACAACACAAATATCATAGATTCAACCAAAATGATCAATCATCATACAATTTGACTCAAATCCCTAAATCTATCATATGACTCAATCGATACGAATTCTACATCTATTCTATGCTATCAACCCCTAACCCGATAATAGATGCTAATCAGATAAGTCCCCCCTTACCTTAACCAAGTTCTTGAATGAGTCTTCTTCCTCTTTGGTTTTCCTTCACGTTCTTCAGCTCTTCCTCTTTCAGCTTCTGTTTTTACTTCCCCACTTCCTTTCTCTTATTTTCCTTATTTTATGAAAAACATAAAATTAGAAATGGGCTCCTTCACAATTACACCCCCACATTACTAATTCCACCATATGGCCCAACAACTTAACATTTTATATTTCTTTCCACATAATTTCAATAAAATGCTAATTTAAATTAATTAATTTAAAACTTAATTAAATTAATTAAATAAGAAATTTTGGGATGTTACAGTAACTCCTTTAGACATGTTCCCAATTACATTTGTATTGGATAATCTTTTGTACGCCTCTATTATTTTTTAGACTCTTGTATTTCTGGTTGAGTAATTGCATTTTTTTATTTGGTCTTCAGTTATGACTTCATCATTATTGTTATTCTGTGTTGGTTCTGAATTGCCTTCCATATTTGTTCTTTCGAGAATACCTGCACAATCAATAACTTCTATAATTTTGGGGTTAGTTTCATCAAAGGTAACATGGATTGATTCTTCCGTTGATTAGTTTTTTGTGTTATAAATTCTAAGAGCTTTGTTAGACGTGAAATATCCTATGAATATGCCTTCATTAATTTTTGCGTCAAATTTTCCTAAGTTATCTTTTCTATTATTATGGATGTAGCATTTGCACCCAAAGACATGGAATTGAAAGATATTTGGTTTTCTCTCCTTGTGTAACTTATAGGGCGTTTGCTTTAGAATGGTTCGTATCAAGACTGGATTTATTGATTCATGAAAAGCATTTTTGAAGATTAGAATAACCAACAAAAGACATATTTAAAAATCAAAATGATTATTTTATAGATTAAATTTAGGCTTAAATAGTCTTTTGTTCCTTGTAAGATGGCGTGTTTTTTATTTCCGTCCATGTATCTTATTTTTTTCGAAAATGGTCCCTATATGTTAAAATCCTTTTAGTTTTAGTCCCTAATATTAAAATCTACACGAAAATTCAAAGGAAAATCCACAAGAAATCTGCAGATTTTTCCTGCAAATTTTCACTTTAGGAACTAAAATCAAATGAAATTTAACATTTGAGGACTTTATCTCCTAAAATAAAAATACAGGGACGAAAAACAAAAACACGCTAATTTACAGGGACCAAAAGACTATTTAAGCCTTTGAATAATACAATTTTCAAAGAGTGCATGATCTGAATCTCTATAAAATTCTTTAAATATTGATTTGAATTATGATGTTGATTTTTTTTAGTGCACTTTCTAATTGTTTTTCCTAAAATATGAAAATCTCAGATTTCTTTAATTAAGCTTGCACTATATTTTATACTTTCTCTGAATGTCACTCCTAACCAATAATTATTTTAATGAGTGTTGCTTTAAACAAAGTGCATAAATGTTAGAGAAAAGAGAGGGTGCTCTTATTGTGTAAAATTAATTACCGTATTCTGTTAAGTCATATTATAAATTTTATAATATTTTTATGATTTATTATTTTAAAATATTTTGATTGGTTGTATATAAGACTTCTGTATACTGACATTGCAGTATTATTAAACTTAAATGTTATTCTGTCATTTTCTAGTAAATATTTTACCATGAAAAGATGTTTATCCATAAGATAAGATTACTCTTCACAAGAATTGTCAAATATTTGTAATTAAATATGATGGCAAAAGCAAACCGTACTGCTTATATATATAGATGTGAGAAACCAACAATCCTCATTCATAACTTGGTATCAAAACCTCATATACAGTACCATCATGGCTACAAACCTTCCAACTCAGAAACTATTTTCTCTTGTTTCACTCATCTTTCTCTTGTTACCAACAAATCTCAACCCAGCACAAGCACTGTCCTTCAATTTCACCAAACTCACCCATAGTGATTCTATTTCTAACGTCATCCTACAAGGTGATGCCCAGTTTTTACCCAGTGGAGTCTTAACACTGACAAGACGTTCACCATTTCCTCCAGGTGAATATTTTGCATCTACAGGTCGTGCCCTAACTACCATTCCCATACCGCTTTGGGACAATGCTACGGGCGAAGTGGCGAGTTTCGTCACTTCCTTTACCTTCGACATAGAGACGACCAGAGATTCTCCAACTAATGGATTGATCTTTTTTATTGCACCAGTAGATAGTGTGATTCCCAACAACTCAAATGGTCCGTATCTGGGAGTAGTTGATAGCAAAACTTCAATAAATCAATTTGTTGGTGTAGAGTTTGATCTTTACTCCTATTCATGGGATCCCGAAACGAGACATATTGGAATCGACATCAACTCTTTAATTTCGACCAAGACCGTGAGATACAACTGGGAGAATGGTTCATTCACAAGAGTAAGTATAATCTATGACTCTCCTTCTAACGCATTGACTGCTATTGTCTTTTATGAGAATAATCAATTTTCCACCATTGCTCAAGTCATTGATTTGAAAACTGTGCTCCCGGACGCGGTTAGAGTTGGTCTATCTGCTACTTCAGTAACTGATGTATCCTACAACATCCATTCATGGTCATTCACATCAGACTTGTAAACATCTACTACAAGCTATGTCTAATATTACTAGCAGCTTGTAATAAATAACTACTATTTTAAATAATGATCTTGCTTATATATTACTAGCAGCTTGTGTAATAAATAACTACTATTTTTAAATAAAGAATATGCTTCAACCTGTTCGCTAGAAGCTTGTAATAAATTTCAGATTTTTCTGCTTCTTAACTTTGCAAATAAGTGTGCCTTTAAGTGACTTGGACGTTAAATTTCAGCCCCTTTCCACAGCTTCGAAGCACAAATCCATCACAGCAAGGCATAACCGAATAGGCGCCTTCTGTGATAATCGACTTCTGATTTATACGAATTCCACATAAAACATTTGGTTCTGGATGGCTTTTGATTCCTTAGTTTGTGGTTCTTTAGTAGCTGCTTCTCGGCCTTTGGTTCTTCCGATGGTTTTCGGTTATGAGTATCAACTTTTGGATGGTATTATCACCATGGTTTTAAATTGCGGATGCGGTTAGGGGCACTGCCGTTGCGGATATTGCGGTTACTGCGATGCAGATTGTAGTCGTTGCAGCGTGAATTTATTTTTAAAACATACAATATTATACTTTATTATTTAATTTATATTCCACATGCCTTCCATTTTTTCTCTAATTTTTCATATATATCTCATTAATAATTCGTCATCACTTTAAAAATCACTAATCCATTCAAAACATACATTAAATAATTAAAAATCGAAAGAAAGATTAAATGATTTTTTGCTAGCAATGTATAATCTATTGCAGACTGATGCGATCCGATGTGGATTGTTCCGGTGTTATGATGCGGTCGTTACGATATTATGATGCAATTTTTAATATGATTTACGATCATACCACAACTAC
The DNA here is from genome assembly GCF_029867415.1 of Vicia villosa. NCBI lineage: Eukaryota > Viridiplantae > Streptophyta > Magnoliopsida > Fabales > Fabaceae > Vicia > Vicia villosa. Next base: position 132,156 of record NW_026705909.1, read on the forward strand.
AAGCTGATGCGGATGTGGACACTACCGTAACCGCAATATTACGGCTGCATGATGAAGTCCATGATGAAGTCGGCAATTTAAAACCATGATTATCAGATTCACTAGGCAATTGTACAAATGCGAGTAATACTAAAATATTATGTTGACTAAAATTGGCTCTTGCAATTTAGAACTGCCACAAGTAACATCAAATATTGGTGACCTTGCATGGAATATGTGTGTGATAAATGGCTCTTGCTTCTCCGAAATAGCCACAGGATGATATCGATGTGATAGAAGGAAGATCACGATGCCTCTTGTTTCTCAGAAGTAGCCACAGGATAACATCAACCGGTAACCTCCTACATGATCTAATATGGATATTTTGTGATAGACACACTTTGAAAGCATTACATTTGAGAAAGCGTAACATAAACGACTATGCGGTGTATTACACCTACTGTTAGGAAAAAAGATCCAGCAGATTTCAACACAAGCTCCATTTTAGATAAATTCATAATATTTTATTTTAGATTAAATATATTTTTAATCCCTATAAAATAGTAAATTTTATTTTTGGCACTTGTAAAAATAAATGGCATGTTTTGTTCCCTACAAAATTATAATGCTCCCTACTGTTAATGTGTATTTTTAAATGATTGTTTTGCAGACATTTTTAGAGTGTTTTAAAAAATTCCTTGAAAAAAAAACTCAAAATTTAATTTTTAAGTCGAGATTTTTATTACTTTTATCATTAATTTTTGAAATTTAAAAAATTCATATTTAATTCTCCGCATTTTAAAAAATTCTAAAATTTGATAAATAAATATTTCACAGTATTATAAACATGTATAAAAAAATTATTCAAAATTTATAAATTAAAGGGTAATTAAACAGTTTTTAAAATTTAAGAAAATAGTAGGGATTAAAACTGCATACATAAAAATTTTAGAAGAACTAAAAATTCAGGGTTATATATTTATAGAGACTCCATGCATATTTAACCCTTTATTTTAACATGTATTGTATCTTAAAAAAATAGTTTTCTTCATTTAAAAGAATACAAGAACTTAATAGAATCGACTACATATTAGCCAATTGAACAAGGCATGATATATGATATATGGAAGCCTCTATCTTTTGAAGTCACACAATTGATTTTTTTTAAAGAAGTTATTTTAATTGGCAATAGAATAATATCCTATGCCACATCATTTTTTACTCATTTACTTAATAATAATTTACAAAATAAAAATAAATTTTATTTAAATTTAATAGTTTTTATTTGACAAACACAATTGTTCTTCTTCTTCATTCTCAACTTCATAATTGAAAACTTTAAATCTCTAAATTCAACCCATTTGTTCTTGGAACTCCTTCTTCCTTCTCCCAATTTCGACCTCTTCCCTAAATCTCAAATTCGTATTCGACCACTTCCCTCGCACCCAATTTCGTAAACCGTGTTCATGTTCGATTTTTAATTTTCAGAGCAAATGTTCGTGTAATTCGTATTGGTTACAGTATTCATCAAACCATTTATAAATTTTTTTCGTGTTTGTTGGAATATGGTTCAAAGCAATAATTTCATGTTGTCTTCTTTCATAGGTGATTGATCATATTCATCCCAATCTGTATATTTTTCTCAAAATCAATTTAATTTTAGTTATTATACATAAATTATTGAATTGGGTATAAGGATTTGTATTTTAAGTTGAAGTTGATTGGAATTCTTTTTTAAGAAATGATTGAATTGGGGATTAGGTTTGTATTTTATAAAATGCATAATTTTTTAAATGGATTTGAATTCCTACCCTAAAATTATGTAATTGGAGATTAGGGTTTTTATTTATTAAATTAATGAATTTTGAAATTGAATTGAATTCACCAGAAACTATGTAATTGTGAATTAGTGTTTGTAGTTCATCAATTTCATCATGAATTCCAAATTTGCATTTGCATTGAATTGGAAGATAATGAAATAAGATTTGTTCAATTGTGTGCTATTGTGAATTATTTTTTATCATTTATCTTCATATTTCCTGCAGTTAAGTAATGGATGCAATATCTTCACTCTATCCCGTGTAAGGAAGATTGTTGTATGAAGTTCTTATGAGAGAAAGAAAACAAATGGGCTAATAGTTGACGCCTATTTGAATTTGAAAACACACACTAAAGAAGGGGTTGAATGGGTAAATAAATAAGAGTTAATGGATGGTATTGACAAGCCCAAGTGCTTTCTCTACGTGGAATGCAAGGACCCGGCATAAGATATATCTGCCTGTAAATTTCAAATAAGCTCTAGTACATTAACGCCTATAGAACGATATAGTAGATAATCCTCTGTATTTGAATTCAATAATATAAACTCTATAGTTACAAGTGAATGTTATTTAATGTACCTTAAGTCCAAAAGTTTGATAAAATATAATTTATCCAATGTAATGATAAATGTGTAATTTGTATAGAACGATATTTTAGATATTGTTCTATTTTTAGTTCAAATTTACAACCATGTTGTTACATGAAAACTCTCGTTCATTTCCAATGTCAAATTTTGATTTGACCATATCAAATTGTTAAAGAGCTTTGATTAATACATGAAAAGTATTATTGATTTCCAATATCAAATTTTGTCAAAATGATCAATTTTCACTTTATTGCCTAAGGTAAACTTCTGGTGTTAGACATTAACATAAGTTGTATTTCAATTTGAAACATCTTGGATGAATAGGCAGCAAGGTGAATAGAGATGAAGTCAACATGTGAAGGAGGAATATTTGTAATGAGCTAAATTCAGATATACTTGGCTAGATCAAAAAGAGGTATGTTAAATCCAGACGTCAAAAATGTTAAATGTATTTGGTGTGTATGTGAAACTAGACTTCAAATTAGTAATGTACTAGAAACCATAATATGTCATTTTGCTATGTACTAGTAACCATAACATCATAGAGTGAAATATCACATCATCCAAAATACAAACAAATTATCCACCAAACATGAAATAACAACCAAATTATCCTTAACTTTAAAAGAAGGCCAAGTTAATGCCAAAATATCAAAACTCAAGCAGCTTAACACAAACAGATTATACAAAACACGATCAAATTATCCAAAATATAAGAACAAAACAAACATGATGCAATATTTTCCCAAATACTTCATAAAGTGAAATCCTTATACGAGTCACAAACTGCATGAATAAATCTATAGAAAAAGAAAAAGTCGTGTTAAATTGTTTGAGACTTTAAGGTGTGACTGTTAGAACAAGAATTGTTCTAATCAATATTTTTAGTTTTGATGATAACAATGTATATGAATTTTGTATAAGACAATGTGGTACTCTAATCCTATGCATTTTCCATTTTAGGAAATATATAAAGAGTATGCACAATTCAGCGCAAGAAGCATTGACTCAGAAGGTTCAAGTATGCCACATCAGAACATGCTCTTGCAAGACATCAGAAGATGGTCAAGCAGAATCAGAACATGGTTTATTGAAGCATCAGAAGAACTTGAGTTCAGAAGCAGAAGCACTGAAGTTCTTATGGTATCACGCTATAAGCACTTCAAGGCTACGCTGATATTCCAACGTTGTATCTACAAAGATCAGATCAGAAGCAAGTACAAGATGGCAGGCTACGCTGACTGACAAAATGAACGTTATAAGCTATTAAAGGAAAAGTCAGTTAAAGCAGGAAAAGCAAGGCTCGAGGTAGTTGACAAAAGAGTGAAACATTAAATGCAATGCTGTACGGATCACGCAACGCATTAAATGCTCCCAACGGTCATCTTCTCAAAACGCTTATAAATAGAAGTTCTGATGAGAAGCTGAATACACAACTCTTGTAAGAATTTGTTTACATTAATTTGTAAAAGGTTCCTAGAGTGATCAAGGTGTGATCAGAATACTCTAGAAGACTTAGAAGGTATCTAAGTGGAAAACCATTGTAATCAAGGTTGATTAGTGGATAAAATCCTCAGGTGAGGTAAATCACTCCAAGGGGTGGACTGGAGTAGTTTCGTTAACAACGAACCAGGATAAAAATCATTGTGCAATTGTTTTTATCTTAAGAGTTTTTAAAGTTACACTTATTCAAACCCCCCCTTTTTAAGTGTTTTTCTATCCTTCAATTGGTATCAGAGCACCGGTTCTAAGGTGCAAGCACTTAACCGTGTTTAGAAAAGATTCAGGAAGAGAAAAACACTAAGTCAAGATGGTTGATACTCCAACACCTACATCTACATCTGGCTCTGCTGAGCAAAACAATGGAAATGGAAACAATGGCTACACTAGACCACCAGTATTCGATGGTGAAAATTTTGAATATTGGAAAGATAGACTCGAAAGTTACTTTCTTGGTTTAGATGGTGACTTATGGGATCTTCTGGTGGATGGTTAAAAACATCCTGTGAAAGCTAGTGGAGTAAAGCTGACAAGACAAGAAATGAGTGATGATCAAAAGAAGCAATTCAAAAATCATCACAAGTCAAAGACTGTTTTGCTTAATGTTATCTCTCATGCTGAATATGAGAAGATATCTAACAGGGAAACTGCCCATGATATATATGAATCATTGAAAATGACTCATGAAGGAAATGCCCAAGTCAAAGAGACCAAAGCTCTTGCTTTAATCCATAAATATGAAGCCTTCAAGATGGAGGATGATGAAAACATTGAAACAATGTTCTCAAGATTTCAAACTCTAACTGCTGGATTAAGAGTTCTTGACAAGGGATACACAAAGGCTGATCACGTCAAGAAGATCATCAGAAGCTTACCAAGGAGATGAGGTCCTATGGTGACTGCATTCAAAATTGCCAAGAACCTGAATGAAGTCTCTCTTGAAGAGTTGATCAGTGCTCTAAGGAGTCATGAAATTGAGCTAGATGCTAATGAACCTCAGAAGAAAGGTAAGTCTATTGCGTTAAAATCTAATTATAAAAAATGTACTAACGCATTTCAGGCAGAAGAAGAAGATTCTGAAGAATCAGAATCAGAAGAAGAAGAAAAAGAAGAAGATGAACTGTCCATGATCTCCAGAAGAGTAAACCAACTCTGGAAAAGTAAGCAAAGGAAGTTCAAGAACTTCAGGAGTTCTAAAAAGCCTGAAAGAGGAGAATCTTCTGGAAGCAGAAGAAATGACAAGAAGAAGGTCACGTGCTTTGAATGCAATGAGCCAGGTCACTACAAGAGTGAGTGTCCAAAGCTTCAGAAAGAGAAGCCCAAGAAGAAGTTTCATAAGAAGAAAGGTCTTATGGCAACTTGGGATGATCCAGATTCATCAGAATCAGAATCAGACTCTGAAGGCGAGCAGGCTAACATTACGTTGATGGCTACTGTGGATGATGAAGCAGAATCTACATCAGAATCAGACTCTGACTCTGAAGAGGTATTTTCTGATCTATCTAGAGATGAGCTAGCTCTAGTTTAGCTAAAATTCTTGAAATCAAGGCTAAGCTTAGTATCAAGTACAAAAAGCTGAGAAAGCTCTTTGTATCTGAAACTAAGAAGCTTGAATTAGAAAATTCTGAACTTAAAGAAAAAGTTTTAAAACTATCCAAAGATGCTGAGTCATCTTCTGGTTCAGAAAAATCTATTCCAAGCTTGAACAATATTCTTAAAAAATATGACTTGAGTTTCAGGAAATTCTTATCTAGAAGTATTGGTAGAAGTCATCTTGCTTCTATGATATATGCTGTTTCTGGAAACAAGAGAGTTGGCATATGTTATGAGGGTGATACCCCATACAAACTTGAACCAGTAGATGATATGAAAATCACATACAAGCCATTGTATGATCAGTTCAAGTATGGCCACTCCCATGATATTAGGCTCACCTCACATGCTAAAAGCTTTCACGTTACACACACTAAGAAGCATGTGACACAAAATAGAAAATATCATGTTACTCAACCTAAGGAATATCATGCTGTACCTCTTGTAAATTATCATGCTAAACCCAAGTTCAATCAGAACTTGAGGAAAACTAACAAGAAAGGACCCAAGAAAATGTGGGTGCCTAAGGAGAAGATAATTTCTGTTGCAGATATCCTTGGCAGCAAAGAAGAAAAAGCAAAGCATGTCATGGTACCTGGACTCTGGGTGCTCGCAACACATGACGGGAAGAAGGTCTATGTTCCAAGACCTGGTGCTTAAGTCCGCTGGAGAAGTAAATTTTGGAGGAGATCAAAAGGGCAAGCTTATTGGCTCTGGAACCATAAGTACTGCCAAAGCAGTTTGAGAATTTTGCAGATATTGAAGTTTGTGACTCAGAAGCTAAAGAACCTAGAAGCAAAGGATCAGAAGATCAAGTTGCTGCTTCTTTAGAGAATCTCAGAATTTCTGAAGAACCAACTATCAGAAGATTTTCCAGACTCACCTCTGCTCACTCAGAAGATGTCATTCTTGGAAAGAAAGAAGATCCTATCAGAACCAGATTATTCCTTAAGAACAATGCAGAAGATCAATTAGGTCTTGTTTCTCTGATCGAGCCAACTTCTGTTGATCAAGCTCTAGAAGATGCAGACTGGATAATTGCCATGCAAGAAGAACTTAATCAGTTTACAAGGAATGATGTATGGGATCTTGTTCCCAGACCAAAAGGATTCAACATCATTGGAACCAAGTGGGTCTTCTGAAACAAGCTAAGCGAAAAAGGAGAAGTTGTAAGAAACAAAGCCAGACTGGTTGCTCAAGGCTATAGTCAGCAAGAAGGGATTGACTATACAAAAACCTTTGCACCAGTGGCCAGGTTAGAATCTATTCGCTTATTGATTTCTTTTGCCACTCAACATAACATCACTCTATATCAGATGAATGTTAAGAGTGCTTTCTTAAATGGTTATATAGAAGAGGAAGTGTATGTCCACCAACCTCCTGGTTTTGAAGACTCAAAGTCTCCAGAACATGTTTTCAAATTATAGAAATCATTATATGGATTGAAGCAAGCTCCTAGAGCTTGGTATGAAAGATTGAGTTCTTTCCTTCTGAATAATGGTTTCACTAGAGGACAAATGGATACTACTCTCTTTTGTAAAACCTTTAAGAAAGATATTTTAAAATTTGTCAAATTTATGTTGATGATATTATCTTTGGAACCTCTAATGCTACACTTGGAAAGGAGTTTGCTAAGTCTATGCAGGCTTGTTGCACCCAAAAATTTGCCCATCTAAATTCCATTTCTAATTGGTTTATGTTTTTCCATTTCATCTGCATTATCGCCCCATCATTTGCATTTTAGGTCATCTAATACAACTCATGCATCCATTAATCAATAATGCGGCACGGGGATCAAGGTTTCTTCAAGATACAAATATAGTTTATTCATTGGTTTGGAAATCTCCTCTTACAAAAGTCAAGAAACGGCCAAATTATATTTCAAAAGAATATGGATCAAGATTTTGGTAACTTCATTCAAGTGTTATTCTTGTTTCACCTATGAGAAAGATGTCACCCGTTTAAGTTCCGTTCAAAATCCATCACAAAAAATCCATATTATTTCCATTTCATCTACAAAGGCCTACCCCATTATTCATCTATGTCAAGTGCAAGTTTCAAGTTCAAAATCATACACCATTTAACTTGATCTTAATATGATGATTATCATTCAAGATTCTTTATAATTTACAAGGGAGAAAACCATGTTTATTACAGAATCCAATCCCATCATTATATATTTCAAACCTCTCTCCAAAATTACATCTTTGTCACACTATTTACAAAGAATTACACATAAATTCTAAGCCTAATCATCCATCTCTAAGTATTAAACTTTCCAAGCTTATTGTTCTGCCATGATCTCTATCGCGCCATCTCCCAATGCCAATACCCTGTATAATACATAAAACCGATTCGGTTAACATCCAACAAAACCTAACATAAACCAAAACAATTTCATACATATTCTCACCATTATCTATCCTTTCAATAACCATTTAATTGCATCTCCAAACCAGCTAGTCCTGTGCAAACAAAACAGAAAATTAACCAAGCCAAAACCTGCAACATTTATCAACATCATCATTATGCAAGTTCAGTTTAAGCCACAGCCTTGCATCTGTTCAGCATCACAAGAAAAAGAGAAAAAAAGAGTTAACCAAGGCAGCCCTGTCAAAAAATCATAACCATACTATTGAGTTACTAAACTTACAGAGAAAAAGAATCCAACAAGTCCCTTAACTATTTCCCCAACTGTCACTAACCTTCCTAACTGTTATAACAAACCTTTAACTTACAACAGAATTCAGTTATTAGTCCCTAACAGAATTTTCTTTTAACCGCATAACCGAATTCAAACCACCAACTAACATTCTAACAGAATTACCAGACAATGCCAGCTCACATAACAGAATCATAACTAACTTCTAACCTCTAGCCAATTGAAAGAGATTCACTAACAGAAAATCAGAAAATAACAGAAGGAAAATCAGAAGAATAACTAACCTCTTCAGACTCAATCTCCACCTTCAGTTCCATAACAGATTCTTCAATCTAAGGGCTCAAAATCCTTCTGCCCTAACTGATTCTCTTCCCCCAACCAACCTCTATATAACAGAACCTTCCACCTTCATTCAAGCGGCTCCACCATTTTTCACACCATCTTCATCTTCATCTCTTCACACTCTTCAACCACCATTCTTCACTTTCTTCATCACTTCTCATTCCTCATCTCTCTTCTCCATTCATTCTCCATAATTCACTCCTCCATTGGCATAACCTTCACTCTCCACAAATCCACACTTCTTCACCTCTGCAACTTCAAGCTCTCGATTCATTCTCATCATCTTCTTCATTCACCAATCAGCAATTTCAAGATTCTGCAAGCTACATCATCTTCATCTTCATCGATTGCTTCGACGCCATCACTGCGTTAATCCCACCAACAACCTCACTCTCACGTCAACAACAACCATGGCTCGCACATAGTAAACAGAAGAAGAAGAAAAAACGTAAACAGAAGAAGAAAGAGCAGATACAGAAGAAGCTAGAGAATTCGAGAACGATAACAATACCTGAGCCGAAGACCATTCCCGCGTTTATTCCGCGATCTCAGGTACGCTCGCTGATTCGGAACTCTTCATCTTCTTCGCTTGTTCTTGATGCTGTTGTAAAGAGTAACGATCCGTGAACATTTCCCCCATGGCTTCAGCTTGAATATATCCCTCGCCTCTATGCAATTTCATTTCTTAGTCTTCTAGGGTTTTCGTTTGAGCATTAGGTCTAAGGAATTCGAGCCGGAATCGGTCAGAAAAGGTTAGAGATTTGAAAAGAGGGCGTGATTGGAGTGAGGATAAGTGTTTGGTTATCGGTTTTGTTCGGGCTCCGCCGCCTCCGGCACGGCGGAGCGATTTCCGGCGAGAACGGTTTATTCGTGAGATGAGATGAGAGAAAGAGAGTTAGTCTGAGAACGTGGAGAGTCACAATACAGACATAACCCTAAGTTTTAATCATTCATTAATTAGTCCTAATTTTTAATTGTTGCTAATCTATTTGTTTTAGACTTGATTAATTAATTGTAGATAAATGTGTTTAAACTGAATTTTGATTAAGATAAAAACTGTTAATTAGGCCATTGATTTAGAAGTTGACATTAATTAAAATCTCAAATCAAAATCTGAAAACATAATGACAATTGGATCAAACTTCTGAAAATAAATCTGTGAACAAAAAAACATCCTTTGGGCTGGGCCCTGCGCCCTGCTGCTAATCACACCAAGTAATTCAGATTACACCCCCCTGACTCTATTTAAAATTGCTAGAATTTTAGGCCTTTTACTTAGTTTTCTCCCACTTCCTTTTAGGCAATAAAATGACTATTTTTCCTTTGTTTTTTTAGACCTTAATACAATTTTTGTCATAAAAATAATCACTAAAAAATAGTAGTTTTAGGCTATTTTGTTTTAGTCTTTTACTTGACTTGTAACTCAATTTCTCTCATAAAATTCAATATAAAAATAGTAGTATTTTTTATTCACTTTTGTGCTATATTTTGACTTGTTCTATTTCATGCTCTTGTACTATTTTCATGTATCCTACTTGTTGACTTCTAATTGTAATCTTTATGTTCATATTCTTTTATTCCTAACCTTAGGTAGAAACCATGATAACATTAGGTAGAAATTCCCTTCATGCTTAGGCTAGTTTCTTTTCCTTTTCAACCTTAAAACATCTAACAAATACTTGATTTTAATTCCCTTGAAAAATACAAAGAAAACACTTAAAAAACACTAATAAAAAAGTGAAAATCATTAAAAAGGGAATGGAAGCTTGAATCTCCCTTGCTTTAGGGAATCATTCGAGTGCTTGGATCTCCCTTGCTTTAGGGAACCATTCGAGCGTAAGTTCCCCAATTCTTAAAAAACACAAACCAAAGAGCAACTCGAGTCTCCCTTGCTTTAGGGTTCCACTCGAAACGTTCAAAATCTCTTCTTCATCTCGCCTCCGAGGCATTCTTTAATCGGACACGTTATTTCCGCTCCATTCCCAGCTTAAGACTCCAGAGGTCGAGCAGCGGAGTGCGAATGTAACTGTTCAACTAAAAAACACAAAAACAAACAAAAAGTAAAGAGCCGAACTACGGCGCTCTGATTCCTTAAAAGGATACGTAGGCATTAGGTCGCGGGGCCTAAGCGAGCACAATTATTTATACACCTTATTTTCCCCGTGTTTCATTTTCTTTCATTTGCATGCATTCCCTTAGTAATTAAGCTATAGATTTATACACCCTTAGAATAGAACAAACATAGGTGGATACCATCAAGTACGATGGGCGTGAGGGGTGCTAGCACCTTCCCCTTGCGTAACCGACTCCCGTACCCTCTCTCTGGTCGAAAGACCTCGTTCTTATTCATCTTAGGTTTGCTGACGTTCCTTTCCTTTTAGGATAGATATGTTAGTGGCGACTCTGTTCATATTTTCGCGAGCGTGCGACAGCTGGCGACTCTGCTGGGGATGTGATAGACCTGTGCTGGTCCATTCTTAGCGAGTCGATCCTAGCCTTTGTTTGTTTCTTTTCTTTGGGTGTTTTTCTTTGTTTGTTTATATGCTTACATCCTGTGTATATATGTTTGTATATCATGTTTATTCCTGTTTGCATATCATATTTACTTTCCGCATGCATCTGGACTATATTATGGGTCCCCGTGGGGACCACATATTTTCTCTGTTTGCAGGTTGGGTGGGATGTTCTATGAGGTAAAAGGCCCAATACCCAGGCCATGAGTGATACCTTAGGAACTAGGAATAGAGTGGCCATGACGGACAGAAGACGTATGTCTGATTGATCCGATCATGTATCCACGGGCAGAGCTTGGTTGAACGAGGCAATATCGTATGATTGCGCCTACTTTCAATCCTCTGTTGGCTTTTTGACCTACCATATACTAGATCCTACCTGTGAGAGGGGTTGGGAATTTTGTTTTGCAGGAAAACATGCCTCCATCCTACCTTAAACCATTCAGACTATCTATCATAATCAACGTCGAACCTCTGAATCTGGAGGTTTGACCTTATGTGACTTTTGCAAAGGTTATCTATCAGAATCAACGTCGAACCTCTGAATCTAGAGGGTTTGACCATCTTTGACTTATGCACAAGCTATTTATTCAGAAAGCAACGTCGAACTTCTGAATCAAGAGGATTCGACCATATCTTATTGACCATGAGAAGCTGTTATCCAAGAGGCCTTGATCCTTGATCCTGATTTATGATACACTTGCATCTTCATTAACATTTTTGCATTCATGCATGTGCATCCATGGTTACCAAGACTCTTACCACTCTTCCTCTCCATCAGATCAGTCAAGACGATTCCTCCACACCGATATCTGACAAGAGCTCACAGAAGAAGAATCATGGAGAACTATGAACAAGATCAAGCTTCCATTAGAGAAGAGATGGATCAAATGAAGGGCAAGGTTGATGCTATTTTGGAAGCTATCCAAGCCTTAAGAGCTGAAAGGGTTCCCGTTGCACAAGAGATCCCTGTTCCTGCTAATCAACCTGATGTTAGCCAAGATGTTGTCATTGAGCATGTCGAGATACCTTATGCTAATCCTGAGTATCGACGAAGGCCTGCTAATGCTGTTTTTGGGATGCCATTTAGCTTCACACCTGCTAATACTGTTGGAGCTCTTCACCAAGGAGAACCTACGCCCGCAACTTCTGGAGGGCCAACTATGACTGGGCCTCCTTGCTCATTTCCTATTCCACCTCCTCATACAGAGATTCCTTATCCTGCTTTCTGTGGTCCTCAGTTTGCTAATCCAGAAATGCATCCAATACCGACTGTTGAAAGAGCTCAACCTGTTGAGAGATCTGCTGAGAGGTACCAAATTCTTGAGGAGAGGATTCGAGCTATTGAAGGTTTTAGTGCTTATGGAATGGAAGCCGAAGAGATGTGCCTAGTTCCTAATCTGGTTATTCCACCCAAGTTCAAGACTCCCGACTTTCAGAAGTACAAGGGTTTGAGTTGTCCAAAGAGCCATATCATCATGTACTGTCGTAAGATGGCTTCTCACATTCACAATGACTCATTGCTCATCCATTGCTTTCAAGATAGCTTGTCTGGGGCATCTTTGAACTGGTATATGAATCTGGAGCGTAATAGAATCCGATCTTGGAAGGATTTGTCTGATGCCTTTCTCAAGCAATACCAATACAACATTGACATGGCACCAACTAGGTTGCAACTACAGAATCAAATACAAAGGACTAATGAGACATTCAAAGAATATGCCCAAAGGTGGAGAGAAATGGCTGCTCAGGTTAATCCACCACTTTCTGAATCTGAACTGGTTGATATGTTCATGAACACTCTTCAGGGGCACTACTATGAAAGGATGGTGGGTAGTGTTTCTTCTGGTTTCTCCGACCTAGTCAGGATTGGCGAAAGAATTGAGAATGGCTTGAAAATTGGTAAGATCCAGAATCCTTCTACTGCTGCTGCTACTAATCAATATGGGTACAAGAAGCCTCAGGGTAATTTCATCAAGAAGAAAGAAGGAGAAACTAGTGTTGTTTCTGCTCAAGACCAAACTCCTTATTACCAAGTGACCGCTACCGCTCCTCAAGCTTATGTGGCACCTGTTGGTCAACAACCTTGGGTACCTTATCAACAATATGTTCAACAACAACAACAAGGTTTCCAACAACAAGGTTATCAACAGAGACAGAATAAGCCAAAAAGGGTGTATGATCGTATACCAATGTCTTATAGCCAACTTCTCGCCCACTTGCTCAACCTCAAACTGGTTCAATTAGGGGAAGCTAGGCCTCCTCCTGATCCTCTCCCTCCAAATTACAAGATTAATGCTAAGTGTGAATTCCACTCTGGAGGATCTGGTCACACTACTGAAGAGTGCAGAGTTCTAAAAGACAAAGTTCAGGATCTGCTTGACGCAAAAGAGATTGCGTTTGCACCTGTGGCACCTAATGTGGTCAACAATCCCATGCCACCTCACAATGGAGCTTCCACCAGTGGAACATGAAGACTTTCATGTTTGTCAGAAAACATTTCATTTGCATTAGAATAAGGCCAAACTTGCCATTGTATAGATTTCTTTAGTATTTTCAATTGTACTACTTTTGTTGTTATCAAGTACTATCCATTGTAAGAAACTCATTCTGTTTGAATAAATAAAAATGTAATATACATGTTTTTCTCAAATCATTTCATCTTTGTCATTATGTTCATTGATACTTCACTCATTTGTCTTAAGCAACTAAAAAAGGAGAATGATGAAAATCAAAAACACATGAATCACTAATTGTATGCCTTTGGAACAAGATCCTGCTGACGATGTACAGACATTGTTTCCATTCCTAAACACCGGAGTTATAAGGAAGTGAAACCCTCGTCAACCCCTTTGAGCCTAAGGAGTAGTAGTTTCTTTCAAAAATACAAAACCCTCAATCTCAACCAGGGGCAGGGTAGTCTTCAGTTGGTGCGACCGAGCGCTCAACTTTCAGGTATTCCATCAGAGGATCAACCATATCTCAGATCTCACAAAAAAAAAGAAGAAGAGCACAATCCACAATGGATGTCTCCCATTCACTAAGAAGAAGGCAGTCACAACCTTTTCATCAAGTCAATCACCAAAGTCATACAACTTGTTCCCGAACGAGACAAAAAAAAAGAATGAAAAGAAAGTTATGAATCATGATAAAAAAAGAAACAATAGCCCGCTAAGTCAAAAGAAAAGTCAAAAAGAGAAAAAGAGCTTTTAAGCAAATGACTTAGGCAAAAAAAAATTAGGGCATACCCTGCTGGACAACGGAAACCAAAACCAAGAGAAACTTTTTGTCCAGGCAAAAGTTAGGGAATGCAAAAGACAAAGCAAAAGAAAGGAATCCTCCAAGGGACAAGTTGTTGTGACCATCAACAAAAGCACCAAAGGGTGACTGCCACCTCCATCAAAGCTAGATCCACATTCATCAAAACCTTCCTGAAAGGCGAATACTCGTGTCGAACTAGCTGAACGTAGGACTGGAGGACATCACGAAGAAGGGGTGGGTTAAGTAGAACTTGAGCCTTTATCCTTTATTTCTTAAACCGTGAACCCGGCCATGTTACAACCCTCAAAAGTCCTAATTGAAGTAGGGTTCGTTCCGAAAGCATACAAACTGTAAAATCATGTCAAACTGACTCCTAATGTTGCTGTGTCACTTGTGTTAGTATCAATACAACATTTCGACAAATAAAACTTTTATTTTGAGATTAACATGTGCATTGCATTCTCATTATCTTTCTAAAACAGAATTGTCTCTAACTTGAAAGTAAGTACTTGATACCAAGGAAAGTTCAACATAGAAATTCCATCGAGTAATCTTACAAGGGCAAAGTTTGGTCATCCACTGAGCAAATATCTGAAGAATATATTAGGTGGAAGAGTTCCTTTCAATCTGGGGCACTCACTCCATGATCAACACTGGGGCAGACCATTGCAATCTCCATCATTCAAGCACTATCAAAAGTTCTATCTCAAAAGATCACGCAAGCAGGGGCAAGATAGAAACAAGTCGTTTCTTCATCTTCAAGCAAGTGTCAGATATGTGTCGAGGAGTCAAGCCAAACACCTCACCCTCAGGAGTCCTGTACTTCAAGCTATGACCTTTCCATAAAGGCATTCTCCATCCACTCCTTATATCCTGGAAGCAATCATTCCATTCATCATCATACATGCATCATGCATATCATTGCATTCTCATTGGCATATCTCCCTCAATAATCCAATCATCAACAAAGCTGGGGCATCCACCCTATCTTGAATCAAGCAGAGTTCAGAACTCCATCTAATCTACACCATACAAAGCAGAAACCCTGAACATCCAATCAGTACACTGCATATAGCAATCACTGCATAGCATCTCCAGAAGTGCACAAATAAATCAAACATTTGCATGTGAAGCATAAGCCAAGTTACTCATCAGATGAGGTCCCTACAAGCAATCAATTGATATTCCACTGGATCACTCAGAGTTACCATTGTGGTGTCATCTCCCAAAGTCAATCATGTTCATCTTTCTTCAACCCAGAGTTGATGTTTTGTGTTCAACCCAGAGTTGATTTTCCTTTCATCTTTTAACCCCGAGTTAATTATATTTTCCCACTCAACCCAGAGTTGACGGTCATCTTTTATTCAACCCAGAGTTGATTCTTTCCTTTTCCCACTCAACCCAGAGTTGACGGTCATCTCTTTCCTCTTCCCACTCAACCCAGAGTTGACGGTTATCTTTTTGCATCTTTCCCACTCAACCCAGAGTTGACGGTTATCTTTTATACTTCCCCACTCAATCCAGAATTGACAGTTATCTTTTATTCAACCCAGAGTTGATCCCTTATTTCCCACTCAACCCAGAGTTGACGGTTATCTTTTTATCCTTCCCCACTCAATCCAGAATTGACGGTTATCTTTTATTCAACCCAGAGTTGATCCCTTATTTCCCCCTCAACCCAGAGTTGACGATTATCTTTTTATCCTTCCCCACTCAATCCAGAATTGACGGTTATCTTTTATTCAACCCAGAGTTGATCCCTTATTTCCCCCTCAACCCAGAGTTGACGATTATCTTTTTATCCTTCCCCACTCAATCCAGAATTGACAGTTATCTTTTATTCAACCCAGAGTTGATCCCTTATTTCCCACTCAACCCAGAGTTGACGGTTATCTTTTTATCCTTCCCCACTCAATCCAGAATTGACGGATATCTTTTATTCAACCCAGAGTTGATCCCTTATTTCCCACTCAACCCAGAGTTGACGATTATCTTTTTATCCTTCCCCACTCAACCCAGAGTTGATGGTCATTTCTAATTGTTCATCTACCCTCTTTCAACCCAGAGTTGAATTACCTTGTCTCAACCCAGAGTTGATACCCATATCTTGTCCCATTAATACTGATGTCACTTTCCGTTCTCAATCCAGAATTGATGTTTACCTCTTATCCAACCCAGAGTTGACTTCCCCTTTATTCTTCGACCCAGAGTTGACCCACTATTCTTCTTCAACCCAGAGTTGAGTTCTATTTCATTTCTAGCCCAGAGTCAATTTGTTCAATCCAGAATTGATACACTTTTCCTCAGTGGAGTTGACACCATTTCTTCCCCAGTGGATCTTATCTCTCATCAGGCAAATTTTCAGGTTCTCTTGGTATTTAATCTTCTTCAACCTTGAATGATCGAAAGGCTAGCGCCAATCTCACCTTCAGGTTTAAGACGATTAAATAGGGGCAGCTGTTGCACCCAAAAATTTGCCCATCTAAATTCCATTTCTAATTGGTTTATGTTTTTCCATTTCATCTGCATTATCGCCCCATCATTTGCATTTTAGGTCATCTAATACAACTCATGCATCCATTAATCAATAATGCGGCACGGGGATCAAGGTTTCTTCAAGATACAAATATAGTTTGTTCATTGGTTTGGAAATATCCTCTTACAAAAGTCAAGAAACGGCCAAATTATATTTTAAAAGAATATGGATCAAGATTTTGGTAACTTCATTCAAGTGTTATTCTTGTTTCACCTATGAGAAAGATGTCACCCGTTTAAGTTCCGTTCAAAATCCATCACAAAAAATCCATATTATTTCCATTTCATCTACAAAGGCCTACCCCATTATTCATCTATGTCAAGTGCAAGTTTCAAGTTCAAAATCATACATCATTTAACTTGATCTTAATATGATGATTATCATTCAAGATTCTTTATAATTTACAAGGGAGAAAACCATGTTTATTACAGAATCCAATCCCATCATTATATATTTCAAACCTCTCTCCAAAATTACATCTTTGTCACACTATTTACAAAGAATTACACATAAATTCTAAGCCTAATCATCCATCTCTAAGTATTAAACTTTCCAAGCTTATTGCTCTGCCATGATCTCTATCGCGCCATCTCCCAATGCCAATACCCTGTATAATACATAAAACCGATTCGGTTAACATCCAACAAAACCTAACATAAACCAAAACAATTCCATACATATTCTCACCATTATCTATCCTTTCAATAACCATTTAATTGCATCTCCAAACCAGCCAGTCCTGTGCAAACAAAACAGAAAATTAACCAAGCCAAAACCTGCAACATTTATCAACATCATCATTATGCAAGTTCAGTTTAAGCCACAACCTTGCATCTGTTCAGCATCACAAGAAAAAGAGAAAAAAAGAGTTAACCAAGGCAGCCCTGTCAAAAAATCATAACCATACTATTGAGTTACTAAACTTACAGAGAAAAAGAATCCAACAAGTCCCTTAACTATTTCCCCAACTGTCACTAACCTTCCTAACTGTTATAACAAACCTTTAACTTACAACAGAATTCAGTTATTAGTCCCTAACAGAATTTTCTTTTAACCGCATAACCGAATTCAAACCACCAACTAACATTCTAACAGAATTACCAGACAATGCCAGCTCACATAACAGAATCATAACTAACTTCTAACCTCTAGCCAATTGAAAGAGATTCACTAACAGAAAATCAGAAAATAACAGAAGGAAAATCAGAAGAATAACTAACCTCTTCAGACTCAATCTCCACCTTCAGTTCCATAACAGATTCTTCAATCTAAGGGCTCAAAATCCTTCTGCTCTAACTGATTCTCTTCCCCCAACCAACCTCTATATAACAGAACCTTCCACCTTCATTCAAGCGGCTCCACCATTTTTCACACCATCTTCATCTTCATCTCTTCACACTCTTCAACAACCATTCTTCACTTTCTTCATCACTTCTCATTCCTCATCTCTCTTCTCCATTCATTCTCCATAATTCACTCCTCCATTGGCATAACCTTCACTCTCCACAAATCCACACTTCTTCACCTCTGCAACTTCAAGCTCTCGATTCATTCTCATCATCTTCTTCATTCACCAATCAGCAATTTCAAGATTCTGCAAGCTACATCATCTTCATCTTCATCGATTGCTTCGACGCCATCACTGCGTTAATCCCACCAACAACCTCACTCTCACGTCAACAACAACCATGGCTCGCACATAGTAAACAGAAGAAGAAGAAGAAAAACGTAAACAGAAGAAGAAAGAGCAGATACAGAAGAAGCTAGAGAATTCGAGAACGATAACAATACCTGAGCCGAAGACCATTCCCGCGTTTATTCCGCGATCTCAGGTACGCTCGCTGATTCGGAACTCTTCATCTTCTTCGCTTGTTCTTGATGCTGTTGTAAAGAGTTACGATCCATGAACATTTCCCCCATGGCTTCAGCTTGAATATATCCCTCGCCTCTATGCAATTTCATTTCTTAGTCTTCTAGGGTTTTCGTTTGAGCATTAGGTCTAAGGAATTCGAGCCGGAATCGGTCAGAAAAGGTTAGAGATTTGAAAAGAGGGCGTGATTGGAGTGAGGATAAGTGTTTGGTTATCGGTTTTGTTCAGGCTCCGCCGCCTCTGGCACGGCGGAGCGATTTCCGGCGAGAACGGTTTATTCGTGAGATGAGATGAGAGAAAGAGAGTTAGTCTGAGAACGTGGAGAGTCACAATACAGACATAACCCTAAGTTTTAATCATTCATTAATTAGTCCTAATTTTTAATTGTTGCTAATCTATTTGTTTTAGACTTGATTAATTAATTGTAGATAAATGTGTTTAAACTGAATTTTGATTAAGATAAAATCTGTTAATTAGGCCATTGATTTAGAAGTTGACATTAATTAAAATCTCAAATCAAAATCTGAAAACATAATGACAATTGGATCAAACTTCTGAAAATAAATCTGTGAACAAAAAAACATCCTTTGGGCTGGGCCCTGCGCCCTGCTGCTAATCACACCAAGTAATTCAGATTACACCCCCTGACTCTATTTAAAATTGCTAGAATTTTAGGCCTTTTACTTAGTTTTTTCCCACTTCCTTTTAGGCAATAAAATGACTATTTTTCCTTTGTTTTTTTAGACCTTAATACAATTTTTGTCATAAAAATAATCACTAAAAAATAGTAGTTTTAGGCTATTTTGTTTTAGTCTTTTACTTGACTTGTAACTCAATTTCTCTCATAAAATTCAATATAAAAATAGTAGTATTTTTTATTCACTTTTGTGCTATATTTTGACTTGTTCTATTTCATGCTCTTGTACTATTTTCATGTATCCTACTTGTTGACTTCTAATTGTAATCTTTATGTTCATATTCTTTTATTCCTAACCTTAGGTAGAAACCATGATAACATTAGGTAGAAATTCCCTTCATGCTTAGGCTAGTTTCTTTTCCTTTTCAACCTTAAAACATCTAACAAATACTTGATTTTAATTCCCTTGAAAAATACAAAGAAAACACTTAAAAAACACTAATAAAAAAGTGAAAATCATTAAAAAGGGAATGGAAGCTTGAATCTCCCTTGCTTTAGGGAATCATTCGAGTGCTTGGATCTCCCTTGCTTTAGGGAACCATTCGAGCGTAAGTTCCCCAATTCTTAAAAAACACAAACCAAAGAGCAACTCGAGTCTCCCTTGCTTTAGGGTTCCACTCGAAACGTTCAAAATCTCTTCTTCATCTCGCCTCCGAGGCATTCTTTAATCGGACACGTTATTTCCGCTCCATTCCCAGCTTAAGACTCCAGAGGTCGAGCAGCGGAGTGCGAATGTAACTGTTCAACTAAAAAACACAAAAACAAACAAAAAGTAAAGAGCCGAACTACGGCGCTCTGATTCCTTAAAAGGATACGTAGGCATTAGGTCGCGGGGCCTAAGCGAGCACAATTATTTATACACCTTATTTTCCCCGTGTTTCATTTTCTTTCATTTGCATGCATTCCCTTAGTAATTAAGCTATAGATTTATACACCCTTAGAATAGAACAAACATAGGTGGATACCATCAAGTACGATGGGCGTGAGGGGTGCTAGCACCTTCCCCTTGCGTAACCGACTCCCGTACCCTCTCTCTGGTCGAAAGACCTCGTTCTTATTCATCTTAGGTTTGCTGACGTTCCTTTCATTTTAGGATAGATATGTTAGTGGCGACTCTGTTCATATTTTCGCGAGCGTGCGACAAGGCTGAGTTCGAGATGAGCATGATGGGAGAACTCAAGTACTTTCTTGGGATTCAAATCAATCAAACTTATGATGGAACATATGTTCATCAAACCAAGTATGTGAAAGAACTTCTGAAGAAGTTTAATCTTTCTGAAAGCAAAGAAGCCAAAACTCCTATGCATCCAACGTGTGTCCTAGGTAAGGATGAGGTAAGTAAGAAGGTAGATCAGAAGTTGTACAGAGGTATGATTGGATCTCTTCTATATCTCACTTCTTCTAGACCTGACATTTTATTCAGTGTTTGTCTGTGTGCAAGATTCCAATCAGATCCTAGAGAATCTCACTTAACAGCTGTTAAGAGAATTCTGAGGTATCTGAAAGGTACTACTAATGTTGGTTTAGTCTACAGAATATCTAAAGAATACAACTAGTAGGATTCTGTGATGCCGATTACGCTGGAGATAGAATTGAAAGAAAGAGTACTTCTGGAAGTTGTCAATTCCTTGGAAGTCATCTGATCTCCTGGTACAGTAAGAAGCAAGCTACCATTGCCCTCTCCACAACAGAAGCAGAATATGTTGCTGCTGCTAGATGTAGTACACAAATGCTCTGGATGAAGAGTCAGCTAGAAGATTATCAAATATATGAGAGTAACATTCCTATCTTCTGTGATAATACTTCTGCTATCTGTTTATCTAAGAATCCAATATTACATTCCAAAGCTAAACATATTGAGATTAAACATCATTTCATTAGGGACTATGTTCAGAAGGGTGTTCTTTATTTAAACTTTGTGGATACAGACCATCAATGGGCTGATATCTTTACAAAACCCCTTGCTGAAGATAGGTTTAAGTTCATTCTGAAGAATATCAGTATGGATTTATGCCCAGAATGAGAAGATGAGAAGTTTTGACGTATAGATTAGTTCTGAAATTATTTTGTTTTATCTTCTTATAAGAAGTTCTGATATTGATCAATTAGAAGTTCTGATTCTGTTATCACTAACGTTTCATTATCTAAGTTGATTCAGAATCTCTTTTAAAGCAAAACAGCTATCACAGCTATTCCAGAAGATGAACACATGTTCACTCTATTTGGACAAGCATGCGTGCAGTTGATGAGACGCCGCCCTAGGTAACTGTGTAAATCATTTCAAATATTACGTTATCTCTCCTAACGTCACTTTTCATTAAATGCATTTCTTTCTCATTCTGTAACCTTGTTCATTCAAACACATATTGCATATTATTTCAAATCCGTCTCTATATATAAACACATCTTCATAACATTTCATCTCTTTACATTCTCTCTCTTTATTCATTATTTTTTTCATTCATCTCTCTCTTTCTCGTTCTTGCATAAACCCTAGTTTCTAAACCGAATCTCAGAGTGAATTCATGCTTTCATCCTCAAGTACTCAAAACAAAATGTCTTATGCAAATCTTGTTCAACACAAATATGGATATCATCCCTTGAAGACTTGTTCTATTCCATATGATGAACTGGAAGTTTTATGCGAAACTATGGTGGATTTTGAAAATCTGTTGGAACATGATTTCGAAACCAAGGCTGCAATGCTGGTGCAAGGTTGGTCAAACTACTTTGAAAGATTGATTGGACTAGTTTATCCTCTTTTGGTGATAGATTTCTGGACTCATGCAACAGTTACTCCAACTGCTATCATCTCCTTCGTATTAGGGCATGAAGTTGTTGTGACTGAGAAGATGATAAGGAAGTTGTATGGTCTTGATGATTCAGATGGAATCTCAGGTGCTCTTCCTGGAAGAGTTGATTGGGTGAAAGTTGATAGAGAATTGTTTTCCTCTGGATCTGCATCTCATCTCACTACTTCTTTGAAGCTTTCCTATAGAGTTTGGGCTGAGATTATTCTGGGATTCTATCATAGAAAGCCATCTCTTGCTGCTACGTATGTCAATCAGAATCAGAAGTATGTACTTTTCTGCATTGGAAAAGGTATGAAAGTTAATATCTCAAACATTCTCTTTCAACATTTGAAGACAAATATTGAAGAATCAAGAGATGAAGAACGTAAGAAGAATCCAAATTTCAAGAAGAACACTATTCCTCTTGCCAGAATGATTTCAGATATTCTGATAGAAAGTGACTTGATGGATCTTCTAAGAGCTGTTGGTTCACCCAAGTTCTTAACTGTCATCCAAGGACGTATTTTGAATGCTCTTGATTTACAAAGGATGCAGCTGATTGAAAAGGTAACTTCTATTCCAAGAATATTTCCAGATATTCTGACTAGAAGAACTCCTGTTGTGAGTTTCTATCACATGTTCAAATAAGAGCTAGATAAGTCTGTTAAGCGCTATTTGAAGTCATGTGTCGAGGCTCAAACTTCTGTTGATCCTGCGTGGATTCGTGGAAGAACTCTTCCATCTCTGGATGAGTTGAGAAAGAAAGAAAAGAAGAAGAAAGAAAAGAAATTGAAGAGAAAGGCCTCAGAAGCAGGACCTATTGCTAAGCCAACTAAGAAGAAGAAGCCTCTCTATGATCCTCTCAAGGTACAATCTGATGAATACCTTGAAAAGCGTATTCATAAAGCTTTTCGTGCAGATTATCCCACCTGTTCCTCTCAGAAAAAGCCTCCTTCTTCTGAACCTCAAAATTCCTTCTCTATCCCAAACTGTTACCAACCACCTCCTTCTACACAAATTCTGAACCCTGAACGACTAAATGCCATTCCCCCAACACCTTCTGAAAATTCATCTGCATCCACCTTCACCACAAATTCTCCACCTTCTTTAACCCATTCTTTACCTTCAAGAAAATCCAAACCCTATTGCCTTCTGTACCCCGATTATCGTTTCACCTTTAACCCTCTTGAACCCTCTAATGGTATCTGCTTTGATCTGCTCAAGCTTAAATTCAGAACAAGGATGGAAACCTTGAAAGCTGCTCATGCCTCCAAATTGGATCATGTTGCTATTCGAGGCTTATGGAATATCTTCAAGAAGGACTTTCAGATTTATGCTCTGAACATCCAGAAGAAATGCTTGGCTGAAGCACCTGGTTCTCCTGGCTGTTTCTTAGAAGTTGATGATGGTAGGTGTCATACCCCAAAATTTGCCCTCATATACTTACGAACGCCATTTTATTTCGAATAAATGAATTGGCACAATTGGTTTTCTATGGACTGACCAAGTGGATGGTACCCCAATTGCTTTTTTGGCCAAAAACCTTTTGGTATTTGGCCAAATCAAGGTTATTCATATTTGGCCAAAAAACCTTTTGGTATTTGGCCAAATCTAGGTTATTCGTAATTTTGTCCATAATTTAATTTTCAAAACCCCAATTTTTTTCTTGTGTTATTATTATTATTATTATTATTATTATTATTATTATTATTATTATTATCTTCATTATTAACATTAATACTATCCTTTTTTGCAGGTACTTCCTTTGGCCATTAACCTTGTTTTGGCCAAACAACTTTGCTGGCCACTTTCTCATCATGCACCCTCATGGAGCAGCCACACAGAATCCAGAGCTAAGTTTCTTTTTTTCTCTCCTCTTTTTTTATTTTATTTTCTTTATTCCTTTCTAAAAACAACACTTTTAATAATTCCTTTTAAAAACTATTTTTTATATAACAACAACTTATTTTTAATAAAATTAACTTCTATTGTTAAGTTAAATTAATTTTAGTTTTTTTGATAATTATGATTAATTTAATTTAGGTTTGTTTAGTTATTAAAAATAATCAGGGTTACCCTCTCTCCAAAAAATTTGTTTGCCTTATGTCATTTGCCTTGCCTTATTTATTCTATTAACTGTGGTTAACTTGCTCCCCATTTGGGGTTTAGCCTTTTTTATTTTTCATTTGTTTGCTTAAATTATTATTATTTTAATTTTTGATCTTCCACGTTATAATTGTTGAGATCTTTAATGCACTAACATTTCTCTTCTTCGTGGCTAATTTTCAGGAGTAACCAAAATCCTTCAGCCATGCGCCATACCAATCGAAAAGCTAAGTTTTAAGCCTTTTCTTATTTAAATCATTTTACTGTTTTTTATTAAGGCATTTAAATCATTTTCAAGGAAGATCAAGGCATTCAAAGATAATTAAAATAATTACTCATCCCTCTTATTTTCTGCTTTTTATTTCCCCCTTCCTCGCAGGTGTTTATTGTAATAGCGTAGGAACATTTATTTTCTCTGCTTTTAAATTTCTGAATAATATTAATTGCTGTGGTTGGTAATATAGGGAGTGCAACCATGAATTGAATTAGGATAACTAATTATAAGATAAATATCTGAATTAACCACCTGATTGTGCCACACACGCACCTTTAGGGTAATCCCTCTGGTTGCCTTGTTGTCTTATTACGGTTGCCTTGTTGCCTTAATTTTGTTGCCTAAGAATAGTCAAGTCCCTCAATTCCGAGGATACCTAAAGCAAATGTTGCCTTCAAAGTTATTGAAACTCCCTCGAAGCTGCCTCGGTAAAATGTGATGATTGTCCCAATTGTTAAGGTATCCCCGCATGATGCCTAAAAATATAAAATGACTATTATATCCTTCCCTTAGACTACCTGCCCTCTTTATGGAAAGGGACAGTTTTATGGCGAACGATAATTCTCGATGACCCTTCAACATCCAATTGAAAGACTTTCTGCCCTCTTATGGTATGGATAGACCCTTTCGCCCGAAAAGCTAAAAGAACGAATTTTAAAACTTAGGGTAATTGCTATTTAATTGCTTGCTCTTTTCCAGATTCAAATTCATATTCAAATTCTTTTTCCCACTAATTTTCAAATACTTTTCAAAAGACTACGCTTATTTACAAGCTAAAGTTCTTATTCAAATTTCTATTCACACCCTACTTTTCAAACAATTCAAACATTTTGAAAACAAAAGTGAGCTAAGCAATTAAGAGCCCATGGAAAACCATGGATGCAAAGGGTGCCTTACACCTTCCCTTTGTATAACCTACCCCCCGAACTCAAAATCATTTTAAAAGGTCTTTTTCTGTTCTTTTAGCCTTTCTATATATTGGATAAAATAAAAGTCGGTGGCGACTCATGCTATCCGCAACATTTTAAAAAAAAGTTAGTTCACCGTATTACAGAAATGGCGACTCTACTGGGGATATATTCGATTAAAAGAGGGGTTACATCAAAGTTTAGGATCACTTAATGTTTGTTTTGCTTGCTTTATTTTTCAGGGTTGTTTTGGGAATTAAATGAAGGACGAATCCTACACCCGGATTCAAGTACATCTAAGATAGGAAGTGGCATAGTCATGGCGACCTCATTCATGTATGTGGAGGACTGGTCAATATGAGATTTCACGCTTAAGTTAGGCCTCTATGGGTGTTTGCATGCTTCTCTTGTATGAGGGAGGTTCGTGCGGATGTCTGTGGGTGAGTCGGAGCTTAAGGACCTTTAGTTACCTTTAACCATCTTGACTTTTAGGAACGTAGTGGGGGGACTAATCTTGATGTATGTTGAGAGCATAGTCGCTACCCGATACTACAACTTAGATAGGTTCTTTCTCAAAGTATCATTGCATGTTATGTATGTATCATGTTCGAGGGTGCTTTAGGAGGGTTGACAATTCTGGGTAACTCGGTAGAACCCATTGCTGATATCATCTTTATCCTTAGAAATACCTTTGGGGAAGGGTATCTCACATGATCTAAACTCCATGCAAGCCTTTTGACCTAAGGACACTTGTGTGACTTGCTTGTGTTTGTTATCTAACCCTCCGATTTCCTTGTAGGTTTTGCTTGTAGGACATTTCGTCCTTATTACCTTATGCTTTACTTAATGTATTACATGTGCATGACATCATGACATAATAACATATCATGTTAACTAACCCTTACAAGGATCTTAGGAACTAAGGGCGCACAGTTTCAGGTGCTCTTATCAAGGACGGAATTCCTATCTAGGGGCAAAGAGGATTTACTTTCCTCTGGCCATTTGTCTGCCAAATCAAAGACACCGTATCCATCAAGGGGCGAGAGGATTTATTTTCCTCTGGCCGTATGCCTTCCAGTTTAAATACATCATACCTATCAAGGGGCAAGAGGATTTATTTTCCTCTAGCCATGTACCTTCAAATTCAGAGATATCCCGAATCAGAGGCGATGACCCACTCGATATGGTGAGCTTGATTCTCAAAGAAGGATGTTCCAAGACGACAGTCAGAGTTCTTCAGACAAGGCTGCGACCAATTTAATTTCTATATGTCGTGAACTAAATTTCCTAAAGAACCTTGAAAGCATTGCATTTGCATTCATAACATCGCATAACAGGTTTCTCACAACAGGTATCTCATCCTCTCTTGCTGTTTACTTCAGCACAAATGGATTTCGAGCAATCAGTCAAACACCTTCAGGCTCAGAACATCCGATCCCAAACTTTGATTCTGAACTCAGCCAAGGGGCAAGAAGAATTGAAGGCACTTCTATTCCTGGGTACAATTACAATGCGAGATGTGCTTATTGTTCGAACAATCTTGGTCATGACACTAAGGATTATGGACCATTGAAGCATAAGATTCAAGACTTAATCGATGACAGGATCATTGATTTCATTTCACCTGAGGAACCTCATATAGCTGATGTTGTGCACAACCAGAAAGGCCGTAATGAACGCAAGCCATATGCACCTAAGCGTCAATTCACCAAAATTAATATGACATTGGCTCAAGCATTACAACATCTGTTGAAGATCGAATTGATTACTCTGAGGGACCCTCCTAAGAATCCTAACACCTCCACTCCTGGCTATAAATTCAATGCGAAGTGCGCGTACCATTCCAATAATCCTGGACATTACACAAACAATTGTCGGACATTGAAGAATAAGATTCAAGATCTGACCGATGACGGGGAAATCAAATTCAACCCTCCTGAAAACTCCTATGGTGATCACCGCTCCTATGCCTAGTCATGACAAGACTGATTGACGTCTAGACGGATGAACTTTTGGATCATTAGATCTACTTTCATTTGCAAGTTTCTTTTCTATTTGTTTAAACATTTGACTCATGATAGACATTATCTATTTTAATAATCATCATCAGTGCATTGCATATGTTTGTCTTGAATAAATTATTTCGCTATCACTCATTTTAAATTATGTCTTTACCTTGCATATGTTTTGTGATATTCAACTCCTGCTAAGCCATAAGCCTTTAAAGGGAGGATGACGAAAATGATACCACAACCTCATACAGTAAGCTTTTGAACAGACTATGCTGACGATGTACAGGCATTGTTTCAATTCCTAAACAATGGAGATATAAGGATGTTAATCCCTCATCAACCCCTTTGAGCCTAAGGAGTAGAAGTTTTCTTTCTTGCACAATTTAAAACCCTTAATCATAACCTGGGGCAGGGTAGTTACTCAGTTAACTCACTTATCTTAGCTGTTGTCTACACGAATAATGATGGGTTCCCGCAACCATTAAGTCAGGCAGTCAATATCCACCAAAAAGAAAAAGCTATTAAGTCAAAACTTATGAAGGAGACTTATCAAAAATTGAAATATCCCGCTGACTATAATCCCAAAATAAATAGTTCAGGCAAAAGTTAGGGATAACAAAATCAAAGAAAAAAATAGGTCACTACAAATCCTCGACCAAAGCAAAAAGAGTTACAAAGAAGGATGATTGACTGTCCAAATAAACTTCTGGTGGTTAAACCACCATCAAATATCAATGTTAACACTTCAAGCTTTGCTAAAGATGAAACGCAAAGTTAACTGAGCATAGGATCGAAGAACATCACGAAGATGGGGATGGGTATAAATAAATTTTGAGCCATTATCCCTTTTTTCATAAACCATGAACCAAGCCACGTTACAACCCTTGAAAGTCCTAACTGAAGTGTGGTTAGTTCGAAAACATACTGTCACCAAAAAGGTATCCTAACTCCTTAAGGTTTACCAAAAATGCTGAGTTGATATGCCGTTTTTACAAACATCACGTTTTTACAAATATCACGCTTTTACATCTCCTGTTTTAATGTTTTTTAAAAACTCAAGACAGACGTATGCATTGCATCTCATGAATTCATTATTAAACATATTCTGCTACATAATTTCAAATGTTAGCATCAGAGTGAATTTGCACAGGGTATGACTAATCACTCAAAGTTATCCCGACCAACAAAGATTACTCCAAGAAGCAATGTGTCGTCCTCGGTTTTTTTCGTGAGATACGAACTGACTCTTCTTTTATTTTTTAGTTGTGAAAAATAGAGAGTCGCCACCGACTTTTATTTTATCCCATTAAGGAAAGGTTTATAAAAGAAACAGAAAAAGACCTTTAAGAGATTTTGGGTTCGGGGGTATGTTATACAAAGGGAAGGTATTAGCACCCCTTTGTATCCATGGTTATCCATGGGCTCTTAATTGCTTAGCTCACTTGTTTGAATCATTTGTCTTGCTTTGAAATGCTTGTACGTGGTTTTAAAATACCTTTGTAAATTAACTTTGTAATGATCCTTGTGCGGATGTATACAAAGTGTTTTATCTTTCGAAAGATGTTTTGAAAAAAGATCTTTAACTTCGTAATGATCCTTGTTTGGATATATACCAAGTATTGTCTTTTTTGAAAGTTTTGTTTTGAAAAACAGTGAATATGTGAAACATTTATTGTTTTGATTTGAGCAAGCAATTAGGAGATCTACCCTAAATTTATAAGGTCCTTTCCTATTTTCTTTTAGAAAATTCTCCTTTGACCGGATGTAAACAAAAGTTTGGATTTGTATTTGAAATAGTATAATTGATTTTGAAAAGAGTAACAGAGGGATTACCCTAAGAGGTGCAAGTGTGATCGTGTTCTGATTCAGATATTTTTGTCTTTTGAATTTAGTGATCTAGTGCTTCAGTTATTATCTTTGACATACACGCAGTTTTATATGTACAGAAATTAAAGTGCGGGAATGTAAAATGCGGAAAATAAATCTACGCTATTACATCGATTGTGCGAGAAATGTAAACTACGCTATTTACATGATTTTGACAACCTATACACTTATCTATGAATTTAAATTGCAATAAGATAAAGGGAAGTATTTTTGGATTTTCCGGATGGTTGATTTTAATTAGAATTAATGCATAGTTAATTTAATTAAAAGGCTAAGAATTAGAAATAAAATTTAAACCTAAAAATTAAGTCTAAAATATGTTCATATTGCTTGTTAATTAATTTTAAAATAAAACTATTTTTTTTGGATGTTTGAAGTTGTTTTGGAAATTTATTAAGTTAATTAATATATAATTAGGCAAATAATTATATAAATAATTAAAGCTTAAAGAGAAAAATATTCTAAATATGTAGGGGTGATCAAAACCAAACCAACCCAATAGAAAACCGCAAACCAAACCAAACCAAACCGAAACCGCAAAAAACCGCATTTGGTTCGGATTAGTTTGGGTCAGTTTTTACAAAACCGCACGGTTCGGTTCGGTTTGCGGTTTGTATTTTGTAAACCGAACCAAACCGAATCAAACCGCACTATGTTACAACCTTAATTTTACTAACTCACATCCAACCCAAACTTAAACTTATTATACATTAGCATTATGATTACGAACAATTTTGTCATCCTTACACATATAATTTCAGTCCCGATGTTCTAAAATCTCTAATAACATTATCGCACCTTCTTTGCCACATACATCTTCCCTCTTCTTCTATAATCTCTACTCTCTTATATTCATTCTTTTTCACCTTCTCATTTTTATGTAAATGTTCCGTATTTCAGTTTCGTTTTTATCGCATATCTTCTTCTCTAATCTCTCAACACTTTTTTTCTTTTTCACTTTCACTAATCTTTCGTCTCTTCTATTTTTTTGTTTCGTTATAATAATTTTTATATTGTTTTATGCTATTATTTTATGTTTAATATTCCAATTTTGTCTAATTTAATTTTTACATATTAAATGGAAATTTTTTGTCAAAATATGACGAGTTTTGTTGTTATTTGATAGTGTATGAATGTATAAATACAAAATTATGTTATCATCTATATGTGTATGTATAGCTCAATAAAATATTTGTAAAAAACCGAACCAACCGCACCGAACCAAACCGCATTAGTTTGGTTTGGTTTGGTTTGAATTTTTTTTTAAAAGCCAACCGAACCAAACCAAACCGCACTATTTTTTCTCTTGCGGTTCGGATGATTTTTTTCGTCAAAACCGCCCAAACCGCACCGCGAGCACCCCTATAAATATGTACAAAATTAGTCTAATATATAAACTTGATTAAATAAAAAAGAAAATATTTTTTCTGATTTTTTTATAGGTTAGAAACAATTAAAAGATAAATATAACAATATTATCTAATTAATTAAACAAAATATTTTAATTATTAAGAAAAAAATATTTTTATATCAAAAAATATTTTAGAAGTTATATAAAAAAAATTAAAATTATTAAAGAAAAGATCCTGTGTGGTGACTTATGATAGACTATGGTGGTCTGCGCTTGTTGGAACGTTAGATCAGATTATTAGGTGATCTTGTGGCTCAGATTGGAAGTCACATGGTGCACGTGGATAGAGAGATAACATAGGATCACTCAGCTTTTCAAAAGTCCAACGTGGGACCCACGCTGGCTGACCAGCGAATGAGAAGGAGGGAAGCTGCCACGCGTGCTGGTCAAAGATTCAAAGCCACTATTCATCATCTTCTTCCTTTTACCTGCGTAATTAGCTGCAGACTTACCTGCGGAATTTCCTGCGGATTTTCCTTCAGATTTCCATGCATTTGAAAACCTACAAAAACAGCCATGAACAAAAACAAGGGGCACCCAGGTCGACTTAAAATGACCTCCTGAACACGATGGTGGCGTTAGTTTTGGCTAAAAACGCATGGAACATGGGATTCGAAAGTTCACATACTTGAAAACTCAATAATGGTACATGAGAATTCTTACGTGGAAACTTGCATGTAAGTGTTCAAACCTTTCCCAAACCATCTTAGTAACTTGTTAGAAGTGTTAGTTTGCATTAAAACATGTTTAATCATGATGTACGAAAGTTAGAGAAAATGCATGAATATGGTATTTTCGAAGCATGAGTTCTATGAGCATATAACCATGAGTAATGATCCCAAATTACTATATTAGGTCCCAAGAGATGATTAGAATGATTAATTTGTACTCCCTCCGTCCCAAATTATAAGAGAAAAAAACAAAATCACGCTTATTAAGAAAAGTAAAATCACATTTATTTGACTTATAATTTTCTTGAAATAAAGTGCTTTGGAAAATTATAACAAAATTCTAATTGGTTGTAAGTTATGGAAATGATGAGAGAGAATGTAAGTTAAATGCAATTTGCATTTAATTTTATCTTGAAAGAAATGAAAGATGATTTTTTCTCTTATATTTTGGGACAAGAAAAATGCATTTTTTTTCTCTTATATTTTGGGACGGAGGGAGTATTGATAATGGTTGGAAGATAGAAAACAAAAATTACAAAGCTTTGAGATTTTTTTGAGAATTTTGTGGTTTCTTGGCTATTCCTTTGATAGATCTTTGTGTGTGTGTTTACTGAAGTATTCTACTTCATTTATAGGCCATGAATGTGCTGCAAACTTAAGCTAAGAAGCATTGATGATCTTTGAACTTTTGAATTTTTAATATTAAAAATCTTTGAATTCTTTGGCCATGGCTTTGAATTTCTTCATCCCTCTTGCTCTAGGCCTGCCATGTACTTCTATGCTGCAGAGTTGAATCAATTTTGATGGCTTTTGCTTAAGAACAAAGCATTGTATCATTATCTCACACCATTTCTTTTTTAATTTAACTTTATATGTAATAAAATTAAACTAAAAAAGAAATAAAAATGTTATGGGCCTTAGGTTGGTCGTGGGAGGCCCTTAGCATCATTAGAATCATGTTTGGATCATGAAAACTTGGCCTCTTTTGGGAAAAAAACATTTTTGATCAATGTTGGTTTCATGCATTTTCCCAAAAAATAGCCAATTTCAACAAGGCATAAATCCCTCAATTTTGATCATATGAAGGAGTTCTTGTACTTTTTAGAAACCTCAAGATGTCCTCTACAAGCTACTTTGGAAACGTTTTTTCATTTGGAGAAGTTATCTTGATGTTATGGCCTTTGACAAAAAACCACTTTTTGTTGACTTTGAAAATGACCTGTAATGTCTGAGCTCATATTTTTCAAATGGTGAATCCAATGACCATGGTATCAATTGCATTTGAAAGATAATTGAATTTCCTTCAAAACAAGCTTTGGTTGGAATTTTTTGAATGAACGAGAAGAGAGTTATGGCCGGTCAAAGTTCAGTTGACTTTTTAGGAGAAAACCCTAATTTTGAAACTTAGGGTTTTGTTGATTTCTGATCTTTTCTTGATGAATTATGATCAACCATTGATCAAATGATGAATCTTTTGACAAAATATGGATGTTGACAAAAAAATTCATTTTTTACTGTCTGTTGACTTTTCGGTCAAACTGGTCGTCTGGCGACTGTTTGAGCTGCTGACTGTGCGCCTGAGCGAATTGAAGTTTAAAAATTTGTCTGGTGGTACTTTGAGACATATGGAGGTCCATGAAATCCATTTGAGGTCTCAAAAAACTTGTTCTCCTGAAAAAAAACAAAAACCCTAGTTAGGGACTGTTTGTGTAGGAGACAGTTAAGCGTACCTGATTTTTCTGCAGTGTTGAGTCTCTGCTGATCATGTGATTATCAGAAGACTTCTAGAACAAAAATCTTGGAATTTTTAAATGCAAAAGATTGATTTGATTGATGGTACAAAACACGAAGAATCGTGCTGTCAGCGGGTTTGACTGTCAACTGGCTGTCCGGGCATTAACGTAACAGTTAAAGTGAAAACCCAATCAGTTAAAGTTAATTTTTTTCTTTTTGTTTTTTTTGTTGTGTTAATGGTGAAAATTTATTTACATGATTTGTTAGAGAAACACAAAACATAATAAATAAATAAAATATACCGTACGTGAACGAAATTACCGATAATAACCTTGAAAAATATTTAATGCACAGAAAAATAAATATTTAACTAGCAATAAACACACATAATATTATCTTGATAATTAAACGACAGTACGACCTTGATAATTAAACGACAGTACGACTGATAGCACGATATTTAATACTGACAGTACAAATATTACATAATATAATGAACAGTACGACAAATAAAATAAACGGTACATTATTTGAAAGCGAAAGATACGACAAACTTTAAAAATGACGATTAAAAACCCATGCTATAAATAACAACATATAAATGAACGGAAGTGTAAGCAACCCAGGTTCGCATTTTTCAGGACTATGCAGACAAAAAAAGGACATGATCACCACCAAAACAGTGATGACCATAAGAAAACACGTATCCATCCACTTTGCCATTTTTGCCGGGGAAGAAGAGAAAATAATTATGAGGTAGAAGTTTGAGAAATGAGTTGAAATTTGATGTGAGAATTTATGGAGAAAATGAGAGGTATTTATAGAGTGAAAAGAAGGATAGAGACGTTGGGGAATGAAGTGATTCCGTACAAAAAAGGAAAATTTGAGTGGTAGTAGGATTTGAAAGAAAGTGTATGGTAGGGTTTGAAAAGAGAGATGTATAGAATAAAGTTAAGATTTGATTTGAAAGAAGGAGATTTGAAAAGAAAGGAAGAGATTTTGAAAATAATAATATAGTACAAAAATTAGTGGGAAACAAAAATTAATAATAATTTACTTGTTACCAGTACAGTCTGAATCCTTGGACTCTGCGCCTGCAAAATTTAATTCTGTACCAATTGCGTCAGTACTATTTATCTGCAAATAAATCTCAAATAAATAGCGTGTGTGAAGTAATAAACAGTACTTGGCGTTTGTGTAAGAATAAATTCAACAGCGAACCAAAATACCGTATAAGAAAAATTCTAAAAACCAAGTATTCATAAAATCAGGATATTTATGAAATAAAATCCAAGATTATATGAAACTCCCAATTTTTAGACAGAAATCTGTTGCCTTCTTTCTGAAAAAAGATGCGGGCAAATTTTGGGGTATAACACAATGTCTCCTACGTATACAAGGGGCATGGCATGTTTTGCCCAATCAATCTGGGGCAATCAAGTCAAGATTCCAAGAATCTCTTAAAATGCCAAACAGTCAAAGGCATACATCCCAAGTGGGTTTCAATCCATTTCCCGATCAATCTGGGGCAATCAAGTCAAGATTCCGAGAATCTCTCAAGGATGCCGGAACAATCAGGGACATGCATCCAAGTAGATCTGAAGCTACTTCCCAATCAACATGGAACATTGGCCTGGGCCTATGATTATTAGGGGCATGTCGCCCATAGTGCACATCTCATAAAGTCCTCGCGAGGAGAATCCTCCCAAAGTCCCTACTAGCAGGGGCAAATCTATGCAAGTCCAGTTTGACATCTTGATCAATACTCAGTGGTGTGTCCTACTCAATATAAGTCCAGGAGTAGCAAGAGCTATAAATAACTGGGGGCAGTATTCGAAGCAGTCATGCCTTCCCACAAAGTCGGTTTCACAGGATCATATCCCCACAGAGTAATCATTAAGAAGATATCTCCAAATGTTCTCGTCCCGACAAAGACTTAGTTCCTCAACGGAGTTTACATCTTCGACACTGCCGGTTCCCCGACACGTTTCTCTTCTTCAAACAGGGTTATTCATCTCTCTTATCCCCAGTCAGGGTACATCAAGATCAATCATTTAAATGGTTCTCATCCCCAAGCAGAAATCATAAATCCCAAGCTGAGCATCTTCAAAACAAGATCAGACATCAAAATCACAGAGACATAGAGATTTATTTTCTCAATCAAAACAACATAAATCATATTCACACGTCATATGTCATAAACATATTCATACACTGCATACATTACCTCATAACGAATTCATACATAACATGCAAGTTTCTCATTTATTTTGAGAGACTCGTCACATAATACATGCATCATGACATTGCATAAAGACTAACTTTACCTTTTTCAGGATACAAGTACAAGCAGATAAACAATATCTCCAAATTTTCAAAGATCTAATTCTATCATCACGAACGGTGTAGACACGGTCATCTTTCCGAGATCTAATTCAGTTACTACGAACGGTACTGACACGGTCAACCTTCCAAGAGTTGAGTCCATCATCACGAACGGTGTGGACACGATCATCTCTCCAAGTCTAATTCAGTTATTACGAACGGTACTGACGCGACAAAAAGATCTAATTCAGTTACTACGAACGGTGCTGACACGACCGACCTTCAAAGGTCTAATTATATCATCACGAACGGTGTAGACACGATCAACTTTTCCAAAGTCTAATTCAGTTACTACGAACGGTGCTGACACGACTAATCTCCAACAAACACTTCTCAATACAAAGGATCCGGTCTAACGCACGACCCATCCTTCAGCCTAACACATGGCTTTCCACACAACTACAGATGCAAATTGGATACGGTCTAATGCACGACCCATCCTCCAACCTAACGCACGGCTTTCCAGACATCTACCGATGCAAAATCGGATCCGGTCTAACGCACGACCCATCCTTCAGCCTAACGCACGGCTTTCTAGACATTTACCGATGCAAAATTGGATCCGGTCTAAGGCACGACCCATCCTTCTACCTAACGCACGGCTTTCCAGACATTTATCAAATGCAAATTGCATCCGGTCTAACGTACGACTCGCCCCAAAAAGTATAGCCTAACGTACGACTTACTTTGACACTTATCAACACAGTGGATTCAGTCTAACGTACGACTCATCCTAAGTATATCCTTCAGATACAGTCTAACGTACAACGTATTCTGACTCTCAAGTCTATCAAGCTGGATGGCATCTTTAAGCCCATCTCAATCAAGTCTCTCAATATCCTGAAGCCCATCTCCAAAAAAGGTCCCTACATCAGCAAGGGCAAATTTCTTGGTATTATAGTGTTCAATCCTCTTCCACCTTCAGATTCCGACAGGCACACGGGCCAATCTACATCTTCAGGTTTAAGAAGATTGAACAGGGGCAGCTGTCATACCCCAAAATTTGTCCTCATATACTTACGAACGCCATTTTATTTCGAATAAATGAATTGGCACAATTGGTTTTCTATGGATTGACCAAGTGGATGGTACCCCAATTGCTTTTTTGGCCAAAAACCTTTTGGTATTTGGCCAAATCAAGGTTATTCATATTTGGCCAAAAAAACCTTTTGGTATTTGGCCAAATCTAGGTTATTCGTAATTTTGTCCATAATTTAATTTTCTAAACCCCAATTTTTTTTCTTGTGTTATTATTATTATTATTATTATTATTATTATTATTATTATTATCTTCATTATTACTATCCTTTTTTGCAGGTACTTCCTTTGGCCATTAACCTTGTTTTGGCCAAACAACTTTGCTGGCCACTTTCTCATCATGCACCCTCATGGAGCAGCCACACAGAATCCAGAGCTGAGTTTCTTTTTTTCTCTCCTCTTTTTTTATTTTATTTTCTTTATTCCTTTCTAAAAACAACACTTTTATTAATTCTTTTTAAAAACTAATTTTTATATAACAACAACTTATTTTTAATAAAATTAACTTCTATTGTTAAGTTAAATTAATTTTAGTTTTTTTGATAATAATGATTAATTTAATTTAGGTTTGTTTAGTTATTAAAAATAATCAGGGTTACCCTCTCTCCAAAAATTTTGTTTGCCATATGTCATTTGCCTTGCCTTATTTAATCTATTAACTGTGGTTAACTTGCTCCCCATTTGGGGTTTAGCCTTTTTTATTTTTCATTTGTTTGCCTAAATTATTATTATTTTAATTTTTGATCTGCCACGTTATAATTGTTGATATCTTTAATGCACTAACATTTTTCTTCTTCGTGGCTAATTTTCAGGAGTAGCCAAAATCCTTCAGCCATGCGTCATACCAATCGAAAAGCTAAGTTTTAATCCTTTTCTTATTTAAATCATTTTACTGTTATTTTTTTTGCCTTACGAATTAAATTAGGGTTCGCATCCACCGTCAATGAATCTCTCCTACACTCACCCCTATTATTTTCCGTTTAATTCTCAGATTTTCAGAGTCAATAGAGGGTTCGAGGAAGATCAAGGCATTCAAAGATAATTAAACTAATTATTCATCCCTCTTATTTTCTGCTTTTTATTTCCCCCTTCCCCGTAGGTGTTTATTATAATAGCGTAGGAACATTTATTTTCTCTGCTTTTAAATTTCTGAATAATATTAATTGTTGTGGTTGGTAATATAGGGAGTGCAACCATGAATTGAATTAGGATAACTAATTATAAGATAAATATCTGAATTAACCACCTGATTGTGCCACACACTCACCTTTAGGGTAATCCCTCTGGTTGCCTTGTTGCCTTATTATTGTTGCCTTGTTGCCTTAATTTTGTTGCCTAAGAATAGTCAAGTCCCTCGATTCCGAGGATACCTAAAGCAAATGTTGCCTTCAAAGTTATTGAAACTCCCTCGAAGCTGCCTCGGTAAAATGTGATGATTGTCCCAATTGCTAAGGTATCCTCGCATGATGCCTAAAAAGATAAGATGACTATTATATCCTTCCCTTAGACTACCTGCCCTCTTTATCGCAAGGGACAGTTTTATGGCGAACGATAATTCTCGATGACCCTTCAACATCCAATTGAAAGACTTCTTGCCCTCTTATGGTATGGATAGACCCTTTCGCCCGAAAAACTAAAAGAAATAATTTTAAAACTTAGGGTAATTGCTTTTTAATTGCTTTCTCTTTTTCAAATTCAAATTCAAATTCAAATTCTTTTTCCCACTAATTTTCAAATACTTTTCAAAAGACTACGCTTATTTACAAGCTAAAGTTCTTATTCAAATTTCTATTCACACCCTACTTTTCAAACAATTCAAACATTTTAAAAACAAAAGTGAGCTAAGCAATGAAGAGCCCATGGAAAACCATGGATGCAAAGGGTGCCTTACACCTTCCCTTTGTATAACTTACCCCCTTAACTCAAAATCATTTTAAAAGGTCTTTTTCTGTTCTTTTAGCCTTTCTATATATTGGATAAAATAAAAGTCGGTGGCGACTCATGCTATCCGCAACATTTTAAAAAAAAGTTAGTTCACCGTATTACAGTAGGTACTATCATCCAATCAGAAATTGGAGATCTCTTAAAGAGAAAGAGTTTGTTGATGAGCTTGAGGAAGTACAGCCTCTTGCTATGGTGGTATGGAAGCCTCAGTCTCATGTTCTGACTAGAGACTTTCAGTTTCTATTCAATTGGCTAAGGGAGAATCCCTCTGAGAAAGCACCAGATATGGTATATCCAGAAGTTGAATACCCATCAGAAGTTGCTGGTTCTACACCTCCAAGGAATCTGGCTAGATCCTTCTGGCTTTGGCAAATTCTGATTCTGATATCCCTGCTCCAGAATATGCTGAAAATGCTTCTATGTCAAAAGCTGATGCTGAGACTCAAGATGCTGAAAATCATCCTGCTGAGAAACTTCCTGTTCAGGAAAATCAAGATGATGTTCTCATGATAGATGCTGCTGTTGAGCATGTTGTTCCTTTGAACGATAGCTGTGAAGCTTCTTCTGCTGAACCTTCTGTTCTGGTGAACACTATGAAGGCTCTTCAACAGAACCAAGCTGATCTTGCTTCTCGTCTGGATAAGCATGAGGAAACTCACGAGGAATTCAGATCCTTTATGAAGAAGCAAACGGAAAGCACTTCTGAGATTCAAAACCTTCTGGCCAAGATAGCTTCTAAGCTAGGCTAGTCGTAGTTTGTTGGTCTTAGTTGTTTTCTTTTGTTTTTGCATCTGTTTCTTGCATCTGCTTGTATCTTCTGATATTTTGTTGAACCAATGAAATATTATCTTCTTCTCTCATATTGTTTGTTTTTCATCTGAATCTTTCATATGCTTTTTGATGTTATGACAAAAAGGGGGAGAAACGTGATAATTGATTTGGTTTCCTATATCAGTTGCTGGGATTAAGTCTCAACATTCCTAACATTATTTGCAAGCTCTA
This sequence comes from Vicia villosa, assembly GCF_029867415.1. Classification (NCBI taxonomy): domain Eukaryota; kingdom Viridiplantae; phylum Streptophyta; class Magnoliopsida; order Fabales; family Fabaceae; genus Vicia; species Vicia villosa. The sequence goes on from NW_026705909.1 coordinate 171,680, forward strand.
TGTCTTTGAGATTTTTTGCAGGATCGAAGACATTCTGAAAAAGCTCAACATGAGAAGAAAATACATGAGGAAATGCAATTCTATAAAGAAGCATGTTCTTGGAATTTGAAGCAAGCTTAGTGCTGTGATGCTTCAAGATCAGAAGCAACAAGGAAGAATGTTCTGATATTCTCGTGGCAGAATATGCTCTAACATATTCTTATTTCTCATATGTTCTGATACATATTCTTTTTAAGAACTTATCAAAGTTTGCTCTGATAGTCTTTTTAGCATTGCTCTGATACATGTTCTTTCTTAAAAGAATATTCTGATTCATTCATGCTCTGACTTTTGTCGTCTAGTTTGTTCTGAAACATTTTAGGATGTAAAGATGCTCTGATGATGCTCTAGTATATTCAAGAATGTTCTGATACAATCAAGCATGCTACGATTCAAGAAAAAATTCAAAGCTCTGAAGCTGTCCTATGGAAGCAAGAAGCAGAAGCTCTGAATGTTCTGAAGTTCTAGGCAAGTATGAACGTCTCGACTGAAATGGAAAATACTCAGGGAAGTCTTTTATTTATAAATTCTTCCAGTATTTATTTCAGAAGGAGATTGTTAATCTCAGGGGGAGACATATTCACACACTATGTTTATATGCTTATGCTATAACTGTGTAATTGTCTTTAGTCATCTGATATTCTGATTGCAAATTCATATCAATTATATATGTTTTTGTCATCATCAAAAAGGGGGAGATTGTTAGAACAAGAATTGTTCTGATCAATATTCTTAGTTTTGATGATAACAATGTATATTAATTTTGTATAAGACAATGTGGTACTCTAATCCTATGCATTTTCCATTTCAGGAAATATATAAAGAGTATGCACAATTCAGCGTAAGAAGCACTGACTCAGAAGGTTCAAGTATGCAACATCAGAACATGCTCTTGCAAGACATCAGAAGATGTTCAAGCAGAATCAGAACATGGTCTATTGAAGCATCATAAGAACTTGAGTTCAGAAGTAGAAGCACTGAAGTTCTTATGGTATCACGCTAGAAGCACTTCAAGGTCAGAAGACAAGAAGATGCTCTACACCAAGCTGAATGAATCTGATATTCAAACGTTGTATCTACAAATATCAGATTAGAAGCAAGTACAAGATGGCAGGCTACGCTGACTGACAAAAGGAACGTTAGAAGCTATTAAAGGCAAAGTCAGTTAAAGCAGGAAAAGCAAGGCTCGAGGTAGTTGACAAAAGAGTGAAACATTAAATGCAATGTTGTACGGATCACGCAACGCATTAAATGCTCCCAACAGTCATCTTCTCAAAACGCCTATAAATAGAAGTTCTGATGAGAAGCTAAATACGCAACTCTTGTGCAAAAATACAGAAACACTGTCAAATTCAAAAGCTCTCAAACTTCATCTTCAACCATATTACTTTTGTAATATCTTGGTGAGATTTAAGCTTAGAACTTAAGAGAAATATCACAGTTGTGATTATAGCTTATTAAGAAGCATTGTAATACTCTTGTAAGAATTTGTTTACATTAATTTGTAAAAGGTTCCTAGAGTGATCAAGGTGTGATCAGAATACTCTAGAAGACTTAGAAGGCATCTAAGTGGAAAACCATTGTAATCAAGGTTGATTAGTGGATTAAATCCTCAGGTGAGGTAAATCACTCCAAGGGGGTGGACTGGAGTAGTTTCGTTAACAACGAACTAGAATAAAAATCATTGTGCAATTGTTTTTATCTTAAGAGTTTTTAAAGTTACACTTATTCAACCCCCCCCTTTCTAAGTGTTTCCCTATCCTTCAGTGACAGGTGTCATACATGTAGATATCCAAGTCTTTATATCAATACTACAGAAAAGCAATATCACAATGATTGGAAAAAAGATACCACAATGCTTGACCAACCGTTATGAGGTAAGGTGTTATTGTATGTCTGGTGATTTCCACCACGGTCTCGAGATTGTGATAATAAGGCAGGATGCATGCTACATATCACAATGGTTACGCTAACCAACCGTTGTGATAAATACATTTAGGTAATCGGTTCGAAACCCAACAATAACAATTTATTTGGAACATAAATAACATTTCATCATAGTTAAAATAGATAATCGTTGTGGAAAGTACCAAGAGTTTATTATATAATATGTAGATTACTTATTTTTTCATAAACCTCACTAAAGAAATATAATCATTCAAATTGATGAAAAATTATATATCTAAAAATTAAACTATTCTTGAAAACCAACTTAAACAAACCATTGTTTTTTAATTGCATGTGTTTCATCATTCATTTCCTGCTTTTAACATATAAAATATTGTTCAATGGTCTAAGTCCTTCATGGAATTGATTCCAACAATTCTAGTTTAATTTGAATAACATCAATTTATTGGCTAGATCTACCACATCATCTTTGCTTATCACTATGATTGTTATGATGACTTATCATCGTAACAATCACGATGATAAGTGACGAAAATGACGTAGACCTAGCCAATGATTAGATTTTATTCAAATTAAACTATAAGAGAAAATGTCAATGTAATGAGTGTGATATAAATGATGAGACGCATCAAATTCAAAAAACAATGATTGATATGCCTCACACTAGCAACTCTTTTTAGTCAGGGAAGGCATTTTTAGTCAGGGAATTTGGTAAAAATTTCATTTTCAAAATTGCATTATTGGCTAGGTCTCTTGCCTCTAATTGATATTGTGCCACATGTTTGATAGTGGACTCAATAGTATTCCCTGCAAACTTGGTGAACTTAGGGGTTTTCCAACCCCTTGGTGTCATACCCCAATTTTTGACCCTAAAATCATACATCAATTGCATATTAATCATTAATCAAGAGCACCATTGAGAGGCTCTATCTTTGATACTGTGATTGTCTCTGAGGGGAATCATCAAGCACTTTTAGCTTTTTATTTGTTTATACTAACCAAAATCAAAAAAATATGTGTTTTGTCTCTTTTGTTTATATTTTACAGGTAAAAGATCGGGCAAAAATCAAAACAGTACAAGAAAACATTTTTTGGAAATTTGAAGGTGGAAATCGATTTACCCCTATGGGAAATCGATTTCTTGTGCGCAAAATTCAAAAAAATATAAGGAGGCAAGCTTGACATCATTTTGGCACCTTTTTTATTTGATCATTTAACCAATTTTCCACCTCACCAAAATTAACCCCTTCATTAAACCCACTTAAACCTCATTTTACCATTTTTACCATTTAAATACCATTTAAGTACTAATTAAACACAAGTTAATTAACCAAGAGCAAAATGACCAAATTGCCACTACTCTTGCTCTCGTCCTATAAATAGAGGTCTATACTCTCTCATTTCTCAAGCTTGGAGAGCCAAAAAATTGCTTGCAAATTTATTTCTCACCCTTTCCAAAACCCTCACCCAAAGTTCATTTTCATAGAATTAGTGAGATTCACATTGAATCTTACTAATTTTGAACTAAACCTCCTACATTTCTCTCTTTCCTTTGTTTGTTCATCTCCAATTGTGAAAGATCTACACACTTTGTGCTTGTTCTTGAAGCTATTTCAACATTTTGTCTCAAGAATTGGTATTTCCTTGAAAGTCCTTGATGGTTAATTCCAAGGCATTGATATAAGGATTTTACCCGAAAACAACCATTACTCTGCCCGATTTTCGTCAGAATTTTAATGTGCTTAATGCAAAAGTGGTTCTAAAGATAATAAGTTCATCTGGATCCCCAAAGGATGGGAAATCTACCTTGACCCATAATGTCAAGTGTTGGCTTCTTCTTCGGTTAGACCGTTCTTTTCCTTAGCTTTTATTTTACGCAATAGGATAGCCTCTTCATCTCCTCCCACTTCTTAAATTTTCAAAATCTTCTCCCTTTTTCAAAAACCTTCTTATGTTTGCATGAGTGATATGTGAGGTATTTGGATGATTGATTTGGATTGAAATAGGCTCTATGACTTAACACAACTCTTGATACAAGTGAGGTATGTAAAAATGGAAGTTGGTGCTCAAAAGGTTACATGTCTTGAATGAGGTTTTGGATACCTTCTATTTGATGTATAGAAGCTATCTGAAGTGATAGTTTGGCCAATGTGTGTATGGTTTGAGATTTGGAAGGTTAAGGCTTCAAGTGGCTCTTTAATGGAGGTTTGAAGGTGAATTTTGGCTAGGGGTGGTTTGGAAGGTGGTGGAGGTGATGTACAACTTCTAAATGATGATTATAAGCTGTTAGAAAGCTTAGTTGACACCGAGAACTTATGGAACTCAAAATGACTTGAAAAATACAAAGTTTGAAAGAAGGAGAATTTTAAGTTGAATGGTTACTTGGAGAATTCTGGTGTGGTTGATGCCAAGAGAAATGCTCATTATTTATAGGCATAAATTAAGGTTTGTGGAGGGAAATATCTGATCCATTTGAGCTCCCATGTGATACTTGTACCATCTTGCTTGTTTGTGAAGAAATGAGAAAATTGTGTTTCCAATGGTGTGGTACAAGGCTCAAGCATGCTTGCAATGACTTTTTCTGAGTATGGAGAGGATGCTTGTTGTTTTTAAATTCTTTTGCTGCAAAAGAAACATTGTAGTGGCTCAAGAGAAGAGTTGTTGTGATTAAAGCCTCTTTTTCAAAGTGGAAGTGTGATCTTTATGCCATTAATGGAATGATCACTTGGATAATGCATTATACACTTGTATTATAGCTTAAAAGAGAGTGTAATCTTCTGATTATGGGGTGTTAAACAAGTTAGAGGACATGTACTTTGAATATTCTTCAGATTTGAATCAAAATTCAAACTTTGTTCTTCACTTCCATGGCTTGAATTCAAGTGTCATGGTGCTCTCTTTGCAAAATCATGTCTCATAGCTCAAGTAATGAAATTCCATGCTAATGGTCTCTTAAGAAAGCCCTTGCTACACACTTCAATCCACTTGTTAAAAGTTTTCTCAAACTCCTTTTGGATCATGGTGAAAAATGGTCACAAAGTTGAAAGAAATTCATGTTAAAACACTTTGTGGGCCTCAAAACCCTAAGTTGGAAGAAATTCATGTTAAAAATGGGCTTTGATTTTGATGGAAGAATCATTTAAACATATGAGAATGTTTGAACTCCTTCGTGGGTCTCAAAATCCTAAGTTGGAAGAAATTCATGTTAAAAATGGGCTTTGATTTTGATGGAAGAATCATTTGAACATATGAGAATGTTTGAACTCCTTTGTGGGCCTCAAAATCCTAATTTGCTCAGTCTCCTCTTGACCAGTCTCCTGTCTTAGAACACTAGCAACAAACAACAAATTTTTTTGGAATTTTTGTTTAGCAAATGATGTATACATGATGATGATGATGATCCTACTATTTGGAATAGGGTAGGATCTTAGTGGTCAAAAATTGGGGTACAACATCTCCTAAAGCATATATGGAGCGCCCATCCCCCTTTTCAATTAGCATCTGGGGCGCCCACCCCTTAGCTTGGTGGCCCCCGCCACACAGTTCTTCTTCCTAGAATCCCTTCTTCTTCTACTAATTCTAGAGTTCGGTTTCAGTTATTAATTTCATCGATCCATTTACATAACCTCTAGTATTTCCAGAACATTAATTCAGGTTAAATCAACACGAATAAATTTTGCAACAACATTTTATTGACAGAACATAATCAATTTCCTCATTGATTTTAGAACAACAACAACAAAAAACATTAACAGACAACAACAACATCAAACACAGTAGAAATTTCAACACCCAAAATCTCACATATCATTCATCATAATCCCGGTTATAGATTTTGAACCTCACCCTTACCTTGGATTGGAGACCACTCTATAATTTCCGGTCGAATTTCCTAGCTTCCAACCTTCGCCTATTTCTTTTTCCTCTTTCTCTGCATTTTCTCACGGCCACTACGTTCTCCAATTCTTTCACTTCTCTGCCACTTCTAATTAACTTAATTTCTACTATAACTAAACCTCACACCTTTTTTTTATCTCTTTTGGGCTTAACTCCACAATTTCAATTGGACTTGACTTACACCCCCACATTTCTACTGTCAACCACCGAAACAATCCCAACTAAATAATTACTTCATTATTTCACCACCAGTGATTAAATAATTAATTGCAATAAGATAATTTAAAGTCCAATATTTCACATTCACTTCATAATTCATCCACTATTTCAAAAACAATTAATTAAATAATTAATCGAATTATTCGGAGCATTACATTAACTATTTATGAGGGTTTTAACCTCCGTAAACAAAATCTCCAATTTAAACAACATATCAGTTTTTTTATACATATGTTGACTCATATTTGCATCAATTACCTTGCTATCATACCACATATGTAAAAGTTGCCAATTTTTCATTAAATTTAATGGAAAAGACCAGTCGATTAAGATAAGTGTTTTTAAGAGACTAATATATAATATCTTTTAAATTAAAAATGAAATATTAAATTAAATTATGGAAATTTGTGACTAATTATACCTATATTTTTTTGGTCATGCTAACATAACATGTGCCCTCAGGGCACATGTTAATGATACTATAATGAAAAAAAAACATAACATGTGCCCTCAGGGCACATGTTAATGATACTATAATGAAAAAAAAGTTAACTGTAATAAAGTCATATTTAAAGTTTCAATATATTGATTGTAATAAAGTCATATTTAAAGTTTCAATATATTGATTCTAAGAAAATATTCTTATAAATAATTTATTAACTTGTGCCTTTGGGACACATGTTAGTTTTTCCCTGTTCGTGGAGGGTAGATTCATAGAAAAGTAGATGATGAGAAGAAAAGAGAAGGGGGTGTTTAAGTACTTATAGAGTGTTGTTAGAGATTCCTCAATATATAACTCCAATAATGGGCCGAACAAACAAATCAAAAAACTGGTCGACTTCTCAATTTCCCAATCGGAAGAACAAAGAGAAAAAACAGAGCAGAAGCTTCCATGGATTCCTCCATAACACTACAGTAGTAGCTTTGCGACAAACGATTTTTGAAAGAATAATACAAAAACTAAAAAATTTCCATAATTCCAGAGGTAATTAATTTCATTCGAGTGTTTGAATTTTCCCAATTTCTCTATTTTTATTTTCCAACACTAAAAAAATCCGTCTAGGGTTTGCGAATTTCGAATCCATGGCACGAGCTCGCAATTTACTTGTTGCTGCTGGTTTAGTTGCTTTTGCTTCAGCAGGCATGGCTTTTCCATTCTACATGGCGTAAGTCTAATTCAATTTCATTCACAATTTCCATTATTTATTCTTGAATTTGAATTGTTGATTTGCTTTTTTTGTTTGTGTTGTTTAGTTCGTCGAAGAAACCGGTTATTGATCCAACAAAACCGCTTTCGCCACAAGCTACTTTTCGAGGACCTTATATAAACACTGGTTCGCGCGATGTCGGTCCTGATCATGAGACTTACCAAAAGAAGTGAACAAGGTTGTGAATTTGTTTGGCCCCAATTGAGATTAAGTTCATGTTATATGATTAGTATAACTGGTTTGAATTTTTGTAAAATTGGTTTTATCATGTATGCCATTTTTAATAAAAAGATTAATGTTGTTAGTTAAATATGACAATTATACCAATTTCATTGATTTCTAGATGAATGTTGTATTGCTTGTCTGAATAGTTAAGCTCTTTGGGAAAACCTGAGTCAATGGCAATGTGTAGTTTTGATTCCTCTGCGATTGTATCTATGTTGCGAAAGGGTAACAATCAACAGGAAAGTATAGATTTTGATGAAACTTATGCTCCTCTTGTTAGATTAGAAGTCATATGAATGCTTTTAACTTTCTCATGCATCATGAATTTCAACCACTTGGCCCATGATTAACCAAGATAAGTGTAGATGAATGCTGTTTTACAAATGGTTCTGCGGGCTGGAGAATGATTTCCAGAGATTATGCAGGGGCTGTGTTTGCTGCAGCCACAAGATTGAAGTATCTCGCACAGTCGCACCCTTTCATTGGCATTAGGGCTTAAGGAGCATCACATGCCTAACTTGAGAATTGAGGGATAAGGAGAATCACATAGCTAACTTGATAATTGGATGTGATTCTGAATGTATGGATAACTAACCGCCTTATGTACTGTATTGATCTGCTTAGGCAATTAGAAAACACTACATTTAATACTTTGTTGAATTAGAAGGGAGAAAATGTTTTGGAACATACTCTAGTTGGTGTGGCATGAAATGTAGGAAGTAGAGACAGGTTTATCCAGTTTGTTGTAATGATATTCTTTCAATCTATTGAAACTGGATTTGCTGTAAAATTGAAATGTAGTTTAGGTTCAGGTTTGTAAATTTGGTAAAACAAAAAGTGGTATTATTATTGCTGCTTGTAGTGTGACCCAAAAAACTGTTGCCTCTTGCAAAACTCTACTTTCCATTTTAACTGTAAATTATGTTTGGATTTGTATGACATATCAAGGTTAATGGCTTCTCTTCATGCTCTTCTCTTCTCTAAAGTTATCCCTTTTCCACTAAGCTCTCAAAAAGACTCAAGAATCTTTTTATGGCAGAAAAATTGCATTTTGCCCTTAAAATTTTGGCTGGACTAATTTTTTGCTTTTCACGTTACTGGTCCCTCTCCTTCCTGCCTAACTACATGTTAGGGCTTAGTATAACGTGTGCAACAAAGTGAAATCAAAATTAAACATGATTAAAATCTTCATTCTCTGGCGGTGCCAAACTGCAAACACTTTCACATGACACGCTGTTGGGAAGTCAATTAAGATTTTAAACAAAATTCAACAACAATTACAAAGTTTTATCTCACTAAACTCGACTATAAGAATCAAATTTCGTCATATACATTTTTGACTTCATAGATCAACTTTTTCCATATATTCTTTCGGTGTGTAAGTATTATTACGGGCTAAAATCGTGTGCGGATTTTCCATCACATAAAGACATTACCACCCATAGTTTCCTTGTTCCCACTGTTTTTCTCCAAGATTCTAGAAGTCTTGTGTGCTACTTGGCAGTAGCTACATCAACCTTTGAATACACTCTTCAAAGTTGTGGACGTCCATCATTATGCCACACCACTCTTTCATTTTATTGTCACCATTGCAACAAACTTTGACAATAATTTCAATAATTATCTACAATGATTTTCCTATAATTCAACCGTTTTACTACACTATTAACCTCAATTAACATTAACAACAACTACAGTAATTGATTCATTCGAATGTGAAAACAGACAGAAAAAACTCACCCGACAGTGACACTGCTGAACAAACATTTTGTCTGAAAACACAAAAGAAGATGAAAAACAAGAAAAGTTTGAAACTTGCACGACTCAAACAATTCTTGTTTTCTTTTTCTTCTCCTTACATTTCATATGAATAATTCAATTTCTATATAAAGTTCTTCCACCGTTAACATCTCAAAACTTCAACAAACTTGAAAACACCATTTATGGCACTTCCACATACACTCTCAGCTTTATCAACAACAACTACACTACCAAAACCGCTTCTCTTTTCACCCTTCACAAAAAAGTCACAATTTTTGACAAAATCAACAACACCCAGTAACAGAAACAGAAAAGCCTTTTCTCTAACAGTTAGAGGCGTTGCAGCACCATCTACAAAAACAGAACCAAATCAATCCTTCCCAGAACCTGAAAGGAACGAAATTGATGATGAATTTGACGATGAGAGTTCTTCCTCGAAATTTTCATGGAGAGATCATTGGTACCCGGTTTCTTTAATTGAAGATCTAAACCCTAGCGTGCCTACACCGTTTCAGCTTCTGGGTCGTGAAATTGTGATTTGGTATGATAATTCCAAATCTCAATGGGTTGTTTTTGATGATAAATGTCCTCATCGTCTCGCCCCGTTATCTGTAAGTGCAAATTTTTCTTGTTGAAGATTGAATTGAAGAACATTGAATATGTTTGTATAAGTGCTTATAGACCATCTTGAAGAGTTTATGACAATAAGTTGAAAACAACTTAAAGACAATTCAAAATGATCTTAAAGTTTTGTTTGGTTTTTGCAGGAAGGAAGGATAGATGAGGGGGGAAACTTGCAGTGTTCTTATCATGGGTGGTCTTTTGATGGGAGTGGAGGTTGTGCTGTGATCCCTCAGGCTTCACCTGAAGGTCCGGAATCGCGTGCTGTTCGATCTCCTAGAGCTTGTGCAACCAAGTTTCCTACTTTGGTGTCTCAGGGATTGCTCTTTGTTTGGCCTGATGAGAATGGTTGGGAGAAAGCAAATGCTTCCAAACCTCCAATGTAATGATTAACTTAATCATGTCTTAAGTCTAATTAATAGTATATTCGATGTATTGCTCTTTGTTGTGTACCTTTATTGATCTGTAAGGTAAAATTGTGTATGTTAGGTTGCCTGATGACTTTGTAAAACCAGAATTTGCGACGGTGAACATTCAGCGCGATCTGTTCTATGGCTATGATACTCTCATGGAGAATGTCTCTGATGCTTCTCACATTGAATTTGCCCACCACAAGGTACAGATGACACATTTCAACTTGAGTTTTAGGTGTACAGGTTATTTTATATTCAAGTAGTGTGCTTGTTCATAATATTTTATTCAGATATTGTTGCAAGTGGAAATTGTTAAATTAAATATGCTATGGTGATGTGGTCCAAAGTTTTTGATGGAGTTCCTCTTGGTTTGTTCCATTTTTATATAATTTTCTCTCAAGGAAAGTGCTGCTTGTTCAGCTTATTTTATATATCTCCACTCAATTATAAAATAATATTGCTATTAATAATTTAGTCAAGAAGAACCCTCAGCTAGCTACCAACACATAAGAAACTCCACAGGGCATCTCATACTATTCAATATGGAACTTAGGCACCCCCATAGTACCCAATTTCCTATCTAGCACCACCACTAAGATCCGATGTTGCAACGGCTGCTCTCAACAATGCTTTACTCCATCTTTCCAGTCAGCCCTTTCACGGGTAGCCTTTTCTAAGACACTGACAACCAAGCTCTGATATCAGTTAGAAAGGAAGGACCCAGAAACTTGGGGAACCGTCCGTTAAAAGCTAGCTATCAAGAAGAAATACCAAGTCACTTAAATACTTCGCCAAACATTCCATTCCATCCTACACGATTGGGAGAGGTACTACAAGCAAAAAAAGACGAAGCAGCTTTAGTGATGAACAAGTGCAAGTTGTTGTACATTTTACAGTAGTATTGTGTCTTAATCATGGCCGTCTTTGAGGGCATGTAAGGCAAGCTATCACGTAGGGTCCAAAAAAAATTACAGTTAATCTGTGGCTAAATAAGGCCTAAAAAAATATTGTAACAATTAAATCGTGGTTTAATAAGGTCTCTATTTGTCTTGCCATGGTTAAATTGCGGTAAACCTACACAGGGCCATCAAAAACTTGAGACGGCTCTGGTCTTAATGATTTACACTGCATATCAGTCTGCATTTTGTATTTAGACCTATGTAGCACCGACACTTATGAAAAAAGGCGTGTCCGTTTCGATGTTAGTCATCTGCATCGACACTTGTGATTACGTTTAATTTATACATTTTTTTAAATTATTAACGGTGTCGCCGTGTCAGTGTCGGGGTTGTGCTCGGGGTGTTGGTGCTTCATTGATTTAGACACAATAGAGATAAACATCAACAGAAGTTGAAATGATTATGTATTGTCTGTTAAGTTTATCCAAATCACTTAAATAAATATGATCTCCATTTCATAGGTCACAGGAAGGAGAGATAGAGCCAAGCCTCTTCCATTCAAGATGGATTCACGTGGTTCATGGGGCTTTTCAGGAGCTAATGAAGGGAACCCGAGGATCAGTTCAAAGTTTGTTGCACCATGTTATTACATCAACAAGTAAGCCAGTGGCCTTTGGATTAAAGTGCTTTTGATATGAATTCATGTTTTCTTTACCCATGTGCATTATTTAGTTCTTTTCCCTTGTTCATGACTAAAACAGGATCCTGTTCATTTTTAAGAGAAAAGGTTGGGTATTTTCCTTAAATATCCCGCTGATTTGGACATCATAAGATCACATGGCTAACCGTGTCCTGTTTATATGCTATGTTTTCAAGATGCATTTCAAAAGACTATTATTTTATGCTAGACTGCTACTGTTTTTCGTTTTTGTTTGTTGCTTCCGAGTCTCAATAAACTAAGCACTATCATTTCAGGATTGAGATCGATACCAAACTCCCAATAGTTGGTGACCAGAAATGGGTAATATGGATATGTTCTTTCAATGTCCCCATGGCACCGGGTAAGACTCGCTCCATTGTTTGCAGTGCTCGAAATTTCTTCCAGTTCACAGTGCCTGGGCCTGCCTGGTGGCAAGTAAGATTCCTATTTTCAGTGCTTTCATTTCCATTCTTTTCGATAAAACCACACAATGTTCCATTATGCTTATATCTGGCATTTTTTGTTCATGTTTCAGGTGGTTCCTAGATGGTATGAACATTGGACTTCAAACAAAGTATATGATGGAGACATGATTGTTCTTCAAGGTCAAGAAAAAGTTTTTCTCGCACAAACCGAGCTAGGAGGTGACATTAACAAACAGTACACAAGCCTCACCTTCACGCCAACACAAGCTGATCGTTTTGTGTTGGCATTTAGAAATTGGCTGAGGCGACACGGCAATGGACAACCGGAATGGTTCAGCAAGAGCAGCCAACCATTGCCATCCACTGTACTATCAAAACGTGAGGTATAGCATAGCTATTCGATCAACCTATTCCATTATGAACCCGTTTCCATTATCTTCAAAACCAAGAATACAACACAACTTTGATGATCATTTGCATTTTTGTTTCCTTGTAGATGTTGGATAGATTTGAACAGCACACACTAAAGTGTTCATCTTGTAAAGGAGCTTATGAGGGATTCAAAACATGGCAGAAAATTCTGATTGGTGCAACAGTTGTGTTTTGTGCAACTTCTGGGATTCCATCCGATACTCAGCTGCGAGTAGTTTTGGCTGGACTCGCCGTTGTCAGCGCAGCCTTAGCTTTTGCGGTAAACCAACTAGAAAAGAATTTTGTATTCGTCGATTATGTGCACGCCGAAATCGATTGAATATATTATGACTCCAAATGTTTAATGACTAGTTGCAAAATGTAAATGATAGAGTTGATATGTGTATGTCAATATGTGTATATATTTTCATTTTCATCAACAGAATTTAGATCTAACTTGGTGTTAATGATCAAATACAGTTCAAAGACTGAAGTTTTCTTTTATAATCACATGTGCAGACCAGCAACAGTTATTCTTTTTTTTTCTTTCTTTCTTTTCTTGTTAAGGCTTTAGTATATATGATGGGCCGACTAAAATGTAATTTTGAAAGGCATAGTATGGGCCCGTTTGACTTGGTTTTTTATAAAAATGATTTTTGTAGTATTACATAATTGTGTAAAAAAATTATGTAAAAAAATTAACCAAGAATTTTTTTATAAAAACTTTAAATAAAATTTTGATTTGAATAGTTATTATTAAAATGTTCTTTTTCACTGAGCTTTCATAACAGTTTAAACTTCGTGCCTTTGTGCATTGGTTAAGAGAATTGAGGTTAACACGACCTCCCTGCTTCAGAGATTTTTTAGTTATAGTATCCAGACCAGAGAAAAGACCTGCAAGTGGCTTCAGTTTTCTTGATGACATATTTAGGAAGAGACATGCATTGTAGTTGGTTATAGGGAATAGAACACTTCTAATCAACTAAACTCTATTTCTGGCAATAACGTATTTTGGATCTGGATTCCTGATCCAATTCAAAATATGGATCAATGACAAAACGCCATGATCCAATTCAAAATATGGATTAATGACAAAACGCTGGGGTTAATATAAAAACCTTCTCATTTGAGAGGGTTAGGTAACTCAATTCTAACCCTAAAAACCTATACGTGCTCTTACTTACTTTAACATCGGAGTGTCTTGCAAGTACATCCTCCTCTTACTCATCATCAACATTGTGCAAAAACTCTCTGACCCACTTCTGGTTCTGATCAACCGGTAACATCACATAGGTTTATATATCTTCCATGCGTTGTTTTCTATAATTAATTTTTGGGTTTTGACATTAAAAATACTCATCATTTAAATTAAATTAGTATAGAAATAAAATGATACATATATCGAATAATAACCTAAATAATCAAAAAAATTTAAAATAAAGGATCAATATCTAAATTTTAGAAATAATTAGTTAAAAAATCATTTTAATCAAAGTATAGAGGAAAAAAATATTTATGTACAATATTTGATTTTTAGGATAATAATATAAATGATGGTAACTTGGTTGAAGTAAAAAAGTGCTTGGTGTACAAGTTTTCTATAAATTACAGCTCTAGCAATATCAATCCTGCAACCCACAGAAGAAAAAATATGATAGTAAAAGATATTATTACTTTTGAAATTATAACATTTGAATCCCTCTATTTATTAAATTATCGTAAAAAAGTGGTTTTTGTACAAATTTGCTATTTGAGCATGCTCTAAATAATAAATGGAAGCTCTATAAATATAAATATCAAATAGCTGCTACCCGAGGAAAAAATTAATTGTAGAAAAACAAAGGATAAAGAGAAATATTTAAAAATCGAGTGATATGATCCTTTGAAGGGCATTAAAAGATATTATTACTTTGAATGGAGTGATATGATCTTTATTGTTATATTTTTTGGCTCACTTAAATTTTTTTTATTTAAAAAAAGACCAATTTTTAACTTCTAAAATTTAAAAGAATCGATTTTTTTTAATTCTTTAATATTATTTGAATTTTTTTATTAGTAATTTGAAATTTTTTAAATTTAATTAGAATAAATATACTTTGACTTCTTATTATTTAAAAAACTATTCATTAAATTAATTATATATATATATCCAAGAGTAAGTGTTAAGTGTTCAACACTTATCCAAATCTTAACCATTGATTTTCATTAACCAAACGGTTTTAATTGATTATTTAATCTAATTATTTTTGGAAATATTTTTTTTATATAAAAATTTAATTAAAACCGTTGAATTAATGATAATCAATGATTATGATTTGGAGTAAGTGTTGAACACTTACTCTTGGAGTCAATATAACTCATATATATATATATATATATATATATATATATATATATATATATATATATATATATATATATATATATATATATATATATATATATATATATATATATATATATATATATATATATATATATATATATATATATATATATATATAGGGAGGGATCAAATTACACCCGAAGAGTTACACCACGAGTTACACTCATTCAATAACTACATTTTGAATTAATATTTTTTAAATTCAACCGTTGGATTGAAACATAATATCATATAGATCATACCTATAAAGTTTGAGCTTAATCTATAATGATTTACTATGTCATTGAATTGCATCAAAATTAACGTTATATGAAAGCTCATTTTGACGTTAATCTTTGGATATCTTGATCGTATAGTAAATCATTATAGATTAAGCTCAAACTTTATAGGTATGATCTATATGATATTATGTTTCAATCCAACGGTTGAATTTAAAAAATATTAATTCGAAATGTAGTTATTGAACGAGCGTAACTCGTGGTGTAACTCTTCGGGTGTAATTTGATCCCTCCTCATATATATATATATATATATAGATACGAGGAGAGATCAAATTAGACCAATTAGTTACACCAACTATTACACTCATTTTAAGTCGTTGATTTAATTTTGATCCAACCGTTAGAAACTCTTACTAAATATAACTTCCTCTATTTTTGGTAATAATATAAAAACATGATTCTTTTTAATATTTCTTAAAAAATATTAGAATTTGTTCTGGACTGGGCCGAGCAGGCCCAGTGCATTTGGGCCCATTTGCTTGATTACAGTTGCAAATCAGCCAAGCACGAAGACCACGTGGCATGCTTCAGCGAAGGATCCGGTCAACCTCCTCCGAATACCACGCCACGCTCACCCAGAACGTGAGTCACCTGCTGACTCAGCCCTAGCAGGGATAGTTCTGGCAGTCTCCTAGCACGTGGGCCTCCAACTGGATTTGGCCCAATTAGGAGATCTTGGCCCAGCGCTGGGGGCTATAAATACCTTCTTCTACTAGAGGGTCAGGTATTATCTTCTTCACTTCTAAAACCCTCATTCTCTGATAGCTACTGACTTTAGCATCGGAGGACCTTGCAGGTACCCCCCCCATCTTGCTCTTCAAGCCAGATTCTGCCACACCTGACGATTCTTCTGATCAGGTAAGATCAGTGGCGCCGTCTGTGGGAACCAAGCTCCCCCTTCTTTAAAAGAACAAAGATCAAAGCTAATCCATCCTACGATCGTCATGGCCGGCAACAACAACAACGCCAGCGTCCCAACCCCTGATCCCTTCCACCTGCAACAGCTCATCGAGGATTCCACCCCCGCGGGGACGAATCGACCTCGGCGAGAAGGGCAGCAACCTACCACCGAAGGGCAAAGGGGACAAAGGCATGAGACCTCACAACCCAACAGAAGACAGCAACTTCAGAACGTCGAGCAGGTTCAAAACGGCACGAACGGGCAGCCTCAACCAGAGAACGGTCCCGAGCAGCCTAAAAACCTGAACGAGACTGACGCCAGAGACGGACAGGTCGCTTCGTCATTCACTCATACTTCTGAGAGACAAAGAGTTCACAACGAAGACGACCAAGAGCAGGTCGACATCCCTGAGGATGCTGACCCCACCGCCGTCCTCCTACTCAAAGAGCTGCAGAAGACCAACCGTCTTATCCGCCTTCAGGGTGACCGCATCCGCGAGCTGGAAAGGAAGCGACGATACCGCTCCCCTCCGAGGAGACACTATCGATCGCGTTCCCGTTCCTCCTCGCACTCACCACCGAGGAGATACCGAAGGCGCTCCCCGTCCTCTTCTCGCTCTCCGCCTAGGAGGAGCTGGCGCCATAGGTCATATTCCCGCTCTCCACCACGAAAAAGCAGGAAAAGTCAGAGACCTGAAGCCACTGAAACCAGGAGCCTCACGCCCGAACAGGACTACCGAGGCCCCTCATAGGCTGTGTTGAAACCCCGCGAACAATCCCCTCCAAAGGAGAACCGCAAAAATTTGGCCAAGACACAGACGAAGTCCAGGCGAAGCAGACACTCAACCTCGCCCGGACCTAGCGACGAGGAAGATTTTCGCAGCCCCTTGTCCGAAGAAATCCGAAGAGCTCGTCTCCCACGAGGGATGGAAAAACCACCAGTCTTGGACCAATACGACGGGACAACAGACCCTGACGACCACATACGGAGCATCGAGGCCGTCATGGAATATCACGTCGTCCGGGGATCCATCAAATGCCGCATCTTTCCGACCACTCTTAGGAAAGGGGCGATGACATGGTACAGGAACCTTCCCCCCAACTCAATCCACTCCTGGACCGATCTCAAAGAACTCTTTCTGAGCCACTTCACAGCATCCCGCCGGCAACCGAAATCAGAGGAAAACCTCGAAGCTGTGATCCAAGGCACCGACGAACCTCTTCGAGACTACCTCGACAGGTTCAACAAAGAGGCCGACCAGGTGAAGACAACTGATTACATGAAGAGGTACCTCCTCGAGCGAGGGCTTCTCCCCGGAAGCGACTTCAAGAAAGCCATCAAAATCGAGAAAGTGCACACCATGAACACCCTCCTTCGCAAAGCTCAAGCCTTCATCGCTTTCGAGGAGGGAGAAGCTGCTGCCATAAAAGCCTCAAGAGGCAATGATGCTGCACGAAACTCGAATTACGAGAACTCAGGTTCCCGACGAGGGCACGAGAAAAGGAAAGACGACAGGTCCCACGACGCCAAAGAGCGCCGAGGACCAGCTGGTCGCTTCAACGACTATACCCCTCTGAATGCTTCACGAGAAATAATCCTGGCCGAGTGCAAAAGTACCGACTTCAAGAATTCCAGCATTAGGCAACCGAAGTCGAACCCCGCTAGACCAGGAACCGACAAAACTAAGTACTGCAAGTACCACAAAAGCCACGGGCATCTAACCGAGGACTGCATTCATCTCAAAGACGCCATCGAGACACTGATTAAGGAAGGCCGCCTTTCAAAATACACAAAGAAAGGAGAACCTTCTCGAAGGGACGATCATCGGAATTCCGACGAGGGAAACTCGCCAGACGACAGGCCTCTGCAGGTAGCCCTGTCCATCACCCGGCCTGAGGATTTAATACCGTCAGTCGGGATAACCTCCGCACTTAGCGCATGGGAAAGATTCCCGACCGCAATGGTCGTCTCCAATGGCGGGGATCCCGGCTCCCTCACCATCAGCTCGGTGAAAAGAAAGTTCAATGAATTGATCAGCGCCAGCGCAGACCTCGGCCCCACTCTACAGAAGTTCAAAGGAAAATCAGATCCAATTACCTTCTACTTGGAAGAACTGCCCGGCGGAGCCCCGAACTCCGCGATTCCCCTGCTCGTCCGGGCTAGAATGGCAAATTTCGACGTCCGACGGGTCCTAGTCGACGAGGGCAGCTCGGTCGACATCATGTACTCCCATCTTTTCCAGACACTCCAGCTCGACGACTCGCACCTCACTCCTTATGTGGGCTCCGACCTCCAGGGATTCAACGGAGCCACCACCAAGCCATGGGGATACGTCGAGCTAATCGTCACCTTCGGGGGAGGGGAGGCTTCCAGACAAGTCAAGACAAGGTTCTTGGTGATCGACTGCAAGACCCTCTATAACTGCATCATCGGGCGCCCCACTCTGGCCGAACTCACCGCTGTGCCCTCAACCGTGCACTTGAAGATGAAATTCTACACGAGAAAGGGACGAGTGGCGACCATCAATGCCAACATCGAAGCCGCCAGAAGAATCTTCGACGCCTCGTTGAAGGGGTTGCAGCTGATCGCCCCACCATCCGGCTCCAACAAGAAACCAAGAGCCAAAGACAAGCCTCCTCGGGAAGATCAACACCAATCGGCCAATGTCAGCTCAGTCGACCTCGACGCTCGCTTCTCGGAAGAGGAACTGAAGAACGGCGAAGAAGTGCGACCGAAGACAGCTCACCCCGTCCGACCTGTTCCCGACGGAGACTTCGAGCTCATCCCCCTGGGCGACAACCCCGACAAAGCAGTGAAGATCGGCAAGGGCATCCCCGAGCTACCGAGGAAGCAACTCATAGCTTGCCTTCGAGCCAACGCCGACCTGTTCGCCTGGAGCGCAGCGGAAATGCCCGGACTCGACCCTGAGGTCACCTGTCACCAACTCTCCATTGATCCAACCGTGAAGGCAGTAGTTCAACGTAGGCGTCGGCAGTCTCACGAGAAAGCGGAGGCTGCCGAAAAAGCTGTAAAAGACCTTCTAGAGGCAAATTTTATTTCCGAGGCCAAGTATTCAACTTGACTCTCAAACGTTGTATTAGTCAAAAAATCTAATGGAAAATGGAGAATGTGTGTTGATTATACCGATGTTAACCGGGCATGTCCCAAAGATGCTTATGCGCTACCTAACATTGATAGACTGGTCGACAACTCGGTCGGCTATAAATTATTGTCTTTTATGGACGCATATTTAGGTTACAACCAGATCCCCATGGCAAAAAGCGACAAGCAGTGCACGGCGTTCATGACCGAATCAGGCAACTATTACTACAACGTAATGCCCTTCGGACTCAAAAACGCCGGATCCACGTACCAACGGATGATGAACAAGGTGTTCCGAGGAGAAATCGGCGACACCCTCGAGGTATACATGGACGACATGATCGTCAAATCTCGAGAAGACTCCGATCACACCGCCCATCTCGAGCGTGTGTTCGAGCTGGCAAGATCCTGCAAGATGCACTTCAACCCAGAAAAATGCACCTTTGGGGTCCGGGCAGGCAAATTCCTCGGTTTTTACTTAACCGAACGAGGAATAGAAGCCAACCCAGATAAGTGCCGAGCATTCTCGGAACTCCCCACTCCTAACAATAAAAAATCCATCCAAGTCCTGAACGGGATGCTCACGGCACTGTCTCGTTTCGTCGCAAAATCCGCCCAACACGCCCTTCCATTCTTCAAGCTGTTACGAAAGGAAGCAGCTTTCGAATGG
Organism: Vicia villosa; assembly: GCF_029867415.1. Classification (NCBI taxonomy): domain Eukaryota; kingdom Viridiplantae; phylum Streptophyta; class Magnoliopsida; order Fabales; family Fabaceae; genus Vicia; species Vicia villosa. Next base: position 191,746 of record NW_026705909.1, read on the forward strand.
TCCGAAGACTAAGAGCAAGCACTATCCCACCTCAAGCAAGTGCTCTCAAAACCTCCCGTCCTCTCCCGACCTGGCGACAGCGAGTCCTTATATCTTTACCTGGCCGTCTCAAGCGAGGCAGTCAGCGCAGCTTTGATCCGAGAAATTGAAGACGGGCAGAAGCCCGTATACTTCACCAGCAAAGCCTTACAAGGACCCGAGGTCCGGTACCAGTAGATCGAGAAAGTCGCCCTAGCCCTTGTAATGGCAGCCAGGAGGCTGAGATACTACTTCCTCGCACATACCGTTGTCGTTCGAACAGACCAACCTATCAAGCAACTCCTCAGCTGACCAGACATGGCCGGAAGAATGCTGAAGTGGTCCCTCGAGTTATCCGAGTTCGACATACAATACGAAAGCAGGAAGGCACTAAAAGCTCAAGCATTGGCATACTTCGTAGCCGAGATGACCTCGATCGCCGACTCCCCGGCCCCCGCCGAGAATAAGTGGACCATCTACGTAGATGGCGCCTCGAGCAGCTCGGGAAGCGGGGCCGGCATTATCTTGGAAAACGATGAGGGACTCATCATCGAAGTATCCTTGGTTCTGTCTTTCACCACGTCGAACAATCAGGCCGAATACGAAGCTTTCTTAGCCGGTCTACGACTCGCGGAAGATATGGGTGCTCGGGAGGTCAAGATCTACACCGACTCCCAACTCGTCACCTCCCAAATCAGCGGCGACTACCAAGCCAAAAACAACGTGCTCATCGAATACCTCACGCTCGTCAAGGATAAGATGAATAAATTCGCAAAGGCGGAAGTGAAGCATATCCCCCGAGAACACAACTCACGAGCCGACGTCTTATCCAAACTCGCGAGCACGAGGAAGAAAGGCGGGAACAAGTCGGTGATCCAAGAAATCCTATCAAAGCCGAGCATAGACAAAAGCGCACAAACCCTACCAGTGCTTGCCATCGGCGACGACCACTGCTGGATGACACCGGTATACAACTTCCTCACAAAGGACGAACTTCCGACCGACCCGAAAGAGGCTTCAGTAATAAAAAGACGAGCCTGTTCGTACACCATCGTCGAGAACAAACTATACCGGCGAGGTTTCTCCATTCCGCTCCTCAAATGTGTCGACGCCTCACAAGCACTCGAAATTCTTCAAGAGCTTCAAGAGGGGATCAACGGTCAACACCTCGGCGGCCGATCACTAGCGAGAAAAGCCCTCAGGGCCGGGTATTACTGGCCGACCATTCAACAAGACGCCAAGGAACACGTCCAGAAATGCGATAAATGTCAGCGTCACGCCGACATGCACCTAGCTCCCCCAAATGAGCTTAAATCTTTGTCATCACCCTGGCCCTTCTCCACCTGGGGAATGGACCTCCTCGGCCCATTCCCGGTAGGGTCATACCAAAACAAGTATCTAGTAGTCGCCGTAGATTACTTCACCAAATGGATAGAAGCCGAAGCGCTCGCCAAGATCACGTCACAAAACGTGCTCCATTTTTATAAGCGGAATATACTCGCTCGGTTCGGGGTACCACAGGCAATTATAACCGACAACGGCACCCAATTCACTGATAGAAAGTTCCAAGAATTCGTAGCCAAGCTCGGCACGAAACAACACTTCACCTCGGTCGAACACCCTCAAACAAACGGGCAAGCCGAAGCGGCTAACCGGGTCATTCTCCGAGGACTGAAGAGGAGACTAGGCGAAGCAAAAAAGGCTTGGGTCGAAGAACTACATAGTATACTCTGGGCATATAGGACGACGCCCCATTCGAGCACAGGCGAAACCCCATTTAGGCTAACTTACGGTACCGAAGCCGTGATACCCGTGGAAATCCGGGAACCTTCTCGCCGGACTGAGTCACCCCTCGAGGAAGAACTCAACGACGAAGCCATGAGGGAAGAACTCGACATGGTCGAGGAAATCCGAGCAGGATCTTCCCTCCGAGAAGCCAAATTGAAGCAACAGATAGCCCTGCGACATAATGCCAAGGTTATCAGACGAGAGTTCGAATTCGGCGCCCTAGTGCTCCGTAGAAACATGAAAGACTCACGCGAAGGCAAACTCGCCCCGAACTAGGAAGGCCCGTACCGAGTTTACGATAAAACCGAAAACGACGCTTACTATCTCGAGAACCTCCTCGGAAAAAGACTTGCTCGACCATGGAACGCTGAAAAACTCAGACGCTATTACAGCTAAAAACAGCTAACTAACCCCGGCCTCTCTCTCCGAACATGAGGAACCGGCCGGGCACGGACCCGCGTCATGGTACGAACGCGAGCGCTCCACGACAATGACCGTCGGGACTCCCTACCAAGGGACAGGACCGACCACACGGGGGACTCTACACCTAGACCCACCGTGGCAGTACCTGCACGGCAGAACCCCAGCTCGCGATGGGACCGTTCACGCTGCGAGCACTTGGCCAAAACTGCGGCCTCGTGCTCGCTTATAGCGCACACCTGCTCTGCGCAACCGGGTCGTACCCCACACGCCCAGGAAACAATCTAGGCCGAGCTCAGTCTAAAAACTCCAAAAACGAAATATTCCTAAGTGTTGGTATACATCCCCGGATTAAACATAACCCGGGCTCGAATATCTACATCAGCCCAACAAACAACATTGGCACGCAGGCCACAAAACATCTTGGCGCGCAGGCCAGAAAAGATGAGAAAATCAGACATCACCAACATCCTCGGCCTCGTCGTCTTCGCTTTGGGCATCCTGATCATCTTCCCAATCCTCAAACTCGGGGTTCGATTCGATACGTCCATTTATAACCTTGTTGTACGGACCGATTCCCCTCGTTACCAAGCGCGGGTTGAGGACCTTCAGTTGATCCACGGTGGCCCTGAATCCGACCCCTAGGGTAGCAACGCAGTCGACCTCCAGCTCCCTCACCTTGCCTAGAAGCTGAGAACGAGTCACCAAAGCCTTCCCGTCTTCGTCCTCTTCGGCAGCAGGGAGGTGAGATTTTTCCAGGTCGGCAACCCGCTCCCGCAGCCTTTTCTCCTCAGCTTCCAAGGCCCTAATTCTGTCTTGCGCCTTGCAGAGGTCTTCGACGATGCCATTTTGGATCTCATATTTATCTTTGTAATTCTCAAACTCATGCTCCAGCTTTTCATGTTTGTGCAGCAGAGCATTGTAATCCTTCTGGGGACAGACCCTTTATGCGTTTAGGGCCAAAGCCAGGGTGGCCACCCTCATCATTCCCTCAAGATCCTCGGACAGGTCGTTGTCTCGAGCCACCCTGTCCCGTCTAACTATGTGCATCACCTCCTCACGCTCGAGCAGCACATTCTTCCTCGAGAAGAGTCCCCGATGCAAAGTACAGGAGGGAAGCACTATGTCATCGTCGGAGGGGTTGTCGTTGATGAGAGGACGAAGTTCAGGGGCACCCTCAGTCCTTGGCTTCTTCCCGGCCGGGGAATCATCCGAGGCCGTCCCAACCGACGAAGGAGAACTCCCACCAGCAGCGGCAGCAACAGCCGCTTTGACCTCCTCGACTCGAGTCCTTTTCACGGTAACCTTGGTAGCCCCTTTGTTCTTGGCCCTCATCTTCACGACCTCGTCATGCAAGTCGGCCATTTGTCCTGCAAAAACAGAGTAAAATTAGCAACGAAGGAACATAACTCAGACAAAAGAAATAATTTCCTCACCAAGTAAAATCATCGCATCCCCATAGTCCCCGCACTCGAGGATAGCCTTGGTGTTGATGTGACGGGGATCGAGCATAGGACCCCCATCTTCCTCGACTATAACATCCCCGTTGGGCCACGTGCATACCGCCGGCCTAAACCCATCCACAAAGTTGACAAGCTTCTGATACCCCGCCGTATCGCGCTCATTTAAGTCCTCGTCCCGGAAAATGTAGAAGTCGGTCCCATTTTCGAAATGGTTATATTGCCACTCCAATGGGAACCGAGCAGCAGGGCCCACTTTCTTCACCCCATCCTCGAGGTATTCACAGATCTCAAACAGATTATCCTCGGCTCCGGGGGTCAGCGGCTTGACGATAAAATATCAACCCTTAAAATGCTTGATGGAGTCTTGATAAATAGCGAACAGCTTCTTCGGCTGCTTAAAAGACACCCAACTCCACTTGCCATCCCGGTCACGCAACCTCTGGAGGTGAAACACTCTAAGAAAAAGGGGCAGTGTTGCCTCGACCTCCAGGAAACCGCACACGATCTCAAAAGCCCTAAGAAACGCAAAAGCGTTGGGATGGAGCAGAGACGGGCATAAACGTAACCACCGAAGAACACTCCGCTGCAGATGCGTGAAAGGAAGCCTCAACCCGACCTCCTTGAAGACAAATTCGTACATGGCAAATCGAGGACCGGGGAATGTCGAGCACACCCTCTGGTGAAGTTTAGGGATGAACGCTCTCCAGGAAGGCTCCGCATCTGGCCCAAGATCTTCGAGGACGTTTAAGGCCTCCTTAGGATGCGTCACAAAGCGCGAGGCGATTGTCCTCGGAGCAACGGCCACCCATTCTTCGAGCTCTCTTGGCGAAGTCTCGACAACTAGAACCTCTTCTGGTTGCGAGCAGCCCACTGCTTCGTCCCCGTCAGACACGTCGAAGACGGTATCATCCTTGGTTTCGTCAGCCATTTACCTGAAAAGCAGAGGAAATAGTGAATTCGACTTGTCAAATCCACCCTTCCACCGCAAGTCAAGTGAAAGGGCGAGGAGGGCGTGGGAGGAGAGCTTCCCGTCTACGACCAACATCCAAAACGCGTCCCCGGGTCTATCATCAAAACACACTAAGAAAACCCGCTCGCGCGATACAAGGCCACCCTAAACCATGGTCGGCGAGCGTGTCCAACTCCCCAACAGATTCATATCCTAATCAAGGCACGATTAGGGACTCTACTCATCACGATTAAACCCTCCTCGCCAAATGCATATGCTGGTCGACTCACTCAACTATGCTCGCTCGGCACGCTCAAGTCTCACTCGGCAAAATATGGAAAATAACAATATCATAAATCTTGCTCGCCGCACTCATAAATCTTGCTCGCCACACTCAAAGCTAGAACGTAAAACTTAAATAAACACAAAGGAGATGACGAGGGACTTACTTGAGAAAGCGGAAGAGAGATGCACACGACGAGCAGGATAACTTGTGAGCGAACCTTGGGAGTTTTTAAAATTCTAAGTAACGAATGAGTGATCTTCTCATTCTTTATATAGAGGAAGGAGGCCAAAGGGTGCCATGATGACCTAGATAGCCTAGGAGGCGCAATCATTATCTACACCCCGAAGGCGGCTTAAAGCATGGGAAAACGCGAAGTGCCATGAAGTGCCTTGGGAAACCCAAACGGCGCATTTAACACCTACTCTAAAAACGGCGCCGCAATAATGGCATTCCCTGCAGTCGCCACGTGTCAATCGAACTCTGACAAGACTAACCAAAACGTGTCGCCTCCTCGGCAAGACTCCGAACTCAAAACCAATCACTTCTCTGGTTTTTTCATCTCGGCAGCAACTCCGCTCCCCGCGAGCCCAAACGTCCGAGGAGACTCCGGTCGGCTGCAAATGTTCATACGCGTGCTCGTCCAGTCCCTTGGTTAAAGTCGTCACTCCCATAAGACTAACGACTTGGGGGCTCCTGATCTGGACTAGGCCGAGCAGGCCCAGCTCTCCCCTCTAGCCGAGCAGGCCCAGTGCATTTGGGCCCATTTGCTTGATTACAGTTGCGAATCAGCCAAGCACGAAAACCACGTGGCATGCTTCAGCGAAGGATCCGGTCAACCTCCTCCGAATACCACGCCACGCTCACCCAGAACGTGAGTCACCTGCTGACTCAGCCCTAGCAGGGGTAGTTCTGGCAGTCTCCTAGCACGTGGGCCTCCAACTGGATTTGCCCCAATTAGGAGATCTTGGCCCAGCGCTGGGGGCTATAAATACCCTCTTCTACTAGAGGGTCAGGTATTATCTTCTTCACTTCTAAAACCCTCATTCTCTGATAGCTACTGACTTTAGCATCGGAGGACCTTGCAGGTACCCCCCCCCCATCTTGCTCTTCAAGCCAGATTCTGCCACACGTGACGATTCTTCTAATCAGGTAAGATCAGAATTCAATTTTTTTTCATGATTCTTAATAAAAAATAGTATGATTCTTGATAAAAATAGTTTATTCTTATTTATAAATAAATTTTGTTTTTTTTCAATTTTCCATAAAAATAAATAAAAAATGAGTCTAATGTCTACTCTTAAAAATTAATTTTATTATTATTATTAAATAAAATAAAAAGCAATGAAAATTTCTATTTAAAAATTTTAAAAAAACTTTTTTTTAATGAGAAACAAATTTCTTTTAATTTTTAAATAAATTTTTCACTGTTTTTTAATTTTATTTAAATTATAGGCTTAATTGCAACTTTAGTCCTTCTATTTTGTCATTTTCTTGATTTTGATCCCTCTATTTTAAAAACCACTATTTTAGTCCCTTTTTTAAGTTTTCTGTGCAATTTTCGTCCCCCTATTTTATTTTTTTCTGCAAAATTAGTCCCTATTTTTGTTTCTTTTTCAACAGAAAACTCAGAAGGGGGACCAAAATCGAAAAAAAGACAAAATAGAGGGATCAAAGTTGCATTTAAGTTATAAAATTTATTTATTTTTAAATAAAGTATGAAGTTCTATTTAGATTGTGCATAAAAATTTAAAAAAAAAATTTTATAATAAATAATAAGTACAAATAATTTAATTGTAAATAAAAAAATCAAAAGAAATTTGTTTTAAAAAATAAGAAGAATCTATTTTTCAATAAGATTTATGATGCATTATAATTATAATATCGTGTTAGTACTATTACCACTCTATAATATTTATTCAGACAAAATATATATACAAATACTAACAAAATGAATACTAAAATATTTAATGTCATCCTTTAATTTAAGTGAATAGAATAAAATAGAATTTAAATAAAATAGAATTTAAATAAAATAGAAGAAAACAATAAAAAATTTATTTCAACATTAAAAGAAATTAATTAAAAATCAAAATAGTACTGTTTATGGATGAAAATATAATTTTGTTGTTGCTGTGTTACTTAAACTAATTATAAATATTAATAATAATAATAATAATAATAATAATAATAATTATTATTATTATTATTATTATTATAACAATAATAATAAAATTAAATTTTAAGAGTAGACAGTAGACTCATGTGTTATTTATATTTAAAGGAAATTAGAAAAAAATTGTTTATAAATAAGAATAAACTATTTTTATCAAGAATCATACTGTTTTTTATTAAGAATCATGAAAAAAAATTGAATTCTAATATTTTTTAAGAAATATAAAAAAGAATCATGTTTTTATTTTATTACCAAAAATAGAGGAAGTTATATTTAGTAAGAATTATGTGAATTTCTAACGGTTGGATCACAATTAAATCAACGACTTAAAATGAGTGTAATACTTGGTGTAACTAATTAGTAATAATAAAATTTGGTTTATATATATATATAAACACAAGACTTGTTTAAGCTAGTTTAAATACACCAAAGACAAATGTCGTATAGCTTGGCATTAAAAAAAACAATAAAACCTTATTAAAAACAAAAGCATTTGCTATATTCCCTTTTGACAAAGTGAACCAAAACTAAAGTTCCCCTATTAGGGTTCGTTTGGTTCAACGGAAGGGAGGAGAGGGGAGAGAATTTAATAGAGGGGAGAGGAATGGAGGGGAAGGGAGGGAGAAAATTTAACTAAATATATGTTTGGTTCAAAGAAGAGGAATGGAGGGAATGGGAGAGATTTTTAACATGTATATTTGGTTCATAAGGGGAGGGGAGGAATTTTAAAATCAAATTACCTTTTTATCCTTATAAATATTTTTATTTGTACTTAGTAAAAATAATTCTAAATAACAATAGTATTGAGTTAATTTCACCAAATAAAAATTTGTTCATTCATAAACGATACTATAACAGTAAATAAGAGCACATATTAGTTGAACTTATATCTTCAATGCAAATCAAATAATTATCTGATCTTGATGATTCATCTAACCCAATTAAATAATTTCTTTAATTAAAAATAGATAAAATAATGTTAGAATGTTAAAAAAATTGGAAAAATAATATTAGACTTAAATTTTTTATTTATAACATAACCGTACTATATTTTTGCATACTGTTATTATTATTAAAATTATAATAAAAAAACCTTATTACAATTATATATTATAAATAAGAACTAATATAGATATGTTATTATTATAAAAAAAAATAACATAATATCAAAAAAGAAAATTCAACAAAATATAAAGAAAAAAACTCACCTGAGAGCAACAACGTACAAATAGCAACCGCACAATATAAGAAAAATAAAACGTGAACAGAGAAAAAATCTGGTCTTTAATAATTCAATAAGGACAATCTTGGAATTAAAAAAATAATTAAGGACAAAATAGGGAAAATAATAAAATTCGGATTAATGAATTTTCCCTCCCCTCCAAATCCACCCAATTTGGAGGGGAGCCAAAAGTGAGTCTAGGAGGGATTTTGCTCCCCTCCCCTCCCCTTCCCTCCCCTTATAAAAAATGAACCAAACACATATATCTATAAATATCCCATCCCCTCCCCTCCATCTACTCTCAACCAAACGGACCCTTAAACATGTGCTTGATTAGGCTGTGTACCTAAAAACACAAGAAGGATGGACGGTGCTAGGTTTTTCTTCTCCCCCTTTTTGAAAACTGGTTCCGAATCATTCCTTTTCGTTCTCCTATTGCTTCTTTTTTCTGCTGCTAAGTTTTTTAATCTTTATTACTCCAAGGATTTCTCATCTCTCTTTCCCTGAAATAGCATTGATCCAGGGCTAAACCATTGTAAAAATAACCTTCATGGTAGGATACTCTGGCCCAAGGGAACAACTCCCCTCATGGTTGTCGCCCTTCGTCTAAGACTTACGAAGATTTTGTGAGAGATTAAAAACTAGGGAGTTCTCTCTTTAGGTAAGGGTTATTATGAATTCATGTTTTCTAGTGCTGAAGATATGGGACGAGTTAGAACTACAGGTACTCTAAATCTCAATCCTGGTTCGTTTAAATTGTTTGCCTGGTCCAGGGACTTTAGTCCGTCTTCGCAGCATAGTACATCTGCTTAGGTGTGGTTCATATTTTTTGGTCTTTCGCGGGAGTATTGGAGGCCAAAGATTATTTTCACCATTGCGAGTAGTGTTGGTACTCCCATTTGCATTTATGCTACTGCTGCTAAATCTAGGGATGATCGCACTTTTGGTCAATTCGTTTGTGTGCTTGTTGATATGAATTTAACACAGCCTCTTAATTTCAATGTTCTTGTTGAGAGAGAGTAGGTTTTGCGTTTTTGTTGACATAGAATACGAAAATTTTCCAGAATTTTGTGCGCATTGCAGGAAGGTGGGTCATGGTGTGAAAAATGTAAGAGTCTGCATAAGGATCATCATGAATCTACCTTTGTGCAAGAAGCGAAACCTGGCTCGAATATAGTGGATGTGGCTAAGGACTCTATTGGGTATGAACAAAAAGTTAATTTGGATAATGGAATTGAACATGTTACTCATTCTCAGATTGTGGAGAATTTGCATGCAACTTTTATACTACCTAACTTTTTAATATAACCTTCTGTAGACACAGATTCTCAAAATTATGATTTTGTGGTTGTGACTATTGAAGATAATGAGTTAGTGAGAACTAAGGATAATGTTACTGAAGAGGTGATGATTGATAAGAATTTTCTCAGGAACTCTTGGGCGGTCTTAACGGAAGTTGAAGTTGAAGATGAAACACAAGAAATCATTCATTAAAGTGGCAATGGTGCCTTCTCAACTGCGATATCTAACCTTAAGAAGAAGCAAAATTATTTGAAATTCTGGTATGACAGATTCAGGATGTCACTTACGATGTCAAGACATCTGATCTGTTATTAACTTAGCAAAGGCAGAACAGAAAGATCCCCAATTTTTATATTACCCCTAAGAAGGAGTCCATGAGTATTGGGATCATATATGTTCAGTCAACATGACCAGATTGTAAACTTTAATGGTTCTGTAAAGGAACAGCTATCAAACCTGAACCGGATGTTATACCCGATGTTACAACATCCAAGACTGAACAAACAATACAATACAGAACATAAATAACAATTAATTGTTAACCCAGTTCGGTTTAACTACCTACTCTGGGGGCTACCAAGCCAGGAAGAAGATTTCACTATCAGTAGTACTATTTTATGTAAACAACCTCTGGTTTACCTAGTCACTACCCAATGCAACCTTTACCTTAGAATTCCATCTAAGATAAGAGAACCTCTGCTCACTCCCTAGTGATACCTAACTGTTACAACCCTACAACAGCTATTTACACAATTAATAATAAACAATAACTTGATCTTGCTTCACAGCTTCAATCAAGAACACAATACTCTACTCTTACCTACAGGTTTCGAGTGAGAACAATAAATTCTCTTACCTATAGGTTTCGAGAAGGATAGGGCAGCCATCCCACAACCTGGGTGGTCTACCTATAGAAACCCTAATGACTACATATTTTATGAATTCGGTTTTCTATATTTTTTCTATATCAAACTAGGTTACAAAGGTTTCTATTTATAACCTATTCCCAATTGGACTTGGGCTTACAAATCGCAGCACTCCTTGCTGTTACAAATTAGCAGATATCTTCTGCTACAATCAAGGTCTTTTAATCATGAGTTTCCTAATTTATCTCCTAAATTAGAAACTGCTGAATCTTCAATCTTCTGATCTGATTCTTCAATATTCTGACTTGATTCTTTTGACCTTTAAATCTGCGCCACATAGGATTACATAATATTCACAGAATATTCTGTATCTGTTGAGAATTAAACTGAATCTTCATTCCAGTTTTGCAGGTGCGATGTCATGGTTGAAGTCATGACATTCCATATAACATCTTGCTTGTACCTGTTTTATTCTTTTATATTTTCCAGATTACACATATTATTATACTTTGCTGCTATTATGTTTTAGCCAAACGTAGATGCCAATCAGCCAATAAATGCACCAACAATCTCCCCCTTTGGCATATTTTGGCTAAAACTATACATTCATTAAAAATGCAGCAAAACATAAATGCTTCAACTTTCAAGACAACAAGGAAGAACAGAATATTACATTCTCAGAATTGGGCTTCAATCAACTTCTTCTGTTCTTCAGGTCTTGAACCACATCATACCATCTTCATTCTGCTACAAAATCCTTTGTTTCTTTTTACGGTAGCAAAATCAGAAGATGATATTCCTCTCCCCCTTTTTAGACATAATATGACAACGAATCGTCCGATGTCATAATATGCAGTGGAACACCTTCATGCAACACTGATGTTCATGAGGAAGATGATGGGAGAAGGCTTTTGTCTTGGAGGACCAATGGTGGCATAAGAGAACCCTTACTCAATCTTGAACTAGAAACAAAATCCTAGCTTAGAGCCTGGGAGAGAACTTGAGTGAAAATTATCCACCAGTCCTAGTAACTCAGAACACAAATCACAATTGTGTTCATAACTCAGATCACAAATAACAACGAAAATGGTTCCTATACTGAAGGTTGTATATGATGGAACATCTTTGTTGTTATTGCAGAAAAACTCATGGTAGAGACAACCATCATCCCCAGCCCGTGTTTTTCTTTTTCTGGACAGGTTTTGGTAAAGCGACCCATCATAATACCAAACCCAAACACGACTCATAAGGACACACACGAATGACATCTTGAGAGAGTTTGGTTTCTGTAATCTGTGGAGACGCCATTATATAGCCATTTGAGATTATAGGAAATAACGGTGGTCTTTGGTCTTGTTCAATGGTCAAACGGTTAATAAGGAAACAGTTCCAAAAGCAATTACTCTTTCCAAAGCAGTTTTTGACTGTTTTTCTGATAGGGGTTATCTTTAAATACCAGTGCATGCATAGTCATTGATTGTACTTTCCACCGACCACTGATGTGTAGATAAACTTCAAGACATATTTCCTTGTTTGACTTAGAGGATTCAATGTCTTTAAACATGTCATGAAATCCTGTCAGACATTGTCCCTTTTCTTCCCTTTAAGCACATAGCTCAAGATTCTTCAAAAGATTAAGACAAAGCATCCTATGGACCAAGTAACAGACTCCCCACTTACTCTTCTGGCTCACTAGTCATAGACATAAACTTCTGTTGTTCTGAACACCTTGAGACTGTTTAATGCAACCGTGAAGAATCTTTCAATACTTGTAGACATATAACTACCTCATCAGTGTAGAGAAAGAATTGTGGATTCCAATTGCACATGGTTAGATTCAACCATTCACAGATAGTTGACAATAATGTCACATTTTCTTCATGATGTTAAAGTACTTTTGACCAAGATACTTTTCTTGACATAAGAAGTCACTCCCCCTATCTGAGATAGTTTGAGCTTCTTCAAGGAATAAACTTGTAATGATGAATGGAAAATATAAGACGCATCTTCATATCTTCAAGAGAGCACCCTCTGTTCAACTATCCTGCTGAACACATTCATTATGGCAATGTTGCTCCTTTACATTAAATACTCACACCAGAAAGTAGATGTTATAACATTGTGTCTCACATTAGTACTACCAGTATATTCCACAAGGTTCATATCTCTTTCTGCAACAGACCCTTGTCTACCAACTTATCTCCTCCAGAAATGATCAACGGATGACCTCTTGGCATTAGAAGCACACACATAGAGGTTGCCACAATCTCAACATAAAGAAGTGCGACTTATTGTACTTTGTTGAGCATAACCTTACCATGTTTGTATCAGATCATGGTCTGCTTAAGAAAATTTGAAATCCTTCTTAATATGATGTTTCTCAATCTTACACATTGATTAACATGCTCCTTTATTTTGAACTGGAAGGATCCTCCTTTATCTTCAGCTATGTTGATCAGATCATAGAACTTTTTTCTTCATAGTCATATTCACGAAGTGAATTCTTCATTATGAAAGTAATTATGTATTGCCAGAACACACTACTAACATCCAGATCAGAACCTGCCCATTCTAATCCACATTATGTCTGAACTTCCACTTTAGACAATAATGTCACATTTTCAAACTTCGCATGCATATTCCTAAACATTCTTCCAGGATAATAACACATTGTGATGTTGACATCACCCAAGATATAAGTTCGTCTAACACCCAAACTCAAACAAACTCTGACTATCCATAGAGATAACACGTCTCTATAGAATGACTTGGAACACAAGAAACAATTTGTGTTCACGACATTAAACAAGACTCTATTCTTTACAAAACAACTGCAAAGAATGACCTCAGACTTAACAATGTCTGAACACTATCCTTAAACCCTATGATTGTCACAATTTGACAACCATAACCTAGACTCTAGACTTTCCTCATATCCGAAAGAAGAACATGAGAGACTCAAACAAAACGGAAAAGACTCAAGAAACCTGAGCAATTTAAACAACATACCTGTACTTTAACCAAAGTCACGATCAAGAGATGTTATTTGAAGAAGAACTGCACCAGGTGGTCTTGTGCATAAGTTGGAACATGCACTAAGTCAGAACAAGTGATACACACCATCAATACATGTCTTCAGATGCAAAGAAGATTCCTTGTTGGTCTTTAAGAATAAACATGACTTGAGTTATGTTCTGACATCTTGTGTGATATTGTTTTTCTGGCTAAAAGATTAGTCTTTGAAGGAATTTTCATTTGATTAGAAGCAAAATAACATTGTCTTTGCTGATCTTCGTACTTTTTTACTCCCCCTGTGATATACAAATTTAGGACATATTTTATGTTCGTCCTTGAAGCTTCCTTCATTTGGAATTTGCCACAGTTTCCAAGTTTAGAAACCTTAGTTTACTTGCTACACAAGATTCAGATTGCCCCACTCTACAACTTGAAATAGAAGAAACTATGATTGTATAACCATAAATCAATCTTCAGCATACACGTCTGAGCTTTTCATACAGACATTGTGAATATGCATCTCCCATCAAGATATTTAACAGAGTCAGTATCCTTCACCAGATACTCTTGCCACACTTCCTTAATTTGTGAAGATAATAGTGAACACACACTTTTGGTTCCCACTAGTCCTTGAATACATAACTAGAAGGACTTCTCATCTAATAGGTACTAAGTCTCTCGTCAAAGTACTTATTAGTTACTCAGTAAGATTTACTACTCACACTAGTTCATCCTGACTGGTTTCTTCTTCTCAGTCTTGCATCCAGGTTCTACACCCAATAAGTACTAAGTCTCCCATCAAAGTACTTACCAGTTATTCAATTAGAATTTTCTACTCACACTAGATCATTCTGACTGATTACCTCTTCACATTTATACTCTCTTCTCTTGGCAAACACAATACAAAGAAACTGAAGATCTTGAGATGATGTTGTGACATCTGATATGACATCATCCTTCATGGTTCTTGGTTAACATATTTAACATCTAATTCATAACACTTGGGGTGGAAACAGAATAATGCAATTATCAGCAATATCCAGACATATCAAGGAATACAATAGCCAGCATCTCAATAAGCTTTTCTTCAGACTTCCATTCTGATTTTGAGATGATGGATGCCATAGTCTGTACCTATAGAGAAGATTCCCTCATTTAGGTTTCTGGAACAGACTTATTTATAGCATAACACTGAATTAGTCAGATTCTTCTGAGCCATCTGACTTCCTTCATTCCAAACAACACTACCCTTTCTGGATAACAACTAGGGCAGTAAACATTTTTGACCATATTTCACTGTGGTTGAGACACAGTATTCAGCTCCAACAACTGCTTTATGGTTATGAATGAAAATACACATATCTGGTTCCATTGATCAAAGGAAAATACCAGATGTAAGCTCATCTTGATTTAAACACAAAGGATCAGAAAGGAATACCTTCATGAGTTTTCTTTAGCATGGAGCTTTTTACTTCTAACAGAATTAGAGTAGAAGCACATGTTAATCGTGTCCTGATCAACTTATAGTCAGATGTCTCCTCTTCCAGACCAGGAGTAGGTTCCTAACCAATGTTCTCACACTACATTAGTTTAGCACCAGAACATCTGTTCTTCAGCTGGTAGCTGCATACCAGTTCTTAATGTCCTAACATCCGGTAGGACATCTGTTCCTCCTTCTAGGAACACTCCAGCCTTGATATTTTTCAAGGTTCACACTTGCAGATGATTATGAATATCATTGATCAGTTGATATTCAACAACTTTAATAAACCATGCCATTATGAGTGGACTTGAGAGATTTCTCAAGTATCTTTGACACTTTAATTATAGTTGTAAGGTTTTGCATACATTCTGTTGAATATAATTAACCCTAGAATCTTTCTTATACAATTGGGGTTGCACAAAGGCTATGCAGCGGAAAATAGCCATACTTCAACAGAATTCACACAATGCTTACTCCAAATATTAGTTGTAAGCATGACAACTAAGGATTGACTACAACTCAACCCTGCACAATCCTTGCTTCTGCACCAAGCAACAGACTAGACCTAACCAACATCCTGACCTGATAAACTCACATAGATTCAGAGGTTACCTTATCAATATCTTCACTCCCGCGTGAAGGTTTTGATGCGATTCTTCTCTGTCCATAGATACCGGTTGAATTGGTTCAATTCAAATTCTTCACTCCCGCATGAAGTCTTTGGATTTAGCACTCCTTTATTCCAACATCACAGCTCTAGGTCAAGTTGGTCTAATCCTCCACATATAGGTCCACCCTCCACTTCAAGGGACCATACAATATGAACATTCCTTGTTCAAACAATCTTCTACGTTCAGCACAACCAGAACGTATCCCCCATGGATCTCATCCAGAAACAGACAGGATGCCTGCTCTGATACCAACTGAAATTCTGGTACGACAGATTCAGGATGTCACTTACGATGTCAAGACATCTGATCTATTATTAACTTAGTAAAGGCAGAACAGAAAGATCCCCAATTTTTATATTACCCCTAAGAAGGAGTCCATGAGTACTGGGATCATATATGTTCAATCAACATAACCAGGTTGTAAACTTTAATGGTTTTATAAAGGAACAACTATCAAACCTGAACCTGATGTTATACCCGATGTTACAACATCTAAGACTGAATAGACAATACAATGCAGAAGATAAATAACACAGTTAAATGTTAACCCAGTTCAGTTTAACTACCTAATCTGGGGGCTACCAAGCCAGGAAGAAGATTTCACTATCAGTAGTACTATTTTTTGTAAACAACCTCTAGTTTACAGATAAACAACATCTGGTTTACCTAGTCACTACCCAATGCAACCTTTACCTTAGAATTCCATCTAAGATAAGAGAACCTCTGCTCACTCCCTAGTGATACCTAACGGTTACAACTCTGCAACAGCTATTTACACAATTAACAATAAACAATAACTTGATCTTTCTTCACAATTTCAATCAAGAACACAATACTCAACTCTTACCTACAAGTTTCGAGTGAGAACAATAACTTCTCTTACCTACAGGTTTCGAGAAGGATAGGGCAGCTGTGGTGTCGTTTTTTTACCTCCCCGTTTCACTTGGGAGGACGGCACGCTAGACCCTTCACGCGAAATTTGGAAGGAGAATGCGCCCGGGGCGGGATGAATTTTGTTTCAGTTCTTCCTACGATATCACACGAACTTTTTAATTATCCTAACGAGTAGGAAAGGGGAAAAAGATCTCAAATAAACCCTAGGAGTTTGCTAAGTGTGGGGATTCACCAAGACTAGAAATTCTGGAGTCCGGGGGGTCGGTTATACATAGGGAAGAGTTTAAGCACCCTACATATCCGTAGTACTCTACGGGAACCTTCTCTTTGTCAATGTGTTTGTGTTTATTGCTGAATGATTGGGAAAGTTTCTCCTTTGTGTTAGGAGAAGGAATTGAATTGATTTGAAAAGACAGACAAACTGACTATTTTTGGTTTTTTATTAGCTCGCTGAGATTCCTTGTGAACCTCATGCCTACATATCCCTAATGGAAGTCAGAGCTTTTTGTAGTTCGGAGAACTAATTAGGGAAATTAATGATTTTTGGTGCCTTGCTTGAAGCTCAAGGTTGAAGCTTGAATTAAATCTCTGTTTACAGTAAAGAGACATGAAATCATCTTTATAGAGAGGTATTTCTACTATTCCACCACAAACATTTTTAAAGTGACAGAAAAGCTAACATGGTTTCATTAAGAGAGGGAGCCTACTTGGTTGATCAAGTATGACAACCAACATGCCTCTTGAATGAAAGATTCTCAACCAAATTAGGGAAAGTTGTACAAGTCTGGGATGTAGCCAGAGCATGCCTTTCATGAGTCCTAAATGGGAGAATGTTTGAAATGATTGTTTATTTGAAATGATTGTTTGTTTGAAATGATTGTTTGTTTGTGGTGAGATAGGAGAAATACCTACCTATGAAGATGAGCTATGTCTATCTATTGTTTGAAAGATTTGATTTTTTGAGCTGGCTTGAATGAGGCCCAAGCTTGAGGCTTTTTGATTGATTTTATTGACTCTGGAGGATGATTTTACTGGGGATTGATTTTAAGAAGTCTTTGTGTTCTGTACAAAGCCCAGAATTGAGGCTGACTCTAGCTGGAGAGTTTATTGTATGGATTTTATTTGGTGTTCTGTACAAAGCCCAGAATTGGGGCTGACTCTTTATTGGGGAAGTTGTTATTTGATGCCTTGTATGAGGCCCAAGGTTGAGGCTGATTTTTATTGAGAAATATGTCTTTTATTGATTGAGATTGGAGGCTGACCCTTTCCAGGGAATTTATGAATGATGGCAGAAAGATTATCTAATTGAGACTTCTTGTTTAAAGCCCAAGATTAAGGCTGACTCTGATTGAGGATAAACAAATATGGATTCTAGACTCTGCTAAGGAAGATTAATGAAGATAAGGGTGACAGAGATGAAGGATAGAAAAACACTTAGAAAGGGGGGGATTGAATAAGTGTGACTTTAAAATCTTGAGCGATAAAAATAAAATGCACAATTATTTTTATCCTGGTTCGCTGTTAACGAAGCTACTCCAGTCCACCCCCGCAGAGATGATTTACCTCAACTGAGGATTTAATCCACTAATCGCACGGATTACAATGGTTTTCCACTTAGCCGCAACTAAGTCTTCCAGAGTCTTCTGATCACAACCTGATCACTCCAGGAACAACTGCTTAGTTCACTCCTAAGACTTTTCTAGAGTCTACTGATCAACACGATCACTCTAGGCTTAGTTCACTCCTAAGACTTTCTGCTCAGCCAACTGCCAAGACTTCCTGCTCAGCCAACTGCCAAGACTTCCTGCTCAGCCAACTGCTAAGACTTCCTAGAGTATACTGATCAACTGATCACTCTAGTTCCTTACAACTTAATGTAATCTATTCAAGAGTTTACAAATGCTTCTTAAAAGCGATAATCACAACTGTGATATTTCTCTTACAATTTAAGCTTAATCTCACTAAGATATTACAACAGCAATGTAGTGAGCTTTGATGAAGATGAAGATTCTGAGTTTTGATTTGAACAGAGTTTCAGCAAGTTAATTTGAATTGTATTGGTGTGAAAATCGTTAACCTTGCTTCTCATCAGAACTTCATATTTATAGGCGTTGAGAAGATGACCGTTGAATGCATTTAATGCTTTGCGTGTTCCGTACAGCTTTGCATTTAATGTTATACGCTTTTGTCAACTACCTCGAGCCTTGTTCACGCTGTGTCTACTGACGTAGCCTTTAGTAGCTTTAACGTTCCTTTTGTCAGTCAGCGTAGTCTGCCACGTGTACTTCCTTCTGATCTGATGTTTGTGAATACGACGTTTGAATATCATCAGAGTCAAACAGCTTGGTGCAAAGCATCTTCTGATCTTCTGACCTTGAAGTGCTTCTGAGCGTGATACCATCTTCTGATCTTCAGTGCTTCTGATCTCATGTTCTTCTGATGCTTCCATAGACCCATGTTCTGATTCTGCTTCGACCATCTTCTGATGTCTTGCCAGACCATGTTCTGATGTTGCATGCTGAACCATTTGAGACACATCTTCTGAGCGCTGAATTATGCGTACTCTTTATATATTTCCTGAAAGGGAAATTGCATTGGATTAGAGTACCATATTATCTTAAGCAAAATTCATATTATTGTTATCATCAAAACTAAGATAATTGATAAGAACAAATCTTGTTCTAACAATCTCCCCCTTTTTGATGATGACAAAAACATATATAAATGATATGAATTTGCGATCAGAAAGAGTAGACGGCAAAAGACAAATTACACAGCTATAGCATAAGCATATGAATATGTCTCCCCCTGAGATTAACAATCTCCCCCTGAGATAAATAATCTCCCCCTGAAATAAATACTCGAAGAACTTTGATAAAAGACTTCCCTGATTATTTCGGTAGAGACGATCATATAAGCTTCTGCCTTCAGAGAATTCATAGCTTCTGACTTCTGCTTCCATTGGACAGCTTCAGAACTTGAATTTCTTTAGATCCTTAGAACACTCACAGCTTCTGATTTCTGCTTCCATCGTGGACAGCTTCAGAACTTGAGTTTCTTTAATCTTCAGAACATTCACAGCTTCTGATTTCTGCTTCCATTCAGGACAGCTTCAGAACTTGAATTTCTTTAGATCCTTAGAACACTCACAGCTTCTGATTTCTGCTTCCATCGTGGACAGCTTCAGAACTTGAGTTTCTTTAATCTTCAGAACATTCACAGCTTCTGATTTCTGCTTCCATTCAGGACAGCTTCAGAACTTGAATTTTCTGGATCTTTTAGAACATTCACATCTTCTGATTTCTGCTTCCCTCGGATAGCTTCAGAACTTTGAATGTCTACCAACATCACTTCATGCTAGATTTGTATCAGAACATTGTTGAATGTACCAGAGCATCATTTGAGCATCTCTACATCCTGAAATGTTACAGAACAAAAACTAAACGACAAAAGTCAGCATGAACGAGTTAGAACATAAAATGTATATTCAAATACATGATATGTATCAGAGCCAAATGTAACAGAGCATTTAGGCTAAAAACATGTATCAGAGCAAATAATGTATCAGAGCCATAACATTATATGTATCAGGGCAAATAGAATTTTGTCATAACAGGATAGACAATGATATTCAAATTCTATTATCAGTGCTTCTGATTCATTCTTCTTTCTTGCTTCTGATCTCTGAAGCTTGACAGCACTCAGCTTGCTTCAGTTTCCATGGTTTTGCTTCTAGTGTTTGCTTTGATGATTTTCTTCACTTCTCTGTACCTGCAAAACACTTAAACCATATAGAACTTGCAGTTCTTGTTAGTGAATGTGTGGGAGCCTTTACCCAGCAACTGATAGATTTAATCAAATCATTTATCATTTATCTTCTCCCCCTTTTTGTCATAACATCAAAAAGAATATTTAAAAAGATTCAGATGTATAAAATGGAACACATGGAGGAAGAAGATGATTTCATAAAGGTTCAACCAATGTGTACAGAAATACAAGATGAAAAACTCAGATGCACAGAAACAAAACAGATGCAAAGAAAAGAAAAAAACACCACAGACTCAATCTAAGATGGCCCTAGTCTTGATAAGATCTTGGCCAGCATCTCTTTAACATCGTTGTTGTGTCCTTCTTGCCTTTCAATGAAAGCATCATACTTGTCATTGAGTGAGCTTTGCTCATCCTGTCTCCTCTGAATCGCTTCTAGAGTCCTTGCAAGACGAGAAGGTTCATCAAGAGAAGTTTCACCGCTTTCAACCACAGGAATGACATGTTGATCTGCAGCTTCCATAGAAGTATCATTTGCTGGGATATCCTCAACAGGGTCTGATTTAGCAACATGATCTTCAGCATCTGCTTCTTGCATAGAAGCATCTCCATATTCTGCAGCAGGAATTTCCGAGTCGCCATTCTCAAGAGCCTGAAGAATGGCAGCTAGATTCCTTGGAGCAGAGGGACCTTCCACTTCTGGTGGGTCAACAACTTCTGGAATGACCAAGCTAGGGTCTTTCTTAGAAGGGTTTTCCCTCAGAAAGTCAAATAAGGTCTTGAAGTCTCCAAGTAGAACAGGATACTCAGGAATCCAGATAACCATGTCCCTGCATGGGTTTGCTTCCATTGCAGCAGCCAGTCTCAATACTTCCAATTCATCCACAAAGGGCTTTTCCTCAGCAGCAACACAATTTCTGAGAGGATGGTAGTATATACCATTATCTTCCTCCAGAAGGTAACCAGGGTAACCAGGGGCAGCAGCCACTAGTCTTTTCTGAACACCCATTGCTTCTGCTTGAAAATCCTTGCGAAATCTTCTCCAGAGATTTCTTGTAGAAACATCATCCAGACCATTTAGGAATGCATCCTTCAGAAGGTCTAGACTACTAATCACCTCATGTCTGAAGAGTTCCAGGTATGTAGAAGGTTCAGGTTCAGGCGGATTGAAGGTGAATTTGTAGTCAGGATAGAGAAGACAGTAGGGTTGGGATTTTCTGGTAGGTAATGGATGGAATAAAGAAGATGGAGGTGCGGTGGTTGATGAGGAGGGAATATCTGAGAGAATGATTGATGAGGTTGGAGTGTCAGATGGAATGAATTTAGGAGAGGGTGGAGTATTTGTAAAGGGAATTGGTGAGGGGAAATTATCAGAAGGAGTTGGTGGAAGAATGCTCAACGGTGTGGGGTTTAGAATGGGAGAGGAGGAGGATGATGGAGAAGGATTTGGTAGAGTGAAGTTTACTTTTGGTTCAGATGGAGGTGGTTGGAAAGATGGTTTAGGGACAGAGGGAGGTGGAGTAAGGACATTTCTGGAGATTTGTACAGAAGAAGAGGAAGAAGATCTGGTTCTGCGAAAGGAATCTCTGATCCTTTTATCTCTTCGTTCTTTAGAGTCCACCTTGTCAGGATCATAGGTGACCCTCAACTTCTTGGCTCTTTCAGCCTCATCTTCTTCAGCCTTTCTTTTTAACCTTGCCTGTCGTTCCTTCTTATCCTTCTTCAGAATATCCTCTTTAGACGGAAGTACTCTGCCACGGATCCAAGCAGGATCAACATCTGATTGCTTCCTCACGCAATCTTCCAAGTAAAACTTGACAACTTGATCAAGTTCTTTATGAAACAGAGAGATGAACCCTTTAACAGCAATTCTTCTGGACAGAATGTCAGGAAAGCTTGTGCACATAACAGGTACATTCTTAATGACTTCCAGTCCGAACAGATCAACACCATTGAAGATGGGACCTTGAGTTACTCCAAGAAAATGCGAGGCATTACGATTTCTGATGGAGTCCACCACTTTGCTTTCAATCAGAATGTCTGAAATCATCCTTCCGAAAGGAATGGTTGTTCTTGGAATATGAGGATACTTCGCCCTTTCATCTTCTCTTGACTCAAAGATAGAGGTTTTCAGATTCTCAAAAAGAATATGGGAGATGTTGATCTCTATCTTTTTGCCAATGCAGGAGAGAGTATACTTGTGATTCGGACTGATGTAGGAGGAGCAGCGCATCTTTTTTCTATGGTGAAGAGAACCCAGGATAATCTCAGCCCATACTTTATAAAAAGGCTTTAAGTTGCCCGTAAAAGCAGAGTCAGTTCCAACAACCGTAGAGATTTGTTTTTCAACTAAAGTCCAGTCAACTGTATGGGGTTGAAACTCAGACCAACCTTCTTCATCATTAAGATTGTACAGCTTTCTGATGAGTTTCTCAGTGATAGTCACTTCATGCCCTAGCACGAATGAAATGATGGCAGTTGGGGTAATTGTTGCATGTACCCAAAATTCCTTTACAAGTTCTGGATAAATTGGACCAACCAATCTATCAAGATATTTAGACCATCCTTGCTCAAAGATTCTTGCATCACACTGAAAGCCATTTGCTTTAAGGTTGTTGATGTCCACAGCCGATTCACATAGAACTTCCAGTTCTTTCGTGGGTATTAAGCATGTTTTCAACGGAGCATCATTTTTGCTTAAACGATTCTGTGTGGAAGTGATACTATCTTTAGAGATTGATGAACGAGAGGATGGATTCATTATGATAATGCTTTGTGATCAAATCAAGAACTAGGGTTTGAAGAAAGATGCAACAAGGTGAATGCACAACAGAGAGAGAAAGAGAGAAAAAATGAGAATGAAGATGAAGCGGGTTATTTAAAAGATTTAAAAAGAAATCAATATGCAATTAATGAGAATTGACATTAGGAGAGAGAGGACACAGTAAATGAAATGATTTAATACAGTTACCTAGGTCGGCGTCTTTTCAACTGCACGCTTTGTACTAACCGTACAGATACGTGTTCATCATCAGATAATAGATGACAGCTGTATTAAGAATAGACTTTACGCCTTCAGATTCTGATCACTGCTTCTGAGTTGATCAAGTTTCTCTTCTGGAAATACTCCTTCTGAAGTGTGCTGATATAAGACTGAATGATCTTCTGATCCATTACTTCTGATATACACAGCTTCTGGAGGTTTACTTCTTTGTTCTGCAGCTTCTGATAAGACAAAACTGTATCTGCAGAAATTCTTAAGCTCTTTGTTTCATCAGAAACAAGTTTATCATCAAAACAGATGTTTACTGATTTGTCCACAATTAATGTTTCAATATTGTATATTCTGTAGCATTTAGAGCAATCAGAAAAATCAAGAATGAAACACCAATGCTTTAGAGACAAACAAAACAGATGGTTCCAAGACTAATAAACTTTCTTTTCTGAAATCCTACAAACATAGTTTCTTCAACAGATTTAAGAACCAGAACTTGAAAGACAATCTTTCTTCCCTTCAAGTGTTGAGACCAACTTGAATCCAGGTGTCAAGTCATGTTGAATGTTGTCTTCTTTGTTATCAAGAGAATCTGCAAAAGAAATAATCTTTTTCTTTGGTACCCACATCTTCTTGGGTCCTTTCTTGTTAGATTTTCTCAAGTTCTGATTGAACTTGGGTTTAACATTATAAGCAATAGGAGGAACAGCATGATAATTCTTAATGTGAGTTTCATGATATTTCCTAGGTTGTGTCACATGCTTCTTAGTGTGTGTAATGTGAAAACTTTGTGCATGTGAAGTGTGCCTAATATCATGAGAGTGGCCATACTTGAACTGATCATACAATGGCTTGTATGTGAGTTTCATTTCATCAACAGGTTCAAGTTTGTATGGGGTTTCACCCTCATAACCAATGCCAACTCTTTTGTTTCCAGATACGGCATATATCATAGAAGCTAGCTGACTTCTGCCAATACTTCTAGATAAGAACTTTCTGAAACTTAAATCATATTCTTTCAGAATATGGTTCAGACTAGGAGTGGATTTTTCTGAATCAGAAGGAGATCCAACATTATTGGATAATTTTAAAAGTTTTTCTTTTAATTCAGAATTCTCCAACTCAAGCTTCTTTGTTTCAAATTCAAATTGCTTTTTCAGCTTTTTGTATTTGAGACTAATCTGAGACTTGAGTTCCAGAAGTTCAGTTAGACCGGAAACTAACTCATCTCTAGTAAGTTCAGAAAATACCTCTTCAGAATCTGATTCTGATGTAGATTCTGATCCGTCATCTTCTGTCGCCATCAGCGCACAGTTGGCCTGCTCATCTTCTGAATCATCTTCTGACTCATCCCAGGTTGCCATAAGACCCTTCTTCTTATGAAACTTTTTCTTGGGACTTTCCTTCTGAAGATTTGGACATTCATTCTTGTAGTGTCCAGGCTCATTGCATTCATAGCACATGACCTTCTTCTTGTCAAACCTTCTTTCATCAGAAGATTCTCCACGTTCAAATTTCCTTGAACTTCTGAAGCCTCTGAACTTCCTTTGCTTGGTCTTCCAGAGTTGATTTAGCCTTCTGGAAATCATGGACAGTTCATCTTCTTCTTCAGATTCTGATTCTTCAGGATCTTCTTCTCTGGCCTGAAAAGCGTTAGTGCATTTCTTGATATTTGATTTTAATGCAATAGACTTACCTTTCTTTTGAGGCTCATTTGCGTCCAGCTCAATTTCATGACTTCTCAAGGCGCTGATAAGCTCTTCCAGAGAAACTTCATTCAGATTCTTCGCAATCTTGAATGCAGTCACCATCGGACCCCATCTTCTGGGTAAGCTTCTGATGATCTTCTTTACATGATCAGCCTTGGTGTATCCTTTGTCAAGAACTCTCAATCCAGCAGTCAGAGTTTGAAATCTCGAAAACATCTTTTCAATGTCTTCATCATCCTCCATCTTGAAGGCTTCATACTTCTGGATTAAGGCAAGAGCTTTTGTCTCCTTGACTTGAGCATTTCCTTCATGAGTCATTTTCAAGGACTCATATATATCATAGGCCGTTTCCCTGTTAGATATCTTCTCATACTCAGCATGAGAGATAGCATTCAGCAAAACAGTTCTGCATTTATGATGATTCCTGAAAAGCTTCTTTTGATCATCATTCATTTCTTGCCTTGACAGCTTCACGCCTCTGGCATTTACTGGATGTTTGTAACCATCCATCAGAAGATCCCATAGATCACCATCTAGACCCAGAAAGTAACTTTCCAGTTTATCTTTCCAGTATTCAAAGTTTTCACCATCAAATACCGGCGGTCTAGTATAACCATTGTTACCGTTGTATTGCTCAGCAGAGCCAGATGTAGATGCAGGTGTAGGTATAGTCCTTTCACTTTCATCAACCATCTTTTAAATGAAGCGTTTTTCTCTTCCTGAATCTTTTCTAAACACGGTTAAGTGCTTGCACCTTAGAACCGGCGCTCTGATACCAATTGAAGGATAGAAAAACACTTAGAAAGGGGGGGATTGAATAAGTGTGACTTTAAAATCTTGAGCGATAAAAATAAAATGCACAATTATTTTTATCCTGGTTCGCTGTTAACGAAGCTACTCCAGTCCACCCCCGCAGAGATGATTTACCTCAACTGAGGATTTAATCCACTAATCGCACGGATTACAATGGTTTTCCACTTAGCCGCAACTAAGTCTTCCAGAGTCTTCTGATCACAACCTGATCACTCCAGGAACAACTGCTTAGTTCACTCCTAAGACTTTTCTAGAGTCTACTGATCAACACGATCACTCTAGGCTTAGTTCACTCCTAAGACTTTCTGCTCAGCCAACTGCCAAGACTTCCTGCTCAGCCAACTGCCAAGACTTCCTGCTCAGCCAACTGCTAAGACTTCCTAGAGTATACTGATCAACTGATCACTCTAGTTCCTTACAACTTAATGTAATCTATTCAAGAGTTTACAAATGCTTCTTAAAAGCGATAATCACAACTGTGATATTTCTCTTACAATTTAAGCTTAATCTCACTAAGATATTACAACAGCAATGTAGTGAGCTTCGATGAAGATGAAGATTCTGAGTTTTGATTTGAACAGAGTTTCAGCAAGTTAATTTGAATTGTATTGGTGTGAAAATCGTTAACCTTGCTTCTCATCAGAACTTCATATTTATAGGCGTTGAGAAGATGACCGTTGAATGCATTTAATGCTTTGCGTGTTCCGTACAGCTTTGCATTTAATGTTATACGCTTTTGTCAACTACCTCGAGCCTTGTTCACGCTGTGTCTACTGACGTAGCCTTTAGTAGCTTTAACGTTCCTTTTGTCAGTCAGCGTAGTCTGCCACGTGTACTTCCTTCTGATCTGATGTTTGTGAATACGACGTTTGAATATCATCAGAGTCAAACAGCTTGGTGCAAAGCATCTTCTGATCTTCTGACCTTGAAGTGCTTCTGAGCGTGATACCATCTTCTGATCTTCAGTGCTTCTGATCTCATGTTCTTCTGATGCTTCCATAGACCCATGTTCTGATTCTGCTTCGACCATCTTCTGATGTCTTGCCAGACCATGTTCTGATGTTGCATGCTGAACCATTTGAGACACATCTTCTGAGCGCTGAATTATGCGTACTCTTTATATATTTCCTGAAAGGGAAATTGCATTGGATTAGAGTACCATATTATCTTAAGCAAAATTCATATTATTGTTATCATCAAAACTAAGATAATTGATAAGAACAAATCTTGTTCTAACAAGAGACTGTCCATGTCTCTCATTCCAAAAGGTGTGCTCAATATGAGATTGAGACAATCTTGGCTTGTTTAAAAGTCTGGTTTTAAGAATGGAAGAAACTCACCAGGGTAGTTTGAAAGGTGACTAAAGACCTGTTCCTATGTTTATAAGAAACCTGATGGGTCCTTGTATACAAGCTCAAGAGGAAGCTGGAAATGCTTTTAAGAAGCCTGTGGGTCCTTGTACAAAGCCCAAGAGGAGGCTAATCGAGGGTCATAGAGGGTCCTTGTTATAGCACAAGAGAAAGCTACGTGGTTTTGAACTTATTTTGGCTTTAAGCAAATGGGTAAGAGGTTTCACCGGGAATAATTCCTCCTGGGTGGATGTGTCCTATTTTGGGTTCTAAGGCTTTTTCAAGATGTTTCACCGGGAATAATTCATCTTGAGGGTTTGAACTAAAAGATCTCTAATTAGGAAAGAGCCTTCACCGGGAAGACATTCTCAATCCTAGGCCATAGTCCTATAATATATATATAGTTTAACTGTCCTAAGGTTTACACTCAGATGTAGTTCTTAACAATATATATACAGTTTATATTTGACAGTAATTTAAATGAAGACTGTAAATGGAAAGCTTGTAAAGCCTAACCTGGATGGAGTGGAGGCCTTTGAAGAAGTATGTACCAAGCCTTACCAGCAGTTGATTGATAATAGTTGAATATATATGATAAACAGTTAAAGGTTTTTGAAAACAGAAGAAGTGAAGATGGACATAGGTCACATAGGTATCTGAAGAGTTTCACCGGGAATAATGCCCTTCAAATACCAGAAGAATGTTTTGAAAACAGAAAGCAGATTTTGTAAATACAGTTTTTGAAAACAAACTTTAAGAGAAATATCACTGTTGTGATTATAGCTTTTCAGAAGCATTGTAATACTCTTAGAATTGATTACATTAATTTTTAAGTAACTAGAGTGATCAAGTGTGATCAGGATACTCTAGGAAGTCTTAGCTTGTGTCTAAGCAGTTGTAACTAGAGTGATCACATGGTGGTCAGGATACTCTAGAAAGTCTTAGCTTGTGTCTAAGCAATTGTTCCTGGAGTGATCAGGTTGTGATCAGGATACTCTAGAAGGCATAGTCGCGGACTAAGTGGAAAACCATTGTAATCTGTTGAGATTAGTGGATTAAATCCTCAGGTTAGGTAAATCACTCCAAGGGGGTGGACTGGAGTAGTTTAGTTAACAACGAACCAGGATAAAAATAACTGTGCAATTTGTTTTTATCGTTCAAGTTTTTAGACTACACTTATTCAAACCCCCCCTTTCTAAGTGTTTTTCTATCCTTCAATTGGCATCAGAGCGCCGGTTCTAAGGTGCAAGCACTTAACCGTGTTTAGAAAAGTTTCAGGAAGAGAAAAACGCTTCAGTAAAAGATGGCTGGTGAAATTCCAACAAACCCACTTGCATCTACATCTGGCTCTGCTGAGCAATATAATGGTAACAATGGTTATACTAGACCACCGGTATTTGATGGTGAAAACTTTGAATACTGGAAAGATAAACTGGAAAGTTACTTTCTTGGTCTAGATGGTGAACTATGGGATCTTCTGATGGATGGTTACAAACATCCAGTGAAAGCTAGTGGCGTAAGGCTTACAAGGCAAGAAATGGATGATGATCAGAAGAAGCTTTTCAAGAATCATCATAAATGTAGAACTGTTTTGCTGAATGCTATCTCTCATGCTGAGTATGAGAAGATATCTAACAGGGAAACGGCCTATGATATATATGAGTCATTGAAAATGACCCATGAGGGAAATGCTCAAGTCAAGGAGACTAAAGCTCTTGCTCTAATCTAGAGATATGAAGCCTTCAAGATGGAGGATGATGAAAACATTGAGAAGATGTTCTCAAGATTTCAAACGCTAACTGCTGGATTAAGAGTTCTGGATAAAGGCTACACCAAGGCTGATCATGTAAAGAAGATTATCAGAAGCTTACCCGAAAGATGGGGTCCAATGGTAACAGCATTCAAGATTGCAAAGAATCTGAATGAAGTTTCTTTGGAAGAGCTTATCAGCGCCTTGAGAAGCCATGAAATAGAGCTGGATGCAAACGAGCCTCAGAAGAAAGGTAAGTCTATTGCATTAAAATCTAATGTTAAAAAATGCACTAACGCTTTTCAGGCTAAAGAAGAAGATTCTGAAGAATCAGAATCAGAAGAAGAAGATGAACTGTCCATGATCTCCAGAAGGGTAAACCAACTCTGGAAGAGCAAGCAAAGGAAGTTCAGAGGCTTCAGAAGTTCAAAGAGATTTGAACGAGGAGAATCTTCTGGTGACAGAAGATCTGACAAGAAGAAGGCTGTCTGCTATGAGTGCAATGAGCCTGGACACTTCAAGAATGAATGTCCAAAACTTCAGAAGGAGAATCCCAAGAAGAAGTTTCATAAGAAGAAAGGTCTTATGGCAACATGGGATGATTCTGAATCAGAATCAGAATCAGACTCTGAAGGAGAGCAAGCCAACTTCGCGCTGATGGCTACAGAAGATGATGGATCAGAATCTACATCAGAATCAGATTCTGAAGAGATATCTTTGGCTGCAAAGAGGACAAAAAGCAAAATGTCATGGTACCTGGACTCTGGGTGCTCGCGACACATGACGGGAAGAAGGTCTACATTCCAAGACCTGGTGCTTAAACCAGGTGGAGAAGTCAAGTTTGGAGGAGATTAGAAGGGCAAAATCATTGGCTCTAGAATCATAAGTCTTGGTAACTCTCCTTCCATAACTAATGTACTTCTTGTAGAAGGATTAACGCATAACTTATTATCCATAAGTCAATTAAGTGACAATGGTTATGATATAATCTTCAATCAAAAGTCTTGCAAGGCTGTAAGTCAGAAGGATGGCTCAATCCTATTTACAGGCAAGAGAAAGAACAACATTTATAAGATTGATCTTTCTGATCTTGAGAAGCAGAAGGTGACTTGTCTTATGTCTGTTTCTGAAGAGCAATGGGTCTGGCACAGAAGATTAGGTCATGCTAGTTTGAGAAAGATTTCTCAGATTAACAAACTAAATCTGGTCAGAGGACTCCCAAATCTGAAATACAAATCAGATGCTCTTTGTGAAGCATGTCAGAAGGGCAAGTTCTCCAAACCTGCATTCAAGTCTAAGAATGTTGTTTCTTCCTCAAGGCCGTTAGATCTCTTGCACATTGATCTGTTTGGCCCAGTCAAAACAGCATCTGTCAGAGGGAAGAAATATGGATTAGTCATCGTAGATGATTATAGCTGCTGGATATGGGTAAAGTTCTTAAAACACAAGGATGAGTCTCATTCAGTGTTCTTTGAATTTTGCACTCAGATCCAATCTGAGAAGGAGTGCAAGATCATAAAGGTCAGAAGTGATCATGGTGGTGAATTTGAGAACAGATTCTTTGAGGAGTTCTTCAAAGAAAATGGTATTGCCCATGATTTCTATTGCCCTAGAACTCCACAACAAAATGGAGTTGTAGAGCGAAAGAATAGGACTCTACAAGAAATGGCCAGAACCATGATAAATGAAACCAATATGGCTAAGCATTTCTGGGCAGAAGCAATAAACACTGCATGTTACATTCAGAATAGAATCTCTATCAGACCTATTCTAAATAAGACTCCTTATGGATTGTGGAAGAACAGAAAGCCCAACATTTCATATTTCCATCCTTTTGGATGTGTATGTTTTATTCTGAATACTAAAGATCATCTTGGTAAGTTTGATTCTAAAGCACAAAAGTGTTTTCTTCTTGGATATTCTGAACGCTCAAAAGGCTACAGAGTATACAATACTGAAACATTGGTTGTAGAAGAATCAATCAATATCAGGTTTGATGATAAGCTTGGTCTTGAAAAGCCAAAGTAGTTTGAGAATTTTGCAGATATAGATATTGTTATATCAGAAGCTGTAGAACCAAGAAGCAAAGCTGCAGAAGCTGGCAGTCTCAGAAGCAATGGCTCAGAGGATCAAGTTGCTGCATCTTTAGAGAATCTCAGGATTTCTGAAGATCCAACAGTCAGAAGATCACCCAGACTTGCATCAGCTCATTCAGAAGATGTGATCCTTGGAAAGAAAGACGATCCCATCAGAACAAGGGCATTCCTTAAGAACAATGCAGACTGTCAATTAGGTCTTGTTTCTTTGATCGAGCCAACTTCTGTTGATCAAGCTCTAGAAGATCCAGACTGGATAATTTCCATGCAAGAAGAACTCAATCAGTTTACAAGGAATGATGTATGGGACTTGGTTCCTAGACCAAAAGGATTTAACATCATCGGCACTAAATGGGTATTCAGAAACAAGCTAAGCGAGAAGGGAGAAGTGGTAAGAAACAAAGCCAGACTGGTTGCTCAGGGCTATAGTCAGCAAGAAGGAATTGACTACACAGAAACCTTTGCACCAGTGGCCAGGTTAGAATCTATTCGTCTTTTAATTTCTTTTGCCACTCAACACAACATCACTCTTTATCAGATGGATGTTAAGAGTGCCTTCTTAAATGGTTATATAGATGAAGAAGTTTATGTCCATCAACCTCCTGGTTTTGAAGACTCCAAGTCTCCAAATCATGTTTTTAAATTAAAGAAATCATTATACGGATTGAAGCAAGCTCCTAGAGCTTGGTATGAACGTTTAAGTTCTTTCCTTCTGGAAAATGGTTTCACTAGAGGAAAAGTGGACACTACTCTTTTTTGTAAAACCTTTAAAAAGGATATTTTAATCTGTCAAATATATGTTGATGATATCATCTTTGGAACATCTAATGCTACACTTGGAAAGGAGTTTGCTGAGTCTATGCAGGCTGAATTTGAAATGAGCATGATGGGAGAACTCAAGTATTTCCTTGGGATTCAAATCAACCAAACTTCTGATGGAACCTATGTTCATCAAACGAAGTATGTGAAAGAACTTCTGAAGAAGTTTAATCTTTCTGAAAGCAAAGAAGCCAAAACTCCTATGCATCCAACATGTGTCCTAGGTAAGGATGAGGTAAGTAAGAAGGTAGATCAGAAGTTGTACAGAGGTATGATTGGATCTCTTCTATACCTGACTGCTTCTAGACCTGACATTCTCTTCAGTGTTTGTTTGTGTGCTAGATTCCAATCAGATCCGAGAGAATCTCATTTAATTGCTGTTAAGAGAATTCTGAGGTATCTGAAAGGTACTACTAATGTTGGTTTAGTCTACAGAAGATCCAAAGAATACAACTTAGTAGGATTCTGTGATGCTGACTATGCTGGAGATAGAATTGAAAGAAAGAGCACTTCTGGAAGTTGTCAATTTCTTGGAAGTCATCTGATCTCATGGTACAGCAAGAAGCAAGCTACTATTTCCCTCTCAACAACAGAAGCAGAATATGTTGCTGCTGCTGGTTGTAGCACACAAATGCTCTGGATGAGAAGTCAGCTAGAAGATTATCAAATATATGAGAGTAACATTCCTATCTTCTGTGATAATACTTCTGCTATATGTTTATCAAAGAATCCTATCTTACATTTGTCATACCCTAATTTTTGACCCCCCCTGAGATGACATATCTTCAGGATTTTCATTAGGTCAAAGCAAGTACCCAGAGCAGTCACTTCTTCATCTGGCATTTAATCAAGGATGTTCAAAGACAAGAAAACTCAGGCAAAGGATCAATCAATAGAAGGATTGGTCTCTAACACAATCATAGGACTCAAAAGCTTCACTTTTATATTCACCTATGATTGATTAGACACTCAGTCATCTGAGTACAGGTTTACTCAAGTCACTAGACTAGGGTTTTTGAGCCTATCAAGGACTGAAATCAGGGATCACCTTTGGGAAACCCTAAAAAGCTCCAGGACATCTATTAAAGACTTCAATCATCTTCAAATGATCCATACAATAAGATCCACTGGACATCACACCTCAATTCAAGATCCACAGTCACCAATTTCATCTGGTCGACAATTAGGGTTTTTAACCTAATTCATCTGGATAGTTGACTTTTAATCAGGGCATGGATCCAAAACTCAAGACATGATTCAAGAACCTCTACTACCTCAATATAACCCATTTACATCACTCATTTGAGGAGAAGATCTTAATTCCACACAAAAGTCCAAAATCTCACCTTATTTGGAAAAAGTCAACTGTATGGGATCACCTTTGACTTTTAAGATTTTTGGTCAAAACATGACTTTCAAAGATCAATATCATCAATATATGGATATTAAAGTCATTTGACCAAAGAAATTCAAGAAGAATCATCAAGGAGTAAAAAGTCGGGAATTAGGGTTTTTGAGGGCATTGTGGGAACTCAAAATTTCACCTACACAACTCAAAAAACTTCCAACATGAAAGTTGTAGATCTTGCAAAATAAAACAACATCTTACAAAGGAACTTTTTTCAAAAGATCAATCATTTAAGAGATTTGGGAATTTTGAAGTTTTAGGTCATAAACACATGGAAAATTTTCTAAGTGTTTTTAACCTAGTTTTCTTCCAACTTTGGCCTCATTTTTCACAAATTTGCCAAAGGATTCTGAAGGAACCATAAACTAATGATTTGAAGTAGATGTTTAGGGCTTTCCAAATTGTGTTCAACCTTCTCCAAATTCATTTTGAGCTAAGAGTTATGCTTGTTCAAAGTTGGCCTCATGAAGTGAAATTATAGGTCATGTACAATTTGAAACTTTGCAATTTTGTGCATTTTGCTTCACTAAGTGATGCTACACGACCTCTAATGCATCTGAAAACATGCCATGCATCCAAATTCATCATTGCATAAGGATTAGAGAAGATTCCCAAAAACAAAGGCATGTGATTATGTAATGATTGCATTTTTGAATTTATGGCAAATGATGAATCATCAAGGAATCTTGCTCTAAGCCAATTAGAACTCTCCTCTGAATCAGAAATGTTCCCTTAGATCATACAAGATCAATGGTTGGGGAAGCTAGCCCGAAAATGCATCATTGCATTTGGGATCTTTTCAAATTTTCTTCTTGGCTAAGAAACCAAACTCACTTCACTAAGC
Source organism: Vicia villosa (assembly GCF_029867415.1). NCBI lineage: Eukaryota > Viridiplantae > Streptophyta > Magnoliopsida > Fabales > Fabaceae > Vicia > Vicia villosa. The sequence continues at coordinate 225,847 of NW_026705909.1, forward strand.
AAGCTCACTATGCACAATTACTCTGAACCAATTGCCTATAAATAGAGGGCTCTTTCTCATTCAGAAAACACACCAAAGCAACATAATTCTTGCTTTCTCTCTTCTTTCTTCATACTTAAGGTTTTCAAAGGTTCTTTGGCAAGAAGACTCGGATTCTTCAAACCAGAGCTCTTCCTTTGGAATTAAGTATTCAAACACCTTAGGGGAGTCATTTAGAGGAGATCCAAACCTCTGAAACACTTCTGGGCGTGGAGAATCATCATCTTCACCTCTCACTTGGAGCTGTTGCAGTTGGGGTCGAGCAAGAAGTTCTGGGCACTTTCAGTCCAAGCCAGGCATCTCAACACCTTCCAAAGGAGTCATTGAAGCTATCTGGATCGTTACAATAGCTCTGTAACACCTTTTGATCAGAGCCAAATCTTCATTTTTCAGGTAAGTTTCAAAAGCTTCAAACTCTATGATTCACGCATGATAAATTTAAAATGAAGTTACCAGTTGGTTTTTGCACCTTCATAGATCATTAGCCCTCAATCAATTGCATCAAATCATGCATATATAGTATTTTATGTTTAATTTCAGTTTTAGGGTTCTTAGTGTTCATGCTTGCGAATTTTATGTTATACTGAAAATAAATAAAATTAAAGGACACCATCATGATCCTCGTTCAAAAACGAGCAAAATCCATGTTTACATCTTTAAGTTTAGTTGAGAAACGAAGGAGATAGCAAATTCAAAAATTTGAAGCTTGAGGTTGAAGATGAAGATGGTGGCGCCATTTTTTTGAATTTCCCAGAAACGAGTTTATTTTATTTTGAATGATGGGTGTGTTATCTACGAATTCATCGTAGTGTCCCAATGGTTACAGCGCGCGTCCAAAAGCCTTGCCTTGCCTTAGGTCTGGGGTTCGATCCCCCCCTCAGACCTTTTGTTCATTTATTTTCTTTTTTAGCTCATTCATTGCTTTGTTCTACATATAATCATATGGGCTCCCTTCTTAAACAAGCCACGCGCGTGGCCCAGTTGGTATTTGTTTTGTTTGGTAATCTATAGGGCGTGGGTTCAAGCCTTGAAGGAGACAAACCCAAAGTTTTTATCACTATTTTCCTTTGTTTTATTCACAAACTTCACATAATTATTTAACCTATCAAATTAATCCATTTTCACTTCATTTTTCACACACTTGTTATTTAATATACCTATTTTATGAATAATCAAAAAAATCATAAAAATATTATTTATTTCATGTATTTTAATTAGGTTTAAAATAGTATGTTTTAAGTGTTTTCTTAAATACTTTAAAATATATATTTTCATTTTGTTTTAACCTAATTACTTTGTGAATAATTTTATGATAAAACCCTAATTATTTAGGTCTTAATTAGGTATAGATTTCATCTTTTCCTTAATTAAGTTGACTTTTGTCAATATTCAAAACTGTTTTCAATCTCTGATTAAACAGATGATTAAGGTTTTCAAACAACAAAACCTCATATCATTTCAATCATTTTCAACTGTTTCTCATAAACAGTAAATCATTTTTTAAGTGGGCCTCTAATAGAGTGTAAGTCCCAACACCTTCTTTCTTTTCTTAGTTTGTTTTCCAAAACTATATTTACAAAATCTTCTTTCTGTTTTCAAACATTCTTCTGGTATTTGAAGGGCATTATTCCCGGTGAAACTCTTCAGATACCTATGTGACCTATGTCCATCTTCACTTCTTCTGTTTTCAAAAACCATTAACTGTTTATCATATATATATTCAACTGTTATCCATCAATTACTGGTAAGGCTTTGTACATACTTCTTCAAAGGCCTCCACTCCATCCAGGTTAGGCTTTACAAGCTTTCAATTTACAGTCTTTTATTTAAATTATTGTCAAATATAGAACTGTTTATATATATATATTAGAACTACGTTTGAGTGTAAACCCTAGGACAGTTAAACTATATATATATTATAGGAATATGACCTAGGATTGAGAATGTCTTCCCGGTGAAGGCTCTTTCCTAATTAGAGATCTGTAGTTCAAACCCCCAAGATGAATTATTCCCGGTGAAACATCTTGGCAAAAACCTTAGAATCCAAAAAATAGGACACATCCACCCAAAGAGGAATTATTCCCGGTGAAACCTCTTACCCATTTGCTTAGAGCCAAAATAAGTTCAAAACCAAATAGCTTTCTCTTGTGCTATAACAAGGACCCTCGATTAGCCTCCTCTTGGGCTTTGTACAAGGACCCACAGGCTTCTTAAAAGCATTTCCAGCTTCCTCTTGAGCTTGTATACAAGGACCCATCAGGTTTCTTATAAACATAGGAACAGGTCTTTAGTCACCTTTTAACATACCCTGGTGAGTTTCTTCCAATTTAAACCAGACTTTAAACAAGCTAAGTTTGTCTCAATTTTACATTGAGTACACCTTTTGGAATGAGAGACATGGACAGTCTCTGTCACCCTTATCTTCATCAATTTTCCTTAGCAGAGTCTAGGATCCATGTTTGCTTATCCTCAGTCAGTGTCAGCCTTCATCTTGGGCTTTAAACAAGAAGTCTCACTAGATAATCTTTCTGCCAATCATCTTAACAAAAACCCCTGGAAAGGGTTAGCCTCCACATCATTCTTTCATTTTAACAAAAACCCCTGGAAAGGGTTAGCCTCCAAATCATTTCTTTCATCTTAATAAAAACCCCTGGAAAGGGTTAGCCTCCAAATCATTTCTTTCATCTTAATAAAAACCCCTGGAAAGGGTTAGCCTCCAAATCATTCTTTCATTTTAATAAAAACCCCTGGAAAGGGTTAGCCTCCAAAATCACTTCTTCAAAAACCAAAGATTCATTTCTCTTAGGAGATAATTTCCCCAAAAGAGTCAAAACCCCTGGAAAGGGTCAGCCTCCAAAAACTTGACAAAACTCAGTCTTTTAACAGACAATTTCACCAGCTGAGTCAAAATCCCTGGAAAGGGTTAGCTTCCAAAAAATCAGTCTTTTAATAAATAAATCCTTCAGTAGAGTCAAAAATCCAACAAAAACAGTTAGCCTCAACCTTGGGCTTCATACAAGGCACCAAAACAATAAAACTCCCCTGTTAATAGTCAGCCTCAACCTTGGGCATTGTACAAGGCAAATAATAGAGTCTCCCCTAGTGAGTCCTTCATTGTTCAGTAGCCACAACCTTGGGCTTTGTACAAGGCAGATAAACCATATGTCGTGTGTCAAAGATTCCTAAATCTAGGATCTTTTCCCATAGAGTCATCCATACTCAGTTTATTTAAGAGTCCGCCACAACCTTGGGCTTCATAGAAGGCAGAAAATAATATTTCCCCTAGTTAGAGTCAGCCTCAATTCTGGGCTTTGTACAGAACACCAAATAAAACCCATCAAAATAGATTTTCCCTAAGTAGAGTCAGCCTCAATTCTGGGCTTTGTACAGAACATAAAAATCCCTTGTAAATTAATCCCCAGTGGAGTTTTCTCCCAGAGTCATAATAATAATCAATCAATCAAAAAAGCCTCAAGCTTGGGCCTCATACAAGCCAGTTAAAGATCAAATCTTTTATACAGTAGATAGACATAGCTTATCTCTATAGAGAGATCTTTCCTCTATCTCACCACATTCAAACAAACAACCATTACATTTCATTTTAATCAAGTCTCCCATTTAGGATTTTGAAAGGCATGAGCTGGCAGTAAAACCCAGACATGTGGTAACTTTCCCTAATTTGGATGAGCATCTTTCTTTCATTTAAGAGGCATTTGACTGGTATACTTGCACATACACAAGTAAGGTCCCCCTCTTGAACGAAATGAATTCAGTTATTCTGTCACTCTTTTAATGTTTGTGGTGGAATAGTAGAAATACCTCTCTATAAAGATGACTTCATGTCTCTTTACTGTAAACAGAGATTTAATTCAAGCTTCAACCTTGAGCTTCAAGCAAGGCACCCAAAAATAATTAATAATTAATTAGTTCCCCGAACTACATTAAGCTCTGACTTCCATTAGGGATATGTAGGCATGAGGTTCACAAGGAATCTCAGCGAGCTAATAAAATACCAAAAATAGTCAGTCAGTCTGTCTGTCTTTCTTTTATTTTAATTCAATTCCTTCTCCTAATACAAAGGAGAAACTTTCCCAATAATCATTAGCAGCACAAACACATTTAGACACAGAGAAGGTTCCTGTAGAGTACTACAGATATGTAGGGTGTTTAAACACTTCCCTATGTATAACCGACCTCCTGGACTCCAGAATTTCTAGTCTAGGTGAAATCCCCACACTTAGCAAACTCCTAGGGTTTAGTTGAGATCTTTTTTTCCCTTTCCTACTCGTAAGACAAATAAGAAAGTTCGTGTGATATCGTAGGAAGAACTGAAATAAAATTCATCCCACCACGGGCGCATTCTCCTTCCAAATTTCGCGTGAAGGGTCTAGCGTGCCGTCCTCCCAAGTGAAACGGGGAGGTAAAAAAAACGACACCACAACATTCAAAAGCTAAACTTATTGAGATTAAACATCATTTCATAAGGGACTATGTTCAGAAGGGTGTTATATCTTTAAACTTTGTGGATACAGACCATCAATGGGCTGATATCTTTACAAAACCCCTTGCTGAAGATAGGTTTAAGTTCATTATGAAGAATATCAGTATGGACTTGTGCCCAGAATGAGAAGATGAGAAGATCTTTGTATTAGTATCTTCTGAAATGTGGTAAGACTAGGCAGCCATAAGAAGTTCTGATACTAATCAATTAGAATCTCTGATTCTGTTATCTCTAACGTGTCATTATCTAAGTTGATTCAGAAGCTTTTTTAAAGCAAAACAGTTGTCACCAGTCTCTCCAGAAAATGAACATGTATTCCCTATTTCTGGAAAAGCATGCGTGCAGTTGAGGGGACGCCTACTTAGGTAACTGTGCTAATCACTTTTTTTGCCATAATTATCTCTCCTCACGTCACGTAACATTAAATGCTATCCATCATTTCTCTTTATTTCTTTTTCATTTTATATTCTTCAAACGTTTTATTTCCCTCTTTTTATTTCTCTCTCTCTTTGCATTCATTGTCATCTCTGTTTGCTCTCTCTCTCTCTCTCATTATCTGCATTTCGCATAAACCCTAGTTTATTCATCTTCAACCTAGCATTCACCATGAATCCGTCTTCAAGTTCCTTTCAACAAGCATTCAACAGACAAGAGGTTACTCCACTGAAAACTTGCTCCATTCCTCCATCAGAAATGGATGTACTATGTGTTTAAACCCCTTGAAGGTATCCCTCAATCACCTCCCTCTTCACAGACCTCCACCACCCCTTCCTCTTCATTCACCTCTCTGCAATCACCATCATCACCGTCTGATATCTCTTCCCCCTCAACCCATCTCATAGATATTTCCTTATCTCTCTCACACCCTTTTTCCCACCAGAACACCTAACCCCTACAGCTGTGTGTATCCTGATTCCAGATTCACAGTCAACCCTCCAACACCTACCACTCATACCTATCTAGAGCTTTTACACTCAGATGTAAATAGCTGGTTGGAGATTCTGGGTGCTGCACACCTTAACCATCTGGATGAGCCTGCTACCTGCAACCTCTAGGAAGCCTTTCGCCAGGATTTTCTGGTTAGGGCTATGGATGTCCAGAGAAGGATCATGACTGAAGCACCTGGTGCTCGTGGCCTTCTTTTGGAAGCTGGTGAAAGCAGCTATCACCATCTTATCAGGAACAGAAGAGTTCTTGAAGAGAGGATACCTGCAGATGAGATGGAAGAAGGAAATCCCTGCAGAGACATCGTGGTATAGAGACCAAGGAATCCAGTGCTGACTGGAGATTTTCAATGGTTGTTTAATTGGTTCAGAATGAACCCTTCTGAAAGCACTCCTCACATGGTCTTTCCAGAAGTGGTTTATCCTGCAGAAGTTGCTGGTCCAACTCCTCCAACAAACCTAGCAGCTATTCTTCAGGCGTTGGAAGTTGGAGCTTCTGAGTTGCCTGAACCAGAATATGCTGAGGCTGCTTCTGAGTCAGACTCAGATGTTGAGATGGAAGGTGCAGAAGCTGAAGACCTTCCAGAAGATCGCCCTGCTGAGATTGCTGTCCCTGTTGGCAGAAGTTCTGGCGCTTCTTCTTCTGGTGAACCCTCAGCTCTGATGAACACTTTGGATGCTCTACATCAGAATCAAGCAATGCTAGCTTCTCGTTTGGACACGCAAGAAGCAACCAATGCTGAGTTTCGCTCCTTCATGGCAAGGCAAACTGCAAGCATTGACAGGATTCATGACATACTGGCGCAGATTTTGTCTAGGCTAGGGTCTTAATCTTTGGTCACTGTAGTTTTCTTTCCTTGTTGCATCTGTTTGTTCTGCATCTTTTTGTGTACTTTCTCTTTCAAATCAATGAAAAAGTTTAATTCTGTTTCATTCCTATTGTCTTTTGCATTTCATCTGAATCTTTTTGTTTTCTTTTTGATGTTATGACAAAAAGGGGGAGAAAATGTGATAAATGATCTGATTAATATTATCAATTACCGGGTAAAAAGGCCCCACACTTGCTAACAGAACTTGCAAAGTTCTATGGTTTTTGAGTGTTGACTTGCAGGAAATGAAGATCCTCTTTAAAGCTCAACATAAGAAGCAACGAGATGAGGAAAAGCAATTCTATAAAGAATCAAGCTCTTGGATTCTTGAAGCAAGCTGAGTGCTATGAAGCTTCAGAATCAGAAGCAAGAAGGAAGAATGTTCAGATATTCTGATGATAGAATATGCTCTGAAACATTATGTTTATTTGTTCTGATACATATTATGTGGCTCTGATACATATTATGTGTTCTGAAACATATTCTATATTCTGACTCATTCATGCTGACTTTTATCGTTTAGCTTTATTCTGTAACATTTCAGGATGTAGAGATGCTCTGATGATGCTCTGGTACATTCAACAATGTTCTGATACAATCTAGCATGAAGTGATGTAAGAAGAAATTCAAGCTCTGAAGCTGTCCTGATGGAAGCAAGAATCAGAAGCTGTGAATGTTCTGAAGATCAAAGAAATTCAAGTTCTGAAGCTGTCCGATGGAAGCAAGAATCAGAAGCTGTGAATGTTCTGAAGATCAAAGAAATTCAAGTTCTGAAGCTGTCCGATGGAATCAAGAATCAGAAGTCATGAATGTTCTGAAGATCAAGCATATGTGAACGTCTCTACTGAAATACTCAGGGAAGTCTTTTATTATTAAAATTCTTCTAGTATTTATTTCAGGGGGAGATTATCTATCTCAGGGGGAGATTATAAATCTCAGGGGGAGACATATTCACATGCTTATGCTTTAGTCGTGAAATTGTCTTTAGCCGTCTGCTCTTTCTGATCGCAAATTCATATCATTTATATATGTTTTTGTCATCATCAAAAAGGGGGAGATTGTTAGAACAAGATTTGTTCTGATCAATATTCTTAGTTTTGATGATAACAAGGATATGAATTTTGGATGAGATAATGTGGTACTCTAATACACTGCAATTTCCCTTTCAGGAAATATATAAAGAGTATGCACAAATCAGCGCTCAGAAGCTTTGACTCAGAAGGTTCAGCATGCAACATCAGAACATGGTCTGGCAAGACATCAGAAGATGGTCAAAGCATAATCAGAACATGGGTCTATGGAAGCATCAGAAGAACTTGAGTTCAGAAGCAGAAGCACTGAAGTTCTCATGGTATCACGCTCAGAAGCTCTTCAAGGTCAGAAGACAAGAAGATGCTCTGCACCAAGCTGTTTGACTCTGATGATATTCAAACGTTGTATACACAAACATCAGATCAGAAGCATGTACAAGATGGCAGGCTACGCTGACTGACAAAAGGAACGTTAGAAGCTATTAAAGGCAACGTCAGTAGACACAGCGTAAACAAGGCTCGAGGTAGTTGACAAAAGAGTGAAACATTAAATGCAATGCTGTACGGAATACGCAAAGCATTAAATGCTCCCAACGGTCATCTTCTCAAGTGCCTATAAATATGAAGTTCTGATGAGAAGCAAGGTTACCGATTCTGACGAATTCTGTGAATACAAACTTGCTGAAACGCTGTTCAAATCAAAGCTCACAAACTTCATCTTCATCAAAGCTCACTACATTGCTGTTGTAATATATTAGTGAGATTAAGCTTAAACTTTAAGAGAAATATCACTGTTGTGATTATAGCTTTTCAGAAGCATTGTAATACTCTTAGAATTGATTACATTAATTTGTAAGTAACTAGAGTGATCAAGTGTGATCAGGATACTCTAGGAAGTCTTAGCTTGTGTCTAAGCAGTTGTAACTAGAGTGATCACGTGGTGGTCAGGATACTCTAGAAAGTCTTAGCTTGTGTCTAAGCAATTGTTCCTGGAGTGATCAAGTTGTGATCAGGATACTCTAGAAGACTTAGTCGCAGACTAAGTGGAAAACCATTGTAATCTGTTGAGATTAGTGGATTAAATCCTCAGGTGAGGTAAATCACTCCAAGGGGGTGGACTGGAGTAGTTTAGTTAACAACGAACCAGGATAAAAATAACTGTGCAATTTGTTTTTATCGTTCAAGTTTTTAGACTACACTTATTCAAACCCCCCCCCCCCCTTTCTAAGTGTTTTTCTATCCTTCAATCTTTGCATGACTTGATCCCGTTGTCGCGTTTGGCGGGGGATGAGGAGACAAACTCCTGTAGAAAAATATGTCATGCGGATTTCGGTGAATGGATGTCACTGTAGAATGCGCAATCCATCTTCTTTAACTAAGTGTTGATACTTAGAAAAAGGTGAACAACCTCCCCTCGTTTCGGATGTCTGTATCTCGAAACTGGTCTCAGTTGTGATAACCTCCCCTCGATCCGGATGTCCAATCGCGGAACTGGTCTCAGTTATAATGATGATAAACAACCTCCCCTCGTTTCGGATGTCTGTATCTCGAAACTGGTCTCAGTTGTGATAACCTCCCCTCGATCCAGATGTCCAATCGCGGAACTGGTCTCAATTATAATGATGATAAACAACCACCCCTCGTTTCGGATGTCTGTATCTCAAAACTGGTCTCAGTTGTGATAACCTCCCCTCGATCCGGATGTCCAATCGCGGAACTAGTCTCAGTTATAATGATGATAAACAACCTCCTCTCGTTTCAGATGTCTGTATCTCGAAACTGGTCTCAGTTGTGATAACCTCCCCTCGATCCGGATTTCCAATCGCGGAACTGGTCTCAGTTATAATTTGGACAATATCTCAGATAAAGAGAATTTCCAAAGGTTCGTTTCCTCACCAAACTTCTCACCAGTGTTTGTTGGAGATGTGCCATTTGATGATTGATAAGAAACTTCATCATGCTTTCTTTTAATTCAGAGCCCTTGAAGGAATGCCATATGATCATGCGTCCTTTTAAGGGGCTAATGACTTTGTTTGAAGGTGGATGAACTGTTTTCCGAAGGAGGACCATCATTGGTCGATCCGCTGGGGGATAACAAATTTCTTTCTGGGATAGCAATTGTCATTCATCGTCTCGTGCTGAGAAATCTGAACTATCTTCCTGGCAAGGATTGTCATCTATTAACTCCGCTGGGGATTTGTCCAATTGTTTTCTCGGAGGAAAAAAAACAAACTGCCACTTGTCAATTCTACCGAGGAATCTGAACAGTTGGAGAGGAAACAACGCTTGCCGACTCTGTGAGGAATTCAAATGCGAAACAAACTATCTTATTTGAAAAGATCGTCGAATGTCACTCTGCGGGAGAATCTCAGATGGGGAATTCCAAAAGTGAACAAACTATCTCTTTGAGGGAGATTACCGTTTGTTGACTTGCTGGGGATTCCTCAAAGTAAACAAATTATCTTCCTTTGGAAGACCATCATTTGTTAACCTCATGGGAAATTCGGGTGTATGAACCTTCTTTCTTAAGAAAAAAACCCTTCCACGACTTTGCAGGGGAAGCTTGAATACGTGCCCAAGTGACTCGGGCACTAACATGATCAAAGCCTAACTAGACTATGCTAACTACGCAATTATGATGTGAGACATGCATGAACATTATGATGATCATAAAATGTAAAGTGACTGTGAATAGAATTGTCGCGGATGTTAAATCCTATGATACGACTTGAATCTTTGTGATGAACAGAAGATGTCTTCTTCTTGCAGTTTGAACACTGTTGGGGATAACTGGTTATCAGTTGCCCGCTGTTTGAAGTGAGTGATATGATTTGAATTAAAGATCCGTCATCGGGAGATGTTCACAAAGCGATCTCATGGGGAAATCTTGGTTTCTGGAGTCTCAACCGTTCTCGGAGCAACTGTTTGCATTCTTCCTATTGTTTGTAAACCTTAGAAAGAAATTCCACCTTTATTTTTCCAAGTAAATTCATTTTATTTTATGAAAACATTTTGTTTCAAGAAAATGACTGTTTAAACTTAAAACGCATTTTAAGAAACTGAAAAAGACTTGATTTGCAAAGAAAAGGCACAAAGCTCAAATTATTATTTATGAAATGTTAACCAGCCAAATGCTTGATTCCATGGAGTATTTACAAAGTTGGAAATTGGTAATTTTTGGGAAAAGGGCTACGATGAAACGTGACGACCGTTATCTTTCCCTTACACTCTGAATTGCGTTGTATTCGTGCTTCGTAGAAAATGACCTACTGATGATGAATACTCCACTATGGATTTCGAATGATCAAGTTTGTCCTGAACACAGTTACTTGCCATATATCCCTAACTTTTGCGTAGACTACCCCTTTAGGGTTTTAAGTCTACCGGGATTGATTATTTATTTTTTATGTCTCTAACTTTTGCCTGAATCGCCCTTTCGGGTTTTCGATTCACCGAGACGCTCTTTTTTGCCTAAGCCGCTCTTTGCGAGTTTTCAACTTAGCGAGCTGTTCTTTTAATTTTTTAGGCGAAGTATTTCTTGACTGCGTCGACGTTCACAGGACGGGTGAATTATTCTCCATCCATATTCTTGAGTATTAAGGCTCCTCCTGAGAAAGCTCTCTTGACCACGTATGGGCCGTCATAATTGGGAGTCCATTTGCCTCTCGAATCTGTGAGAAAAGATTGAATCTTTTTTAGTACAAGGTCGCCTTCTTTGATTGTGCGAGGTCGGACCTTTTTGTCGAAAGCTTTCTTCATTCTTTGTTGATATAGTTGTCCGTGGCATAAAGCTGTCATGCGCTTTTCTTCGATTAAGTTCAATTCATCGAATCTACTTTGACACCACTCGGCTTCTGTTAATTTTGCCTCCATCAAGACTCTCATTGATGGGATCTCGACCTCTATGGGTAGGACTGCCTCCATGCCATATACAAGGGAGAAAGGAGTTGCTCCAGTCGAAGTACGTACAGATGTACGGTAACCATGAAGAGCAAACGGGAGCATTTCATGCCAATCTTTGTAAGTGATGACCATTTTCTGAATGATTTTCTTGATGTTTTTGTTAGTTGCTTCTACAGCTCCATTCATATTTGGTCTGTAAGGAGATGAATTGTGACGTTCAATCTTGAATTCTTCACAAAGTTCCTTCATCATTTTGTTATTCAAATTTGACCCATTGTCAGTGATTATCTTGCTAGGAATACCGTAGCGACAGATGATGTTATTCTTGATAAATCTGACGACAACTTGTCTTGTGACGTTTGCATATGAAGCCGCTTCGACCCACTTGGTGAAATAGTCTATGGCTACCAAGATGAAGCGATGTCCGTTGGACGCTTTTGGCTCGATCATTCCGATCATGTCGATTCTCCACATGGAGAAAGGCCAAGGGGAAGAGAGTATGTTGAGAAGAGATGGTGGCACATGAATTCTATCGGCGTAGATCTGACATTTGTGACACCTCTTTGCTTACTGGTAGCAATCTGACTCCATTGTCAGCCAATAATATCCTGCTCTCAGTATTTTCCTTGTCATTGTGTGCCCATTGGTGTGAGTACCAAAGGAACCTTCATGTATTTCTCTCATGAGTGTTTCTGCTTCTCTCTTGTCAACACATCTGAGCAGAACCATGTCGAAATTTCTCTTGTACAGAACATCTTCATTAAGGAAGAATCTGCCAGCTAAATTTCTCAAGGTCTTTCTATCTTTCTTTGATGTCCCGAGAGGGTACTCTTGCCTTTGAAGAAAGTTCTTGATGTCGTGATACCACGGTTTGTCGTCGATGATTGCTTCTACTGTGAAAACATAAGTGGGCCTATCCAGGCACATAACATCGATCTGAGGAATGTCATTCCAATGATTTATCTTAATCATGGAAGAAAGTGTGGCTAATGCATCAGCCAAGTTATTTTCTTCACGAGGAATGTGATGAAAATCTACCCTGTCGAAGAATGGTAACAATCTTCTTGCGTAGTCTTTGTAAGGGATTAGCCCCGGTTGGCGTGTTTCCCATTCTCCTTTGATTTGATTGATGACCAAAGCAGAATCTCCGTTTACATCCAAGTGTTTGATTCTTAGTTCCACGACTTCTTTGAGACCCATGATGCAAGCTTCATATTCGGCCTCATTGTTTGTGCATTTGAAAGTTAATCTGGCGGTAAATGGAATATGGGTACCTCGAGGGGTAACAATGATTGCCCCAATTCCTCGTCCATAAGCATTAACGGCTCCGTCAAAGATCAAGCCCCATTGGGATCCTATCTCAGGTCCTTTGTCTGGTAGTGGCTCGTCGTAATCTTTCATCTTGAGGTACATGACGTCCTTGTCCGGAAAGTCAAAACTGGTTGATTCATGACCATTGAGTGGATGGTGAGCCAGGTGCTCAGCTAGGATACTTCCTTTCACGACTTTCTGAGCGTGATACTCAATGTCGTATTCTGATAACAACATCTGCCAACGGGCAATTCCCTCGGTTAAGGCAGGCTTCTCAAAGATGTACTTGATTGGATCCATATGGGAGATCAAACAAGTAGTATGTCGAATCATGTACTGGCGGAGACGCTTGGCAGCCGAGGCCAAAGCAGAACAGGTCTTCTCGAGCATGGAGTAGCGGGATTCACAGTCAGTGAATTTCTTGCTTAGGTAGTAGATGGCATGCTTTTTTCTTCTTGTCTCGTCTTGCTGTCCAAGGACACAACCCATGGAATCTTCTAAGACGGTTAAGTACATTATCAAAGGTCTTCCTTCCACTAGAGGAGACAGGATGGGTGGTTCGAGCAGATGTTCCTTAATGTTGTCGAACGCTTTCTGACAATCGTCTGTCCAGACGCAACTTTGATTTTTCCGTAGAAGTTTGAAAATTGGAGCACAAGTTGCAGTCATGAGATATATGAATCTCGAGATGTAATTTAGACGTCCAAGAAATCCTCTAACTTGTTTCTCGGTTCTGGGCGAAGGCATTTCTTGAATTGCCTTGACTTTGTCTGGATCTACTTCAATTCCTCGTTTGCTGACGATGAAACCAAGGAGTTTTCCTGAGTAGACACCAAAAGTACACTTGTTGGGATTCAGGCGAAGCTGAAACTTCCGTAAGCGTTGAAATAACTTTGTCAGATTCTGTATGTGATCTTCCTCATTTTCTGATTTAGCAATCATGTCGTCCACATAAACTTCCACTTCCTTATGCATCATGTCGTGGAAAAGTGTAGTCATGGCTCTTTAATAAGTTGCCCCTGCGTTCTTTAGTCCAAAAGGCATAACGCGGTAGCAGAACGTTCCCCAGGGGGTGATGAAAGCTGTTTTCTCCATGTCTTTAGGTGCCATCTTAATTTGGTTGTATCCCGAAAATTCGTCCATGAATGAGAAAGCTTTGGATTTTACTGTACTATCCACTAACATATCAATATGTGGTAAAGGAAAATCATCCTTAGGGCTAGCTTTGTTCAAATCTCTGTAGTCGACGCACATGCGGACTTTTCTGTCTTTCTTAGGAACGGGAACAATGTTAGCTAACAACTGAGGGTATTCTGAAGTGACGAGGAAACCAGCGTTGATTTGCTTTTGAACCTCCTCTTTGATTTTCATAGCCATCTCCGGATGAGTTCTTCTCAATTTTTGCTTGACCGGAGGGCACTCTGCTTTTAATGGTAAGTGATGCTCCACTATATTGGTATCCAACCCTGGCATATCCTGATAAGACTAAGCGAAGACATCTGAGAATTCCTTGAGCAGTTGTATCAAACTCTCTCTGATCTCTGAATTGAGCGAAGCTCCAATCTTAACCTCTTTTCTGTTTCCATCGGAACCAAGGTTAATAATCTCTAGAGGCTCATTGTATGGCTGAATGGCCTCTTCCTTTTGTTGAAGTAATCGTGAAATTTCCTTTGAGATTTCTTCGCCTTCTTTTTCCTCTGCCTCGAATACAGGAAACCCAAAGCTTGGAGAAGTCATACGATCGTACGTTTCAACGGGGTGTTTTATGATTAATCTGCATATGTGTGATGATTTTATTTAGACAACGAGGGAAGACTCGGTGTATGCAGTTAATGGAATATTTTGATGTTTTTTAGGGTGTTTTTTAGGATTACCAAATTCCGAAAAAAGAAAAGGGAAAAACTAACGAAGAAACAAAATGACATTTTTATTTATCGACAGTCACTTCTTGAAACAAAGACCCTATGAAACAAAACTCTATTGCTTTGGGCGAAGCAAAGAGGGACATTTTCCTAAGAAATAGTAAAATGCAAAGCCCTATAAAACATCTCTTCACCCTGGGCTATGGTGAGAGGACAAAATAACGGTGAAAGTTCCTACTTAGGAGTGCGAACAATAGTTGTAACTTCAACAGCTGTCCAATAGTGGCGAACCTCATTGTGCACTAGGTAATCTGGCACCTTAGGCTTAAGTTGGCCTGTGGTAGGTCTTGATTTACAAACCACTGTCTTTGCAACACTCAGACGATCTTCTTCTACTTCAGTAGATTGAGCGGTGTGAGCATACCCATTTCCATGTGGAGTATGTCGGTTTTTCTTTTGAGCAAACTTCCAATCTTCTGAATGGAGAGACTCGTTGTCGGAGACACTTTCGAGATCATCCTCTTCTGTATTTTGATCTTGCTCTTCTCCCAAGATGGCGTTGATTAGGTATGTGAACTCTAAATCCGTAGCCTCTGTGGGTGACTTGGGGATATAATCCTCAATGATGACTTCACCCGTCGATGATGAATAGCAAGGGTTATATATCTCTTTTGGTTAAGTAAGGTACTCACAGTCAGTGTTCCATCCAGTCGGAACAATGTCTTCAAAAGTGATTTTTGAACTTTCAGGAGCGGAGTATTTCACCATGTAGTCGAATTTTCCGCTTGGTTCTCCTAATGTATCCCAAGTTTATTCGGGGATAGGGGGAACTTCTTCTGATGAACCATGACTTATGGTGGTGAAGCTGTTGGCAACTTCGTCACTGCTTGGTTGAGTCTTACTTTTTGATCCTTTAGTTGGATAACAACAAGGTGAATCAAACTCTGATAGGGAGATGTATCCTGCCTCGAGAAGGTAGGACATACATTCCACTTCAAAATTCTCATCGGTGTTTTCCGTACCGATGGTATTGACTGTTTGTTGAACAGGTTGAAGAAAACCTCCGCTGTGGAAAGTTTCTTGAATTGGAAGAACTACCTCAATTCCTGGAATAGCCTTTGATGATGTTGGAAAGAATCCAACTCTTGTCCTGTTCTTGTTGTTGATAGGAATATTAATGTGCCCCCAACCACTGGTAGTGCCATCCTTTACAACTTGGATTGCATCTTTGTAAGAAGAAATAGACATTGCTTTCTCCTTTCCTTTTTCCTTGTCCAAGGAAAGTGCTTGTAATTTAGTTCCAGGGACTTCTTTTGGTTCTATGTCGGAGAATGATGACAGGTTGCTGACGATCAGAGCTCGTTCTCCACATACGGTTACCAATTTGTCATTTCTTATGAACTTCAGTTTCTGATGAAGTGTTGAAGTAATTGCCCCAGCCTCATGAATCCATGGGCGACCTAGCAAACAACTGTATTGTGTCGGGATATCCATAACTTGGAAAGTGATTTTGAACGTTTGAGGTCCAATAGTTATGGGAAGATCCACTTCTCCAAAAACGGACTTCCTTGATCCATCAAATGCTTTGACGATGACGTGACTGTCCCTTAGCGGGTAATCTTTGAAGGATAATCTTGATAATGTTGATTTGGGCATGACGTTGAGAGAGGATCCATTGTCTATTAGGACTCCTGTGAGAACATCACCCATGCAGCCAACTGAGATGTGAAGTGGCAGATTATGGTCTACTCCTTCTTCAGGAAGATCTTCGTCACAGAAACTCAGGTTAGTTCCTACGAAGATGTTGGCGACGATGTTGTTGAATTGGCTTACTGTAACGCTTGGTTCTACAAAAGCTTGTTCCAAAGCTTTCTGTAGAGCTTCCCTATGAGCTTCAGAATCAGAACTCAATAGTAGGGAGAGAACAGAGATCCTAGACGGAGTATGTAGCAATTGATCTACAATGTTGTATTCACTCCTCTGGATTAACTTCAAGATCTCATCATTTTCTTTCGCTTGAACAGCATTGGTCAGATGATTGTCTTGCCTATGTGGTGCTTCTTCCGAAGGTTTCTCCACATTTTCTGTTCTTCTGTTGAAGACTCGTCCACTTCTGGTGACTCGACTAACGTCAGCAATGTTGACAGCAGGCGGTAATGGTATTTCCTTACCATTTTCAATGAATGTAGCGTTGTACTTGTATGGTATAGCCTTGCTGGACTCATACGGTACAGGACCTGGTAAGTGGATGACTAATGGAGCAATTGTTGTCTTCCTGCTGTCATACTTGACTTGCACTGGTTCATCTTGATTAATTTGAGGAGATACGGTAAAGACTTCGTCATCTTCTCTGTTGGCAAGAACTGTAATGGTATTGTCATCCATCAGTTTCTGAATGTCGTTGCGAACGCGCAAACATCCTCGTGAATTTCTTCGACAGATTCTGCATCTACTGTAAGGATGGAAATTCGTTCCAAAGTAGGCAAGTCCATTTAAAGTCTTATGGAACCTGACTACTGATCCTTCGAGATCTTCAACTTTGTAGATTTTGTATTCTCCTGGACATCCTTGAACCATGTTGATGTCGCATTCAGTTTTGACTCGGATATGTTGAATCCATTCTAAGTCCATTTGTTCTTGTAATGCAGCTTGAACTACATCACACCCTTGATTATTCTTTGGACAAATTTCACATGTGAAGTAGTTGTGAGGTGGTACGTGGCCGTATCCAGCTTGTCTAGCATGCATTTTGACGAGATTTTCCCCTATCTGACGGATGTCGTAGATTTGAATGATGTTGGGGTGTTGATCTATCAAATTCACTGAAGCTTCTTTATGCTGCGGTAAAGGATTTTCCTGGACGTTTGGATTAGTATCTTTGAAGGATAGCATTCCGCTTTTTACTAATTGTTGGACGTCAATCTTGAAATTAAGACAACTCCCAATGTCGTGACCTGGTGCCCCCTGATGATAGGGACAAGATTGGTCAGCCTTGAACCATGGCGAAGATTCATTTGCACGATTTGGAGGGCTCTTTGTCTGAATGAGTCCTTTTGCCAACAGTGTTGGAAATAATTCCGCATACGGCATTGGCATGGGGTCAAAGGGAGGATACCTTTGTGCCCGATTGTTGTTGAAAATTGGAGGTCGAACCTGCTGCTGAGGTTGTTGTGACCTTTGTTGAATTGGTTGTTGCGAAACCTGAGGTTGATAAGCTGGCGCTGAGTTAACAACCGGAGTTATTGCTGCAATTTGAGGTTGGAACCTCTTTCTGGTTTTGTGCAAGACATTGCTGACATCTTGATCCTTTTTCTTCTGGAAAGAACTTCCATACTTCCTTGGACCAATAGAAGATTCTGGTTATTTGTTCAAGCGTCCTTCTCGAACTGCTTCTTCTAATCGTACACCCATGTTTACCATCTCGGTAAAATCACTTGGGGCGCTTGCAACCATTCGTCCGTAGTAAATTGGACTCAAAGTTTTGAGATAGATTTTCGTCATTTCTTTCTCTTTAAGTGGTGGACAGATCTGAGCAGCAACTTCACGCCATCTCTGAGCGTATTCCTTGAAGCTTTCTCTATCCTTTTGAGTCATGGCCCGGAGTTGATCTCTGTCGGGAGCCATATCCAGATTGTACTTATAGTGTTTGACGAAGGCCTCTCCGAGGTCTCGAAAAGTATAAATCTCTGAACTGTCCAAGTTCATGTACCATTTGAGTGCAGTACCAGTCAGGCTGTCTTGAAAATAATGAATGAGCAATTGTTGATTATCAGTCTGAGTTGACATTCTTCTAGCGTACATCACGAGGTGACTTTGTGGGCATGAATTCCCTTTGTACTTCTCGAACTCTGGTACTTTGAATTTGTGAGGAATCTTAACATTTGGAACCAGACAGAGGTCTGCAGCATTCTTTCCAAATAGATCTTGTCCTCGGAGAGTCTTGAGTTTCTTTTGCATTTGCAGAAACTGTTCCTGGAACTCGTCCAATCTTTCATACACGCCAGCGTCCTCACTGGGAGTGTGATGATATACTTGTCCGCCCGGTGGAGGAAAAGTATGCATAATCGGTTGTGGAGAAGCCATGACAGCATATCTTGGAATCTCAGCATTTTGTTGTGTGAAACTCATTGCCGTCGCTCTTGGAACTTCAATTTCCAGAGGTCTGTAACCCTCCGGTGGTTGCATCTCCGTTGTAGCTCTTGGAACTTCAGAAACTGGGGGTATGTACCCGTCTGGAATAAAGTTATACGGCATGCCCCATGGTCGGTTGGGCGGCATGGTATACTGAGGAATAGGAGTAGAAACAATCTCGGAAACCACAGTCCTTTGTGGTTCTTCTGGTGTTGGTCGATTCTGTGCAACCACCAGGGCTTCTACCATACTATTGAGCCTTTCAACAGCATCTTTAAGAGTAGTAACCTCTTCTCTGAGTTCTACATTCTCTTGTTCTAAGTCTTCCATTCTTTTCTTGTGACTTGAACGAGTGTTGTATGGATGAGACAACTTGAATGTCTTGGTTCACCTCCTTCTCCTCCTCTCTTTCTGGAGAAAGGAAAGTGACAATTAGATCCGCAACAATTCTCGTGTCAGTGCGTACGACTAAAGCGATGCATGATGTGCAATTAAGTTAATATTTTTAAAGGAAACACCATAATTACGTTATGAAACATCAAACTTTTTATTAATTTAAGAGAAAACGCCATTTTTTACACACTATGAAAAGGGAAATACAGAGAAACAGAGAGAAAGGACTCTAAAACTTTGAAGACGAGCCGACTTCACGTTCTAACATCTTCTTCTGTTTCTTGAGCTAAGCGTTCTCTGACGTAAGTTGATCGATGATCCAGGAAGCAGGAGGGATATGATGAGAAAGCGACGATTGTGTCACTTGTCAATCGAGTACTTCAAGTAACTCATCCTTCCTTCTTAGGATGTTCTGAATCTCAACATTTTCCGTGTTGACGACTCGATACTTGTTCCTCCAAGCATTCCTTTCTTGGCACACTTTGTTTAATGCCGTTTGTAGTTTCTCAACATCAGTGGAGAAAAGGTAGATTGGTTCCCTTAGGGGAATAGGTTCTTGATGCTGATATGGCATCCTGAGCTTGAATGCCCTGACGCGTACCCATTGAAGGTAGGGATCCAGGGAGATGCAAAGATGTTTTCCTAACAATCTTCTCCCTTTGCTGTGAACAAGACGCCAGGCTTGGACAATTTCCTTTTTCAGCATGTTACCATGATCGTCGATGTTCTTGAAGAACAGACCCTCCAATTGAATACTACTTGGTATATTTTTCATAGGATAGCCGTATTGACGACGGGCTAAAGCTGGGCTGTAACTGATTCCTCCCTTAGTTCCAATAAGGGGTATGTTGGGAAAACTTCCGCAACTGAAGATGATCTTGGTTTCGTCGTTGTCAGGACTACAACAATCAATGTCCGTATGAGTGACGGACATGATTTTCTATGACCAGTGAAGGCCATCCCTCATGTTCCAGAAAGTGCTAGACTTTGGCAGGTGCGAGACGAACCATTCGTATAACAACGGTACGCAGCATGTGATTAATCCTCCTCGTTGCAGGTTTCTCGAATGCACAGAGTGATAAGCATCCGCAAGCAAGGTTGGAACTGGATTTCCAATTAAGAAGATCTTAATTGCGTTGATGTCGACGAAATCGTTAATGTTAGGGAACAAAAACAATTCGTAGATAAGCAAAGCCAAGATTTCCTCAAAAGCGCTCATATCTTGGATGCTGACGAAGTACCGAGCTTGATCCAACAAGAACTTGGAGGGAAATCCTTCAATTCCTCCTTTACTCACCATATGAGTTCTGATGTCGACTACGTTCAAGGGAGTAGTTGCTGCAATGATGATGTCGTCAAGATTCTTTTCCAAACCGGAGTACAGATCTTGCGCGTACACGGGTATTCCAATCAGACGAGAGTACTCCTCCAACGTAGGCATGAGATGATAATCTGGAAAGGTAAAGCAGTGATACGTTGGATCGTAAAATTGTACCAATGTGGGAAGGATCCCATCCACAATGCTGGTATTGAGCAAAGGCAGAAGTTTTCCATACTTCTCCTTGAAAGCCTGGGGATTGACCACCAGTTTTCCGAGCTTTCCCAATTCCTCGACTTGGGGAATCTTGAAGGTGTATTTCCTAGCTCTCTTTCTTCCGTAATCCATGGTATAGATCCTTAAGTCCTTTCTCCGTTTCTCTCTTTCTATGAAGTTCAAAACGTTCATTATTTAGTTTCCTTGAAAAACGACTCGAAAAAGACTCTTTTGTTTTTAGTTATTATGAATGATGCATGAATGCATGAATGCGCACACAAGAGTTTTTAAACAAACATGGCGTAGAAGGGTATAGTGGTCATGGAGTCACAACGCAAACCTCGCCCCAAGGTAAACTAAGGATAAGGATTTTTGTACCTGTAGAACGGGTTCTAGGGGTCTCAGAGCTTTTGCTCAATCTTAAAGATACGTTGACTGGTATCTATAAGAGAGTTTTCTCTGAGTGTAGTATCTACGTGACAATTACTTTCGTAATCACCGCTCTACATCCTAAAAAAAGGCTTTAAGTGGGGTTAATGTGTTTCTAGGTCCTCCTGGTACAAATCAGTCTTGGAATGCATTGGCGCAGTTAATCACAACCAGCCAGGCAAATCCCAAGAGTAGATTTAGGAACCAAGATTAGAGGGCCTTCACCGAGAAGACATCCTCCATCCTATCTTATGTTGCACTCAAATCCGGGTATAGGATTTCTCACCACAAGGGGGAATCAAGCCCTTTCCCGATACAGAATAAATAAAATAAACAAATATGTATATGCAGCAATCACATGAAATGACACAGAGGTTAGGCAGGACCTCTCTTGTTTGAGGGGGAATTTGGCATCCCTAATTCCTCATTGGTGGCTGGACCAGCACAGGTCAACCATTGGTTTGGATGAAAAACCAAGGTTATTACTTTCCCCAGCAGAGTCGCCATTTTTCTGTGGTGTCGTTTTTTTTACCTCCCCGTTTCACTTGGGAGGACGGCACGCTAGACCCTTCATGCGAAATTTGGAAGGAGAATGCGCCCGGGGCGGGATGAATTTTGTTTCAGTTCTTCCTACGATATCACACGAACTTTTTAATTATCCTAACGAGTAGGAAAGGGGAAAAAGATCTCAAATAAACCCTAGGAGTTTGCTAAGTGTGGGGATTCACCTAGACTAGAAATTCTGGAGTCCGGGGGGTCGGTTATACATAGGGAAGAGTTTAAGCACCCTACATATCCGTAGTACTCTACGGGAACCTTCCCTGTGTCAATGTGTTTGTGTTTGTTGCTGAATGATTGGGAAAGTTTCTCCTTTGTGTTAGGAGAAGGAATTGAATTGATTTGAAAAGACAGACTGACTGACTATTTTTGGTTTTTTATTAGCTCGCTGAGATTCCTTGTGAACCTCATGCCTACATATCCCTAATGGAAGTCAGAGCTTTTTGTAGTTCGGAGAACTAATTAGGGAAATTAATGATTTTTGGTGCCTTGCTTGAAGCTCAAGGTTGAAGCTTGAATTAAATCTCTGTTTACAGTAAAGAGAAATGAAATCATCTTTATAGAGAGGTATTTCTACTATTCCACCATAAACATTTTTAAAGTGACAGAAAAGCTAACATGGTTTCATTAAGAGAGGGGGCCTACTTGGTTGATCAAGTATGACAGCCAAAATGCCTCTTGAATAAAAGATTCTCAACCAAATTAGGGAAAGTTGTACAAGTCTGGGATGTAGCCAAAGCATGCCTTTCATGAGTCCTAAATGGGAGAATGTTTGAAATGATTGTTTATTTGAAATGATTGTTTGTTCGAAATGATTGTTTGTTTGTGGTGAGATAGGAGAAATACCTACCTATGAAGATGAGCTATGTCTATCTATTGTTTGAAAGATTTGATTTTTTGAGCTGGCTTGAATGAGGCCCGAGCTTGAGGCTTTTTGATTGATTTTATTGACTCTGGAGGATGATTTTACTGGGGATTGACTTAAATTAAGAAGTCTTTGTGTTCTGTACAAAGCCCAGAATTGAGGCTGACTCTAGCTGGAGAGTTTATTGTATGGATTTTATTTGGTGTTCTGCAGAAAGCCCATAATTGGGGCTGACTCTTTATTGGGGAAGTTGTTATTTGATGCCTTGTATGAGGCCCAAGGTTGAGGCTGATTTTTATTGAGAAATATGTCTTTTATTGATTGAGATTGGAGGCTGACCCTTTCCAGGGAATTTATGAATGATGGCAGAAAGATTATCTAATTGAGACTTCTTGTTTAAAGCCCAAGATTAAGGCTGACTCTGATTGAGGATAAACAAATATGGATCCTAGACTCTGCTAAGGAAGATTAATGAAGATAAGGGTGACAGAGACTATCCATGTCTCTCATTCCAAAAGGTGTGCTCAATATGAGATTGAGACAATCTTGGCTTGTTTAAAAGTCTGGTATTAAGAATGGAAGAAACTCACCAGGGTAGTTTGAAAGGTGACTAAAGACCTGTTCCTATGTTTATAAGAAACCTGATGGGTCCTTGTATACAAGCTCAAGAGGAAGCTGGAAATGCTTTTAAGAAGCCTGTGGGTCCTTGTACAAAGCCCAAGAGGAGGCTAATCGAGGGTCATCGAGGGTCCTTGTTATAGCACAAGAGAAAGCTATGTGGTTTTAAACTTATTTTGGCTTTAAGCAAATGGGTAAGAGGCTTCACCGGGAATAATTCCTCCTGGGTGGATGTGTCCTATTTTGGGTTCTAAGGCTTTTTCAAGATGTTTCACCGGGAATAATTCATCTTGAGGGTTTGAACTAAAAGATCTCTAATTAGGAAAGAGCCTTCACCGGGAAGACATTCTCAATCCTAGGCCATAGTCCTATAATATATATATAGTTTAACTGTCCTAAGGTTTACACTCAGACGTAGTTCTAAACAATATATATACAGTTTATATTTGACAGTAATTAAATGAAGACTGTAAATGGAAAGCTTTTAAAGCCTAACCTGGATGGAGTGGAGGCCTTTGAAGAAGTATGTACCAAGCCTTACCAGCAGTTGATTGATAACAGTTGAATATATATGATAAACAGTTAAAGGTTTTTGAAAACAGAAGAAGTGAAGATGGACATAGGTCACATAGGTATCTGAAGAGTTTCACCGGGAATAATGCCTTTCAAATACCAGAAGAATGTTTTGAAAACAGAAAGTAGATTTTGTAAATATAGTTTTTGAAAACAAACTATGAAAAGAAAAAGGTGTTGGGACTTACACTCTATCAGAGGCCCACATGAAAATGATTTACTGTTTATGAAAAAAATTGAAGAGAAATGCCATGATGCAAAGTTCCGCTGTCTGGGAACTTTGATCGTCTGTTTAATTCGGAGTTTAAAAACAGTTTGAATTTTGACAAAAGTCAACTTAATTAGGATAAAGACAAAGTCTATACCTTTTTAAGACATAAATGATTAGGGTTTTATCACTAGAGTATTTATGAAAGATTAGGTTTTAAAAAATTCAAAGAAAACATGTATTAAGATACATTTAAAAATACTTAAAACACACCATTTTTAACCTAATAAAAAGACATAAAATAAATAATATTTTTTTGTGATTTTTGATTATTAATAAAATAGGTATGTTAATTGATAAGTGTGTGAAAAATGAAGTAAAAATGATTTAATTTGATAGGTGAATGAATTAGTTAAAGTTGTGAAGAAAATAGAATGAATGGGTGATAAAAAAAGGTTTTTGTCTCCACCATGGTTTGAACCCACGCCCTTTAAGTTACCAACCCAAAACAACACCACTGAGCCAACGCGCGCTTGGTGACAAGGTAATGGTTCCAAGGCTACATATGAGTTATCAAGTGTATAGCGCAAATAATAAAAAAATATCAAAAGGTCTGGGGCGAGGGGGATTCGAACCCCATACCTTGGGCTCACGCAACACACAAACTCTCTTTACCACTGGGCTATATCAATTTAGTCGTTTATAAAATGAATACCACTCAAAATAAAATAAACTGCACCCATGGATTTGAATTTTTGCGCGCCACCACCATCTTCATCTTCAACCTCTAGCTTTTGGATTTTTGAAAATCCAACTCTCTCATTTTGCAACCAAATCAGATGATGTAAACACCAAACTTGTTCTAATTTCTCTCACGATTTCAAATATGTAACTAACATGAATTTATATTAACTACATCTACTGAATTATCTAAAATACGTGAAGAACCCTAAAATTTGAAAATTAAATTAAATGGCTATACTGAAGTATAAATGACTGATGATAGAGGGTTTTTAATCCTCTGATGATGATGAATGAAATGGTATTGAGTTTTAACCAAAAAGGTACACGAATTAAAGAGATGGAGTTGAGAAACTTACCTCTGAAAATGGAGGCCGTGAGGATGATAGAGAACACCTGGGCTTGTATGAATGATCCTAAAAGCTTCCTGGGGACTCAGTGATGCTAACTGGATACTTATTGCACCTTGAATGCTTCAGGATTGTTCTACCCGACCCCTTCGATTTGAGCTTCAAGTGAACATGGAGGTTGGTGATTCTGTGGTTACAGATGTGCTGCAGGCATCTGAATAGCTTCACTACACCCCTAGGAACATGCTGATGTGCTTGGATTTGCTTGACACCTTCTGAATTGCTCTATGGACCTCCAACTGCACGAGCTCCAAAATGAAAGCAACAATGGTGTTCCTCCACTTACAGAAGTGATCCAGGTGCTTGGATCACCTCAAATGAACCCCTTTGAGATGTTAGAATGCTTATTTCCCAAAGAAGAGCTATGGTTTGAAGAAAACGATTCTTCTTGCCAAAGAACTTTGAAAAACCATAAGCATGAGAGAGAGAAGGAGAAAGCAAGGAATTGAGTTGCTTTGGTGTGATTAATACTGAGGAATGCACTTGTATTTATAGGCAAATGATGCAGAGCAATTGGATATAGTGAGCTTGCTTAGTGAAGTAAGTTTGGTTTCTTAAGCATGAAGAAATTTCAAAGAATATCAAAGTGTGATCATTGCATTTTCGAGTTAGTCCCCTATCCATTGATCTCTTGTGATCTTAGGAAACATTTCTGATGCAGAATGAGCTCTAATTGGCTTAGAAGAAGATTCCAATTGGTGAATCATCATTTGCCATAAAATTCACAAAAGTAATGATTAAAAAATCACATGTTCTTGTTTTGGGAATCTTCTTCAATTCTTATGCCATGGTGAAAATGAATGCATGGTGTGTTTGCAGATGTGTTATGGTTTGTGTAGCATCCATTAGTGAGGCCATATGCACAAAATTGCAAAGTTTCAAAATGATACATGACCTATAATTTTCCTTCATGAGGCCAACTTTGAACAAGCATAACTCTTAGCTCAAAATGAATTTGGAGGAGGTTGAGCACAATTTGGAAAGCCCTAAACATCTACTTCAATTCATTAGTTTGGGGTTTCTTCAGAATCCTTTGGGAAAATTGTGAAAAATGAGCCCAAAGTTGGAAGAAAACTAGGTTAAAAACACTTAGAAAAAATTTCTAAGTTTTTATGACCTAAAGCTTCCAAATCCTAAATCTCTTAAATGATTGATTTCTTGAAAAAAATTGCATTTTAAGATGTTGTTTTATTTTGCAAGATCTACAACTTTCATGTTGGAAGTTTTTTGAGTTGTGTAGGTGAAATTTTGAGTTCCCATAATGCCCTCAAAAACCCTAATTCCCGACTTTTTGATCCTTGATGAATTTTCTTGAATTTCTTTGGTAAAATGAATTTAATAATCATATATTGATGATATTGATCCTTAAAAGTCATGGTTTGACTAAAAATCCTAAAAGTCAAAGGTGATCCTATACAGTTGACTTTTTCAAATGAAGTGAGATTTTGGACTTTTGTGATGAACCAAGTTCTCCTCCTCAAATGAGTGATGTGAATGAATTATATTGAGGTAATAGAGGTTCTTGAACCATGCTTTGAGTTTTGGATCCATGTCCTGATTAAAAGTCAACTGTTCAGGTGAATTAGGTCAAAAACCCTAATTGTCGACTAGATGAAATTGACGACTGTGGATCTTGAATTGGAGTGTAATGCCCAATGGATCTTGTTATATGGATCATTTGAAGATGATTGAAGCCTTTGATAGATATCCTGGAGCTTTTTAGGGTTTCCCAAATGTGATCCCTGATTATAATTCCTGATAGGCTCAAAACCCTAGTCTGGTGACCTGAGCAAACCTGAGCTCAGATGACTGGGTGTCTAATCAATCATAGGTGAATAAAAATGAAGCTTTTGAGTCCTATGATTGTATTAGAGACTAATCCTTCTATTGATTGATCCTTTGCCTGAGTTCTTTTGTTTCTGAACATCCTCGATTGAGCACCAGATGAACAAGTGACTGTTCTGAGTATCTGTTTTGATCTGATGAAAAGCCTGAAGATATGACATCTCAGGGGGGGTCAAAATTAGGGTATGACAGCAGTCATCCCACAACTTGGGTGGTCTACCTATAGAAACCCTAATGACTACATCTTTTTTGAATTTGATTTTCTATATTTTTCTATATCAAACTAGATTACAAAGGTTTCTATTTATAACCTATTCCCAATTGGACTTGGGCTTACAAATCGCAGCACTCCTTGCTGTAACAAATCAGCAGATATCTCCTGCTACAATCAAGGTCTTTTAATCATGAGTTTCCTAATTTATCTCCTAAATTAGAAACTGTTGAATCTTCAATCTTCTTATCTGATTCTTCAATATTCTGACTTGATTCTTTTGACCTTTAAATATGCGCCACATAGGATTAGATAATATTCACAGAATATTCTGTATCTGTTGAGAATCAAACTGAATCTTCATTCCAGTTCTGCAGACGCGATGTCATGGTTGAAGTCATGACATTCCATATAACATCTTTCTTGTACCTGTTTTATTCTTTTATATTTTCAAGATTACACATATTATTATACTTTGCTGCTATTATGTTTTAGCCAAACATAAATGCCAATCAGCCAGCAAAAGCACCAACATTATTCGAACACTATCCAAAAATATGGCACAAGGTCTCAAGCAGGACTCGAAAATCTCACCTTATGAAGAGCCTTTATTGGAATATAAGGGGTATAATTATTCCTCCCTCAAGATAAGCTCTTAAGTGATTCTTATGTCTTCACAAACCTCATTTTCTTTTCATTGTTGAACCGAAGATTAGTTTCAATAAATTTCCATGTAACTCATTTTCTAAGTTGGTTTTTAAGTTATTTGCTTTCAACAACCCTCCACTTCCTTCTCTTTGGTGCTTTTACAGGATGGATATTGATCCGCTTATTCTAACTTCATCTGAGTAATTTTTGGCTTATTCTTTCTGTTTGGATAATAAGATTTTGGCTTCTGCGACAATGTATGTGACTAACAATATGTACCAAAGGAAATACCTTTGGAAGGATCTTAGTGACCTTCAAGTTAATCATCCTCTCCCTTGGACGTTTATTGGGGATTTTAATGTCATCATCGTGCCCAATGAGCATAGGGGTAGTAATTCATAAGAGAAGAGTCATATGATCAATTTTCAGTTATGGTCTAATTCGAATCATCTCATTATATTCTTACTCAAGGAGCATTTTTCACTTGGTCTAACAAGACGACTTGATCGAGTCATTTCTAATCAATCTTGGTTAAATATTTGTACTAGCACTTCTGTTTGTATGATGACTAAACTCCATTTGAATCATTTTCCAATCCTTCTCGAATTTAATATTAATCCCATCAAAGTGGTTTCTCAGTTTCATTTTTTGAAAGTTTGGACTTTGCATCAAGATTATAGAAAATTTATTGAAACAAGATGGAATCAAAAGGTGGTGGGATGTCCTATAATTTTCTTTGCAAAAAGCTTCATATTTCGAAGAAAGATCTTAAAATCTGGAATCACACCATCTTTGGGAATGTCTCTCAAAATGTAACACTGGCTGAAGCGAATATGAACAGTATACAGTCTTATGGTCATAATTTGGAATGGAACAGAGATATTTAATGAGCCATCACAAATTTAGAAATGGAACAGTGAGATTTAATGAGCCATCCCAAATTGTTTCCCACGCTGTGACCAATTTCCAAAACCTTTTTGCTGCTAACGTTTATTTTTTGCAGGACTTTTCTTTGATGGAAAGCATCATTCCTAAATTGGTTGACGATGATTTGGATGTTATGATTACTATGCTCCATTCAATGGAAGAGATCAAAATTTTAGCTTTCTCTCTTAATAATGACAACACGCCTGTCCCTGACGGATTTGGAGTGACATTCTATCAATGTTATTGGGATATTATTAAGTAGGAAGTTTTTGAAGCAGTTATCTAGTTCTTCTCTTTCGATGGATCTCTCATGGCTTTAATTCTAATGCTTTATTGCTCATTCCGAAAAATCATGGGAAACGTCATTCTCATCAAATAGTTTCTCAAAGTGTTTTGTCTCAAACTCTCCACCATGGTCACTTCTAACCTTGACAATTTTGAGACTCATCTAATTTTACACTTGGTTACAGAAGGTGGTGAACACAGAATGTCACTCATCCTTGTGTCTAAGAAACTTTACCCAAGTCCATCTTCTATAATCATCAACACTGACTAATCCATACTTCTTTCGATAGATTGACGCGGTTTTCACTAGTCCAAACTGATCAATATGCAGAAGCTCCAATTGTCTGGAAGTAGAAACAACATTTTTTGCTTTAAAATAAGTTTTTGAAAACTTTCCCTTCTGACATGCTTCACAAAGAACTTCTGAAAAGAACTTTAGATTAGGAAGACCTCTGACTCGATCAAGCTTGTTTAGATGAGATATTCTTCTCATACTAACATGGCCCAATCATCTATGCCTGGTCCATTGCTCTTTATTGATAGACATAAGACATTTAACGTTTTGCTCTTTAAGATCATAAATTCTAGTGTTATAGATGTTGTTTTTCTTTTTACCATTGAATAAAATAGAGACATCCGTCTGACTAACAGCTTTACAAGATTGTTAATTAAATATTATATCATAACCACTGTCACTTAATTGAATTATAGATAGTAACTTATGCATTAAAACATCAACAAGTAAAACTTTAAATATAAAGGGAAGAGAGACATTACCTACAGTTTTGAAGCCTATATTATTTGTTAGAACATAGTTTGGTTCTACATCTTTGAAAGAGTTTTGATGATAACAAACACATAATTTTCAATAAGAACAAATATGCACTCTAATCGTATGATCTAACTTGCAGAAGTTCTGAAGCATATTAAGAAGAAGAACAGAACTAAGAAAGTGATCTTAAGAGAAGAAGGCTGCATGAGAGAAGTTTACAAGAATAAGAAGTTCTAGAGATTGAAAGAAGTGTACAAGAACAAGAAGTTATAGAGATTGAAGGAAGTTTACAAGAAAAAGAAGTTCTAGAGATTGAAGGAAGTTTACAAGAAAAAGAAGTTCTAGAGATTGAAGGAAGTTTACAAGAACAAGAAGTTCTGAAGACAAACGAGAAGGTCTTAAACTCTGATACTTAAAACACTTCAAGCACCAAAAAACAAAATCTGCAAAGAATACTTTGATGATCAGAAGATCTATAATGTTACAATCTTTAGTGCAAGATCAATTTGTAACGTCTGGAAATTAATTACAGTGGATAGAATCTTTATTTTTGGAAATAGCCTTAATCAGCAATTCATCAACAATCCAAATCAAGAACACATGTCTCTCAATGGAACATAAAGCTCATCTTATATAAATAAGTCATCACTGAAGAAAACGTAGAACTTCACCTCACGCACGCACGAATTCAAAGAGCTCTCAAATTTTTATTATCATTCTATCTTATTCGTATTTGTATATTATACTAAAAATTGTGTACACATCACAGATGTGATATAGCTTATTAGAAGCAATTATTTAAACATACAAAAGTTGTAATCGATTAAACACACAAAAGTTGTAATCGTGTAATAGTTACCTTATGAAAACCAGATTGTGTTGTCCTTGAGAAGACTTAAACAGTTGTTTAAGTGATTTGTAATCAAAGATTTGATTGGTGGATTAAGACCTCGTAAGAGAGAGGCGAAATCACCTTAACAGGGTGGACTGGAGTAGTTTAAGTTCAAGTGAACCAGGATAACCAAACGTGTCATAAATTTTTATTTTGTTTAAAAACCCAATCCAACCCCCTTATTGTGTTTTTCGTTTCTTCAATTGGCATCAGAGCGCCTGGTTCTTGGTGCATACACTTAACATGTCAGAAAAAAGAGCTTAAAAGAAAAACACTATGGTGAAACTAGTTAAAAACAACAACAATGATAACTATGGTGATAGAGATAAAATAAGTGGCATACCACCAATGTTCAATGGAGAGAACTTCGATTATTGGAAAGACATAATTGAGAGTTTCTTTCTAGCTCATGACGTTGATGTCTGGGATATGGTAACAGATGGTTACAAACATCCGGTAAACAAAAGTGGTCAGAAGATCGAAAGAAAAAGTATGACTGATCAACAGAAGAAAGAGTTCAAAAATCATCATAAGGCCAAAACCATACTTCTAAGTGCTATTTCATACACAAAGTATGAGAAGATCATACACAGAGATTCTGCCAAAAATATTTTTGATTCTCTAAGAATGACGCATGAAGGCAACACTTAAGTCAAAGAGACCAAAGCCCTTGCACTCATTTAGAAGTACGGAGCTTTCAAAATGGAAGAAGATGAAACAGTTGAGACAATGTTCTCAAGGTTTCAAATTCTTGTTGCTGGATTGAAAGTTCTGGACAAAGGATACTCAACAGTTGATCATGTAAAGAAAATCATCAGAAGCTTACCAAAGAAATGGAGACGCGTGGTCACAACTTTGAAGCTTGCCAAGAATCTGAACGCAATATCTCTTGAAGAACTTATCAGCTCCTTGAAAGGTCACGAGATAGAACTCGAAGAAGATGAACCCCAGAAGAAAGGTAAGTCTTTTACTCTTAAATCTAAAAATAAGTTTAAACATAACGCTTTTCAGGAAGAAGAAGAAAGTTCTAGAGGTTCCTCATCAGAAGAAGATGAACTATCTCTTCTCTCCAGAAGGGTCCAACAACTCTGGAAGCACAGAAAAAAGAAGTTCAAAAACCCTAGAAGATCAGATGATCACTCTGGATCATCTTCTAGAAGCAAGGAAATTGTATGTTACAAATGCAAGGAATCTGGTCACTACAAAAGTGATTGTCCTTAACTGAAGGATAGAAAAACACATAGAAAGGGGGGAGTTTGAATAAGTGTAGTTTTAAAACTCTTAAGATAAAAACAATTTGCACAATGATTTTTATCCTGGTTCGTTGTTAACTAAACTACTCCAGTCCACCCCTTTGGAGTAATTTACCTCACCTGAGGATTTAATCCACTAATCAACCTTGATTACAATGGTTTTCCACTTAGATACCCTCTAAGTCTTCTAGAGTATTCTGATCACACCTTGATCACTCTAGGAACCTTTTACAAATGAATGTAAAATAAATTCTTACAAGAGTATTACAATGCTTCTTAATAAGCTATAATCACAACCGTGATATTTCTCTTAAGTTTAAGTTTAATCTCACTAAGATATTACAATAGTAATGAAGTGAGGTTGAAGATGAAGTTTGAGAGCTTTTGAATTTGACAGCGTTTTTGTATGTTTGCGCAAAATGTTGTATTCAGCTTCTCATCAGAACTTCTATATATAGGCGTTTGAGAAGATGACCGTTAGGAGCATTTAATGCGTTGCGTGATCCGTACAGCATTGCATTTAATGTTTCACATTTTTGTCAACTACCTCGAGCCTTGCTTTTGCTGCTTTTACTGACTTTGCCGTTAATAGCTTCTAACATTCCTTTTGTCAGTCAGTGTAGCCTGCTATCTTGTACTTGCTTCTTGTATAAACAACGTTTGAATATCATCAGAGTCAAACAGCTTGGTGCAGAGCATATTCTTGTCTTCTGACCTTGAAGTGCTTCTAGCGTGATACCATGAGAACTTCAGTGCTTCTGCTTCTGATCTCAAGTTCTTCTGATGCTTCAATAGACCATGTTCTGATTCTGCTTGACCATCTTCTGATGTCTTGCCAGAGCATGTTCTGATGTTGCATGCTGAACCTTCTGAGTCAGTGCTTCTTGCGCTGATTTTGTGCATACTCTTTATATGATTCCTGAAATGGAAATTGCATAGGATTAGAGTACCACATTATCTCATACAAAATTCATATACATTGTTATCATCAAAACTAAGAATATTGATCAGAACAATTCTTGTTCTAACAATCTCCCCCTTTTTGATGATGACAAAAACATATATAATTGATATGAATTTGCAATCAGAATATCAGATGGCTAAAGACAAATACACAGATATAGCATAAGCATATAAACATAGTGTGTGAATATGTATCCCCCTGAGATTAACAATCTCCCCCTAAGATGAATAATCTCCCCCTGAAATAAATACTAGAAGAAGTTTACAAATGAAGGACTTCCCTGAGTATTTTCCATTTCAGTTGAGACGTTCACAAATGCTTAGAACTTCAGAACATTCAGAGCTTGTGCTTCTTGCTTCCATAGGATAGCTTCAGAGCTTTGAATTTCTTCTAGAATCATTGCATGCTTAATTATATCAGAATATTCTTGAATGTACCAGAGCGTCATCAGAGCATCTCTACATCCTGAAATGTTTCAGAATCAAACTAGACAACAAAAGTCAGAGCATGAATGAATTAGAACATAAAATATGTATCAGATCATATAGTATGTATCAGAACACATAAAATGCATCAGAACATAAAATATGTATCAGAGCACATAAAAAATGTATTAGAACATATAAGAGACAAGAATGTGTTAAGGCATATTCTATCACAAGAATATCAGAACATTCTTCCTTCTTGCTTCTGATCTTGAAGCTTCACAGCACTCAGCTTGCTTCAATTTTCATGAGCATGTTTCTATATAGAATTGCTTTTCCCCATGTTTTTGCTTCTCATGTTGAGCTTTTTCAGAATGTCTTCAATCCTGCAAAAATCTCAAAGACATAGAACTTGCAAATTCTGTTAGAAATGTGGAGACTTACTCCCAGCAACTGATATAATTAATCAAATCAATTATCACATTTTCTCCCCCTTTTTGTCATAACATCAAAAAACATAAAAGATTCAGATGAAAAAACAAAGCAATATGAGAGAAAAAGAAGATTGCATTGATTCATCAGAATTATCAGAAGATACAACAAGAGGAGAAGCAGATGCAAGAAGCAAGAAACAACTAAGACTCAAAAGACAACCACTAGCCTAACTTAGAAATAATATGGGCCAAAATGATGTGAATCTCAACAGTGCTTTCAGATTGCTTCTTCATGAAAGACCAAAACTCATCATGAGTGTCTTCATGCCTATCTAAGAGAGAAGCTAGATCAGCTTGATTATGTTGAAGAGCCTCCAAAGTCTTCTCCAGACGAGAGGGTTCACCAGAAGTTTCACCACCAGCATTCAGTGGAATAACATGTCCAACAGAAGCATCTAAGGTGAGAACATCATCTTGATTTTCCTCAACAGGAACATTCGCAGCAGGATGATTCTCTTCCACTTGTTTCTCAGCATCTTCCATCTCAACATCAGAGTCTGACTCAGAAGCATCTTCAGCATATTCTGGGGCAGGAAGATCAGAATCTCCATTTTCAAGAGCTTGAAGAATGGCAGCCAGATTCTTTGGAGGTTTGGGAGCAGCAACTTCTGACGGGTAAACAACCTCATGAATGACCATGTTTGGTGCCTTCTCAGAAGGGTTCTCCCTTAGCAAGTTGAACAACCACTGGAAATCTCCAGTCAGAATAGGATTTCTTGGCTTCCAAATGACAATCTCCCAAGAATGTGCTTCTTGTTCAGCTTCAGCTTCAGGAACTTCTGCAAGTTCATCAATAAATGCTTTCTCTTCAAGGAAATACCTGCCTCCAAGAGGACTATGCCAAAAATCTTCAAAGGATCTCAGGAATCCAAGATGACCTGGAGCTTCTGCTTCACATATCTTCTGAAGCTTCCAGAACTCGTAATTCATGTTTCTCCTGAACATTCTCCAGAGATTCCTTAATTCAACATCATCCATCCTGGCATGATGTGCAGCTCGCAATGTCTCTAAATCTGTCTGGAATCTTAGGTTTAAAATTGCAAAACGTATACCAACAGAAAATTCCCGGCGGGATTTGAGTTTTGTGATAGCAGAGTCTGGTTTCAGAAAGAAGTAAGGTTGAGGTTCTCTATCAAAATAGAGAAATGAAACTACTTCTTCTTCTGACTCAGGAAACTTCTTGCGTTCCTCATCTCTAGATTCTTCAATATTCGTTTTCAAATGTTGAAATAGAATAGTTGAGAGAGAGACCTTAGTACCTTTCCCAATGCAGAAGAGAGCATACTTGTGATCCTGACTCACATACTTAGCAGTAATAGATCTCTTTCTATGATAAAAAGTTCCCAGAATAATTTCAGCCCATACTCTGTAGAATGGCTTCAGCAATGTAGTTTGATTTGGTGAAGCTTTGAAGGCAAACAATTCTCCATCAACTTTCTCCCAAGCAACTTTACCAGGTTGAGCACATGTGATTCCTTCTGAATCATCAAGGTCATATAGTTTCCTAATCAACTTCTCTGTTACAACAATTTCATGCCCTAGAACAAAGGAGATTATAGCAGTTGGAGTAACGATTGCATGCGTCCAGAAATCTATCACCAAGTGAGGATAAACTGGTCCAATCAGTCTCTCAAAGTAGTTTGACCATCCTTGAATCATCATTGTATCTTTGACGTTGAAACCATGTTCCAATAGACTTTCAAAGTCTACCATTGTTTTAGTCAAAACTCCCACTTCTCTATTAGGAATGGAACAGGTCTTCAAAGGACAATACCCAAATTTGCGTTGAACAAGATGTGCTGAAGTCATTTTAGGTTGTGTGCTTGAAGATGAAAGCATGAAGAGATTCTGATATTCGGTTTAGAACTAGGGTTTATGCAACAAAGAGAAGGAGAGAGAGATGAACGAAAGAGATGATGTATGAAGAGAGAGAATGTAAAGAGATGAATTGTAATGAAGATGAGTTTTTATAGGGACGGATTTGAAATGAAATGCAATGTGTGTTTGAATGAATATGATTGCAGAAAAAACAAAAAAACAATTGCATTTAATGAGAAATGACGTTGGGAGAGATAATGTAACATTTGAAATGATTTGCACAGTTACCTAGGGTGGCGTCTCCTCAACTGCACGCATGCTTGTCCAAATAGAGTGAACACGTGTTCAACATCTGGAAAGCTGGTGACAGCTGTTTTGCTTTAAAAGAACTTCTGAATCAACTTAGATAATGAAACGTCAGTGATAACAGAATCAGAACTTCTAGTTGATCATCATCAGAACTTCTTATAAGAAGATAAAACAAGATCATTTCAGAACTAATCCATACATCAGAACTTCTCATCTTCTCATTTTGGGCATAAATCCATACTGATATTCTTAAGAATGAACTTAAACCTATCTTCAGCAAGGGGTTTTATAAAGATATCAGCCCATTGATGGTCTATATCAACAAAGTTCAAAGATAGAACACCCTTCTGAACATAGTCCCTAATGAAATGATGTTTGATCTCAATATGTTTAGCTTTGGAATGTAAGATAGGATTCTTAGATAAACAAATAGCAGAAGTATTATCACAGAAGATAGGAATGTTACTCTCATATATCTGATAATATTCTAGCTGACTCTTCATCCAGAGCATCTGTGTACTACATCCAGCAGCAGCAACATATTCTGCTTCTGTTGTAGAGAGGGCAATGGTAGCTTGCTTCTTGCTATACCAGGAGATCAGATGACTTCCAAGAAATTGACAACTTCCAGAAGTACTTTTTCTTTCAATTCTATCTCCAGCGTCATCAGCATCACAATATCCTACTAAGTTGTACTCTTTAGATCTTTTGTAGACTAAACCAACATTAGTAGTACCTTTCAGATACCTCAGAATTCTCTTAACACCTGTTAAGTGAGATTCTCTAGGATCTGATTGGAATCTTGCACATAGACAAACACTGAATAAAATATAAGGTCTAGAAGCAGTAAGATATAGAAGAGATCCAATCATACCTCTGTACAACTTCTGATCTACCTTCTTACTTACATCATCCTTACCTAAGATACACGTTGGATGCATAGGAGTATTTGCTTCTTTGCTTTCAGAAAGATTAAACTTCTTCAGAAGTTCTTTCACATACTTGGTTTGGTGAACATATGTTCCTTCTAATGTTTGATTGATCTGGATCCCAAGGAAATACTTGAGTTCTCCCATCATGCTCATTTCAAACTCATCCTGCATAGACTTAGCAAACTCCTTTCCAAGTGTAGCACTAGATGTTCCAAATATAATATCATCAACATAAATTTGACAGATTCAAAGATCCTTCTTAAAGGTTTTACAAAAGAGAGTAGTATCCACTTTTCCTCTAGTGAAACCATTATCCAGAAGGAAAGAACTTAATCTTTCATACCAAGCTCTAGGAGCTTGCTTCAATCCGTATAATGATTTCTTTAATTTAAAAACATGATTTGGAGACTTAGAGTCTTCAAAACCAGGAGGTTGATGGACATTAACTTCTTCATCTATATAACCATTTAAGAAAGCACTCTTAACATCCATCTGATATAGAGTGGTGTTATGTTGAGTGGCAAAAGAAATCAATAAGCGAATAGATTCTAACCTGGCCACTGGTGCAAAGGTTTCAGTATAGTCAATACCTTCTTGCAGACTATAGCCCTGAGCCACCAGTCTGGCTTTGTTTCTTACAACTTCTCCTTTTTCGCTTAGCTTGTTTCTGAAGACCCACTTTGTACCAATGATGTTAAATCCTTTTGGTCTAGGAACAAGATCCCATACATCATTCCTTGTAAACTGATTTAGTTCTTCTTGCATGGCAATTATCCAGTCTGCATCTTCTAGAGCTTGATCAACAGAAGTTGGCTCGATCAAAGAAACAAGACCTAATTGACATTCTGCATTGTTCTTAAGGAATGCTCTTGTTCTGATAGGATCATCCTTCTTTCCAATAATGACATCTTCTGAGTGAGCAGAGGTGAGTCTAGAAGATCTTCTGACTGTTGGCTCTTCAGAAATTCTGAGATTCTCTAAAGATGCAGCAACTTGATCTTCTGATTCTTTGCTTCTGAGATCTTCAGCTTCTGGTACTTTGCTTTTTGGTTCTTCAGCTTCTGATATATCAATATCTAAATATGCAAAATTCTCAAACTGCTTTGGCTTTTCAAGACCAAGCTTATCATCAAATCTGATATTGATTGATTCTTCAACAACCAATGTTTCAGTATTGTATACTCTGTAGCCTTTAGAGCGTTCAGAATATCCAAGAAGGAAACACTTTTGTGCCTTAGAATCAAACTTACCAAGATGGTCTTTATTATTCAGAATAAAACAAACACATCCAAAAGTATGAAAATATGAAATGTTGGGCTTTCTGTTCTTCCACAATTCATAAGGAGTCTTATTAAGAATCGGTCTTATGGAGATTCTATTCTGAATATAGCATGCAGTGTTTATTGCTTCTGCCCAGAAATGCTTAGCCATATTGGTTTCATTGATCATGGTTCTGACCATTTCTTGTAGAGTCCTATTCTTTCATTCTACAACTCCATTTTGCTGTGGAGTTCTAGGACAAGAGAAATCATGGGCAATACCATTTTCTTTGAAGAACTCCTCAAAGAATCTGTTCTCAAATTCACCACCATGATCACTTCTGACCTTTATGATTTTACACTCCTTCTCAGATTGAATCTGAGTGCAGAATTCAGAGAACACTAAATGAGACTCATCCTTGTGTTTTAAGAACTTTACCCATGTCCAACAGCTATAATCATCTACGATGACTGATCCATATTTCTTCCCTCTGACAGATGCTGTTTTGACTGGGCCAAAAAGATCAATGTGCAGAAGTTCTAGCGGCCTAGAGGAAGAAACAACATTCTTAGACTTGAATGCAGGTTTGGAGAACTTGCCCTTCTGACATGCTTCGCAAAGAGCGTCTAATTTATATTTCAGATTAGGGAGTCCTCTGACCAGATTTAGTTTGTTAATCTGAGAAATCTTTCTCAAACTAGCATGGCCTAATCTTTTGTGCCATACCCATTGCTCTTCGCTAACAGATATAAGACAAGTTACCTTCTGATTCTTAAGATCTTGAAGATCAATCTTGTAAATGTTGTTCTTTCTCTTGCCTGTAAATAGGATTGAGCCATCCTTCTGACTTACAGCCTTGCAAGACTTTTGATTGAAGATTATGTCATAACCATTGTCACTTAATTGACTTATGGACAACAAGTTATGAGCTAATCCATCTACCAGAAGAACATTAGTTATAGAAGGAGAGTTACCAGTACTTATGGTTCATGAGCCAATAATTTTTCCCTTCTGATCTCCTCCAAACTTAACTTCTCCGGCAGATTTAAGCACCAGGTCTTGGAACATAGACCTTCTTCCCGTCATGTGTCGAGAGCACCCAGAGTCCAGGTACCATTGTTGCACCCCAAAATTTGCCCATCTAATTATTCTTAATTGGCTTACATATCTCATTCATTTACATCTTAGGCCATCAATAAAACTATGCAATTCATTGAACATGTAATTAAAGGATCAAAAGGACCCTGAATTATGGCTTTCCCTTATTTATATCATCAACATAATTCTAAGTTTGACATTAAGAATTGGGTCATTTTCTCTGAGTATGATTCAAGCATTTGCATTGGATTACATCCTAAGAGTTGTTTAGTTTGAGTGGGCTTTTATTGTCATTTGAAGTATTGGATCATAAGGTTACATGGACTACGAGACATCATAGCCCAACACTCTTTGTTTATATTTCTTCAAGGCAATCGAAAACATAAAGGACCAAGGCATCCACGTTATAAAGGCTTTCAAAATCCCATTCAAGTTCAAAAAAGGCTTAATCTGTTTTCAACTTCAGACCAATTCATTAGATGAAAACTCCTTACAAATGTACTTCAAAATATTGTTTATTTACAATTCGGATCCACTACACATACAAAAGGTGTTACAAGTTACAATAAAGCCCATTTTTTTAAATCCCATTTCCATCTTTGCTCCATATTTTAATCCATCGAACCATAGGATTCATATTCCATACCATCCTCCACCTACTGCTACACCAGAAGCAAAATTGTTGCGAGTCGGCGCATTGATGCGTTATTAAACAACCTGTACACATAAACCAAACAGAATTTTGAATTCTCATAGTGCATAATCAAAACCATAAACTCTTTCTAAAGCTGTTCTTCTTGTAAACAGACTTGAATGGGTTCAGCTTACCATTCAGCCAGTTACCACACCATTTCAGCAAATTCCCCTCGGCATTCTTCAATCGTTCTACAGCCTACCATATCCTCACGCCCCATGTTTCAAGCCAAGCTAAAATCTGCAACATTAATCAGCATCATCACTATGCTATATTCAAGTTCAGTTTAAGTCACACATGAATCAAATAAATGGTACCCTGCATATAAAGAAACCAAAACAGCCCTGCAATACAAAATCAGTCCCTGCAGCAATTCACTTCATACAAATTCATTAAATCCAAACTTGCTCAGTTTAGTCTCCACACAATAAACATACACACATTCCAAGCATAACCCTTTCAACACCTAACAAACCTATAACCAATCAACCCTTAACAGAATTATAACCTCCTTTTTCTAACCTAACTAACCCATCAGTTATAACAGAAAACTAACTTTGAGACATCTCTAACCAACCCATAACCACCTCTAACTAATTTTCCATACATCATAACAGAATTTTCAACTATCCTAACTGTCAAAAACCAAGGTAACTAACACTAACAGAATTTCCTAGCAATAACTAACTGCTCACTATCTCACCATGCAATCTCTCCAACTAACTTCTAACCTAACAGTTCAGATCTCTCTATTCCTAACTGATTTTTGAACCTCTACTCTATATAACAGACACTCTCCACCATTTGATTTTTTTTCACGACTCTGCTTCCAGAACCACCACATTCCTCCCGATCCATTCATCATCCTCCACCATCTCCTTCATCACGCAAAAGCTCATCACCAAGGTTGCTCAGAGCTTGCCTTGAGCTCTGAATCAACCTGAGCTCAGCCATCAACCTCCAACCTCTTCACCAATCATCAACCTCTCTATCTCACTGATAACGCAACAACGACACAAGAATTTTAGAAAAAAAGAAGAAGAGGAAGAAGAAGGAACAGTCAATACGAAAATCAACAGAGAAGTTCAAGACTCACCTGAAGAAGTTCATCATTCTTCTACGCATTCAGAAACTCGGAAGCTCTCCTATGGATTTCCCTTCGCTTCGCTTTCGGTCTTCATTTCAGGTAAGTTTCCGATTCCCTTTCATCTTGCGTGTCCTCCATGCTTCATTAGCGTGTGATTTCCCTTCGCATCTACTTCAATCCCTTAGAACAATGGCTGGATTCGCGATTTTCCGTCTTAGGTTTAAGCTCTTCTGGGCCCTAAGCCCTTGCTAAACAGGCCCCTAATTTCAATGTTCACCCCCTGTTCATGTTAGATTTAGGTTTTAATTAGACTTTTTTTCCTATTTCTCTTAGGTAATTAAAACACTAATCTTCACTATCATTTTTAGACTTTAACATAATTCTTGACATAGAAAATAATCATAAAAAATATTAGTTTTAGGCTAATTGTTTTAATCCTTTTTGCTTGACTTGTAATTCAATTTCTCCCATAAAAAACCGTATAAAAATAGTAGCGTTTTATTTCATTTTTGCACTACGTTGTGGCTTGTTACTTCATGCTTGTGTATAATTTGGTACCATTATATCATTCTCAATTTTGCTCATGTATCTTACTTATGACTTCTAATTGTGACTTTATTTTCATGTCTCTTTAATTCCTAACTTTAGGTAGAAACCATGACAACATTAGGACTTAGAAGTTCCCTTCATAACATTAAGCTAGTTATTCATTTTAGGCTAGTTTTCTTCTTCTTTTTCTTTTCAACATTAAAACATTAACAAATAGAGATGCGAATCACATTAAGAAAGTGATAGAGAAATGAGTGGGATTCATTCCCTAATCTGTTTCTCAATCACTTAGTGGCATAGAAATGAGTGGGATTCATTCCCTAATCTGTTTCTCAGTCACTACTTAATGGGAGAGAAATGAGTGGGATTCATTCCCTAATCTGTTTCTCGAACATTAATTAATGGGATAGAAATGAGTGGGATTCATTCCCTAATCTGTTTCTCGAACATTACATAATGGGATAGAAGTGAGTGGGATTCATTCCCTAATCTGCTTCTCGATCATTATACATTTTTATGTGATTCGAATCGCAAAGTAAATTCCCTTAAAAAATACCCAACCAAAAACATCTAAAACACTTAATAAAGGCTCAGACCTAAACAAAGTAAGGAAATGGTGAGAAGCCTTGTATTGGGTTTTGTTCATCATGGAATTACATCTAAAAGACACAAACCAATTTTCTCTCTTCTTTCTCTTGCCTCCGAGGCATTCTTTCTCTTGCCTTCAGGGCATTCTTTCTCCTAATCGGACACGTTATTTCCGCTCCATTCCCAGCTTAAGACTCCAGAGGTCGAGCAGCGGAGTGCGAATGTAACTGTTCAACTAAAAAACACAAAAACAAACAAAAATTAAAGAGCCGAACTACGGCGCTCTGATTCCTGAAAAGGATACGTAGGCATTCGGTCGCGGGGCCTAAGCGAGCACAACTATTTAAAAACCCTTATTTTCCCCGTGTTTCTTCTTCTTTCATTTGCATGCATTCCCTTAGTGATTAAGCTTTAGATTTATACACCCTTAGAATAGAACAAACATAGGTGGATACCATCGAGTACGATGGGCGTGAGGGGTGCTAGTACCTTCCTCTTGCGTAACCGACTCCCGTACCCTATCTCTAGTCGAAAGACCTCGTTCTTATTCATCTTAGGTTTTCTGGTATTCCTTTCCCTTATGGGATAAATATATTAGTGGCGACTCTGTTCATTTCGCGAGTGTGCGACAACCATGACATGCTTTCCTTTGTCTTCTTTGCAGCCAAGGATATCTGCAACGGGAATAATCTTTTCCTTAGGTACCCACATTTTCTTGGGTCCTTTCTTGTTAGTTTTCCTCAAGTTCTGATTGAACTTGGATTTAGCATTATAAAAAACAGGAGGTACAGCATGATATTCCTTATTCTGAGTTACATGATATTTTCTAGGTTGTGTCACATGCTTCTTAGTGTGTGTACTGTGAAAGCTTTTGGCATGTGATGTGAGCCTAATATCATGGGAGTGGCCATACTTGAACTGATCATACAATGGCTTGTATGTGATTTTCATATCATCTACAGGTTCAAGTTTGTATGGGGTATTACCCTCATAGCCAATGCCAACTCTCTTGTTTCCAGAAACAGCATATATCATAGAAGCAAGTTGACTTCTTCCAGTGCTTCTAGATAGGAACTTCCTAAAGCTCAAGTCATATTCTTTCAGAATATGGTTCAGGCTAGGAATGGACTTTTCTGATTCAGAAGGAGATCCAACATCTTTGGATAATTTTAAAACTTTTTCCTTCAGTTCAGAATTTTCCACTTCCAGCTTCTTAGTTTCATATTCAAATAGCTTTTTTAGCTTTTTGTATTTGATACTAATCTGAGCCTTGAGTTCCAGCATTTCTGTTAGACTGGAAACTATTCTCTAGATAGTTCAGAAAATACCTCTTCAGAATCTGTTTCTGATGTAGATTCTGATCCATCATCAACTGTGGCCATCAGTGCAATGTTTGTCTGCTCGCCTTCAGAGTCTGATTCTGATTCTGATGAATCTGAATCATCCCAAGTTGCCATAAGACCTTTCTTCTTATGAAACTTCTTCTTGTGCTTCTCCTTCTGAAGCTTTGGACACTCATTCTTGTAGTGACCTGGCTCATTGCACTCAAAGCAAGTGACCTTCTTCTTGTCATATCTTCTGCTTCCAGAAAATTCTCCTTTTTCAAGCTTCTTAGAACTTTTGAAGTTCTTAAACTTCCCATGCTTGCTCTTCCAGAGTTGGTTTACCCTTCTGGAGATCATGGACAGTTCATCTTCTTCTTCTGATTTCTGATTCTTCAGAATCTTCTTCTTCAGCC
The DNA here is from genome assembly GCF_029867415.1 of Vicia villosa. Taxonomy (NCBI): domain Eukaryota; kingdom Viridiplantae; phylum Streptophyta; class Magnoliopsida; order Fabales; family Fabaceae; genus Vicia; species Vicia villosa. The sequence goes on from NW_026705909.1 coordinate 269,556, forward strand.
TGAAAAGCGTTAGTGCATTTTTTATAATTTGATTTTAATGCAATAGACTTACATTTCTTCTGAGGTTCATTAGCATCCAGCTCAATTTCATGACTCCTCAGGGCGCTGATCAGCTCTTCCAAAGAGACTTCATTCAGATCCTTTGTTATCTTGAATGCAGTCACCATTGGGCCCCATCTTCTGGGCAAGCTTCTGATGATCTTCTTGACATGATCAGATTTGGTGTATCCCTTGTCAAGAACTCTTAATCCAGCAGTTAGCGTTTGAAATCTTGAGAACATTTTCTCAATGTTTTCATCATCCTCCATCTTGAAGGCTTCATATTTCTAGATCAAGGCAAGAGCTTTGGTCTCCTTGACTTGGGCATTTCCTTCATGAGTCATTTTCAATGATTCATATATGTCATAGGAAGTTTCCCTGTTAGATATCTTCTCATATTCAGCGTGAGAGATAGCATTCAGCAAAATAGTCCTACACTTGTGATGATTTTTGAATTGCTTCTTTTGATCATCACTCATCTCTTGTCTTGAGAGCTTTACACCACTAGCTTTCACTGGATGTTTGTAACCATCCACCAGAAGATCCCATAAGTCACCATCTAAACCAAGAAAGTAACTTTCAAGTTTATCTTTCCAATATTCAAAGTTTTCACCATCGAATACTGGTGGTCTAGTGTAACCATTGTTACCATTTCCATTGTGTTGCTCAGCAGAGCCAGATGTAGATGTAGGTGGAGGAGTTTCAACCATCTTGACTTAGCGTTTTTCTCTTCCTGAATATTTTCTAACACGGTTAAGTGCTTGCACCTAGAACCGGCGCTCTGATACCAATTGAAGGATAGAAAAACACTTAGAAAGGGGGGGTTTGAATAAGTGTAGTTTTAAAACTCTTAAGATAAAAACAATTTGCACAATGATTTTTATCCTGGTTCGTTGTTAACTAAACTACTCCAGTCCACCCCCTTGGAGTGATTTACCTCACTTGAGGATTTAATCCACTAATCAACCTTGATTACAATGGTTTTCCACTTAGATACCCTCTAAGTCTTCTAGAGTATTCTGATCACACCTTGATCACTCTAGGAACCTTTTACAAATGAATGTAAAATAAATTCTTACAAGAGTATTACAATGCTTCTTAATAAGCTATAATCACAACTGTGATATTTCTCTTAAGTTTAAGCTTAATCTCACTAAGATATTACAACAGTAATGAAGTGAGGTTGAAGATGAAGTTTGAGAGCTTTTGAATTTAACAGCATTTCTGTATGTTTGCGCAAAATGTTGTATTCAGCTTCTCATCAGAACTTCTATATATAGGCGTTTGAGAAGATGACCGTTGGGAGCATTTAATGCATTGCGTGATCCGTACAGCATTGAATTTAATATTTCATACTTTTGTCAACTACCTCGAGCCTTGCTTTTGTTGCTTTTACTGACTTTGCCGTTAATAGCTTCTAACGTTCCTTTTGTCAGTCAACGTAGCCTGCTATCCTGTACTTGCTTCTGATCTGATGTTTGTATAAACAACGTTTGAATATCATCAGAGTCAAACAGCTTGGTGCAGGGCATCTTCTTGTCTTCTGACCTTGAAGTGCTTCTAGCGTGATACCATGAGAACTTCAGTGCTTCTGCTTCTGATCTCAAGTTCTTCTGATGCTTCAATAGACCATGTTCTGATTCTGCTTGACCATCTTCTGATGTCTTGCCAGAGCATGTTTTGATGTTGCATGCTGAACCTTCTGAGTCAGTGCTTCTTGCGCTGATTTTGTGCATACTCTTTATATGATTCCTGAAATGGAAATTGCATAGGATTAGAGTACCACATTATCTCATACAAATTTCATATACATTGTTATCATCAAAACTAAGAATATTGATCAGAACAATTCTTTTTCTAACATTAACTACAGAGGGAAAAGCCAAAGAAGAGTTTTAACAAAGAAAAGAAGAAAAGTCTTATGGCTACATGGGACGATTCAAAATCTTCTGGAGCAGAATCTGAATGAAAAGATGAACTTGCCAACATTGCCTTGATGGCCAGTATATCAAGTGACCCTAGCTCATGAAGAAGAAGAGGTATTCTCTAACTTTTCTAGATCTCAATTAAAAGATAGCTTATCAGAAATTCTTGAAAAATATTAGAAACTTCAAATCAAATACAAGAACCTGAAACATGGTCTAGTATCTGATTATGAAGAATCTAGAAAACTAAAAGCAGAAAAATATGAATTAAAAGAAAAAATAAAAATAAAAAGTGAAAATTAGTTATTAAAAACGATTTACAACAAACTCAGAAAGATTCTGACTCAGAAGTTTCAACTAGTTCTGATAGTATCATAAAACAATATGATCAAAGTTTTCAAAATTTTCTAGCTAAAAGCATAGATCGAAGTAAGATGGCTTCAATGATCTATGGAGTTAGTAGAAATGCTAGAAAAGGTATAGGATATGTGAAACCAAGAGGAGAAAAACCATATCAACCTAAGCATGTTGATGATATGGTCATAAAAATTACACCTATAAACTCTCACTTCACATATGGTCACACACATGATATAAAATATACTAGCAACTCCTAGTCTACAAATTCTATTGAGAAATCAAAACTCAATCAAAATTTAGTAAAACCTAACAACCAAGGACCCAGAAAGATATGGGTACCTAAGGATAAAATCATCTATGTTGCAGATGTCCTTAACAGCAAGGTTGAAACACCAGTCATGGTACCTGGACTATGGATGCTCTCGACATATGACAGAAAGAAAGCATATGTTCCAAAGTCTGGAAGTTAAAGCTGGAGGTTACGTCGGTTTTGAAGGCAATCAGAAAGAACAAATCATTGACTCTGAAACTATTGGTACTGAAGTCAGAACTTTTGAAATTGAAAGCTCAGAAGTTCCAACAAACACAGAAAAAGACAAGAATCTGGGAAATATAGATAATCCAATCATAACAAGATATGCCTCCATAAACTCTGATAAATATCTTATGAGTTGGTATTTCTGATCGAAATATTTTTACTTTGGTTACCTAAATTTTTCTCGTGAACATCTGATAAATTACTCTTCTTAAGTCAGAAGGAAAATTGTCTCAGAAATTTTCCAAAAGATCTGGAAAATGCTAGGTATATCACACAGTTGACTAAATCAACAACTGTCAACCCTAAACGACAGATCACCTTCTAATGCTGAACACGTGTTCAAAATCTGAAAGGATGCATTGAGGCGCGAGTCACATCGGTAACTGTTTTCAAAAAGTTTTACGCCATCCCTCTGTCAGAAATCATTATATTCTTAATCATTACTTTTATTTTCTTAATTATCATTAATATCATGTTTGTTTCCATTGTCTATATACATATATGTGCACATTCTCATTTCTCCCACTATCACTCACATTTCTCTTCTGCATTTGTGTTCTTATATTCTTGCTTTCTTCTCTTCTTGCAACCCATAACCCCTTTCTCAAACCCTAAGTTCTTTTAAACAATGGATTTCTCTTCTTAACAACAGCATCAATCTCAAGATTTTTCTCCTCAAATCAACCTTGAATAAAGGTACGTTGAACCTACAAGAACTCTTCTCACTCCATTTGATTCTCTTGAGGTTCTTTGTGAAATGCTTGTTGATTTTGAGAGCCTAAAAGAAAATGGGTGTGACATCTCTGAAGATCTTGCTTTTCAAGGATGGACAAGATTCTTTTACATGTTAATCAGTCTAGTTTTTCCAAAATTTGTTAAAGAATTTTGGATTCACGCAACAACTTCAAACCATCAAGTAACATTCAATGTAATGGGGAAGAAAATCATTATCTCTGAAGAGCCTAAAAGAAAATGGGTGCGACATCTCTGAATATCTTGCTTTTCAAGGATGGACAATATTCTTTGATAAGTTAATCAGTCTAGTTTTTCCAAAATTTGTTAAAGAATTCTGGATTCATGCAACAACTTCAAACCATCAAGTAACATTCTATGATTCTAAATTTACTCTCACCTATAAAAAATGATACATACAAAAAATATATTGTTAGAAGAACAATGCATTAAAGAACATTATTACAAATTAAAACAATAATGACTTCCATTCACATTCACATTTGTGATCACCATACTTGTAGTCTTTACCACTACATGTTATGTTACTGATGCCTCTAGTGTCTTTATGTGTTTAGAGTGTCTTAATGTCAACTCTGTTGACTATATCGTCTCACTGAAGAAGTTGGGAGATAAGATGAACCATGATAGCTATATGTTATTTGAGCTCAAGAATGTTAGAAATGAGAGTGTTACTCCATCATGCATTAAGTTGTTTGAGTTGTCCAAAGAAGAATTTAACATGTGTGTCAGTCTTCAAGGTATGACTTTTATTCATTCTATTATATTTTTCTATATTTTTTAATATTTAAGTGTAAACATTCTTTTAATAAAATAAAAAATATACAAAATATGTTATTCTTAAATTGAACTATTTAAATACAAAAATATTATAATCACTCAGGGTGGTCCACTTAAAAAGTTCATAAGAGTAATCTTTTGTCTTACCAAATAGCATATGAAGCTGGTTTGTTCAAATAATTTGAACTCTTTAAGATGATATCCTTATGAATTAATTTAGTATGTCGGTCCCTATTTTTAGAATTAAAGATACATTTAATAAAATATTTAATTGGATGAAAATAAGGAGACTAAATAAGTCTTAATTAAATGTGTGATTTTGGTGAAAACATATCAACTTTTTTTTTTGTTAAACACCTGTTAAATTTATTTTTTAGTGTTGATTTTCATTAAGAGTCAAATTTTCATTTCCTATTTTTTAAATGTTTATTTCATGAGAAATTCTAATTTTTACATTAGCAGAGTTGTTGCAAAGTCTTTGTAACTCAATTTAGAAAAACTACTTTTATGTACATGATATCACATCGTTTGTATGAGCTATAATTCCACATTTACTCTCACCTATAATGATACATAAAAAAAATTGTTACAAGAGCAATGTCCTAAAGAATACTTTTAAAAATTAAAACAATAACGGCTTCCATTAACACTCACATTCGTGATTACCATACTTGTGCTCTTTGCCTCTACATGTTATGCTGCTAATGTCTCTAGTCTCACTATGAGTCTAGAGTGTCTTAATATCAACTCTGTGGACTATATTGTATCACTAAAAGAGTTGAGAGATAAGGTTAACCATAATAGCTATATGTTATTCGAGCTCAAGAATGTTAGAAATGAGGGTGTTATTTCATCATGTATTAACTTGTTTGAGTTATCTAAAGAAGAATTTAGCAGGTGTGTCATCGGTTGAAAGTTTTAAAGATATAACTTTTTTTCATTCTACTATAATTTTCTATATTCGGTAAGATTTAAGTATAAATATTTTTTTAATGAAATAAAATTTTACAAAATATACTATTCTTAAATTGAACTATTTAAATACAAAAATATTATAATCACTCAAAGTTCATTAGAGTAATATTTTTTTTACTAAATTACATATGAAGTTGGTTTGTTCAAATAATTAAAACTCTTTAACATGATTTCCATATGAATTAATTAATTTAGAATGTCGGTTCCTATTTTAAAAATTGAAGATACATTTAATAAAATATTTAATAGGCTGAAAATAAGAAGACTAAATAAGTCTTAATTAAATGTGTAATTTTGCTGAAAACATATCAACTATTTTTTTTAGTTAGACTCCTATTAAATTTATTTTTTAGTGTTGATTTTATTAAGAGCCAAATTTTCATTTCCTATTTTGTAAATGTTTATTTCATGAGAAATCATAATTATTACATTAGCAGAGTTGTTTCAAAGTCTCCGTAACTGAATTTAGAAATGCTACTTTTATGTATATGATATCATATCGTTTGTGTGACCTATCATTCCACATTTACTCTCTCAAATTAAGAATGATACATACAAAAAATATTGTTATATGAGCAATGCACTGAAAGTGTTAAAGGTATAACTTTTATTGATTATATATATATATATATATATATATATATATATATATATATATAAATTTAAGTATGATTTTTTTTAATTAAATAAAAAATATACAAAATATGCTATTCTAAAATTGAACTATTTAAATACAAAAATATCATAATGAGTCAGGGTGGTACACTTAAAAAGTTCATAAGAGTAATCTTTTTCTTACTAAATCACATAAAAAGTTGGTTTGCTTCAATAATTAAAACTCGGTTTGAACGAATAATTAAAACTCTTTAACATGATATTCTTATGAATTAATTTATTTAGTATGTCGGTCTCTATTTTTAGAATTAAAGATATTTTTAAGGGTTAATAGTCAATAGTAGCGATATTTGGTTTACCCCCTTTTAAAAAAAAAAATTGTATTATCCCCCTGTAATATTTGGGTACCCCCTAAACGTGTAAAAACCAGGGAGTAAAATCAAAAAAATATATTTTACAGGGGGATAATTTTCCCTCTTAGGGGGCAAAAGACTTACAATTTTAATATTATAGGGGGGTAATACAAAATTTTTTTTTAAAAGAGGGTAAACCGAATATCGCTACTATTGCAGGGGGAAAATGACTATTAACCCTATTTTTAATAAAATATTTAGTTTGTTGAAAATAAGAAGACAAAATAAGTCTTAAATAAATGTGTAATTTTGGTAAAAACCTATAAACCTTTTTTTTAGCTATTTTCCTACTAAGTTTATTAATTTAGTGTGGCTTTTCAATAAGAGCCAAATTTTCATTTCCAATTTTTTTAATGTTTATTTCATGAGAAATCCTAATTATTACATTAGCAGAGTTGTTGCAAAGTCTTCACTCCTCAATTTAAAAATGCTACTTTTATGTACATGATATCAGATCATTTGTATGACCTATGATTCGACATTAACTCTCACCTATTAAGAATGATACATATAAAAAATATTTTTATAAGAGCAATGCACTGAAAAACATTTTACAAATTAAAACAACAAGGACTTTCATTCACACTCACATTGTGATCACCATCAAAGTTATCAGAATCTAGTTTTTACCTTGAGTCATTTTGCCTAGGTAAAATCGAAACGTAAAATCATTGAGTTTATCTTATGTTAAAATAATATTAAATTTATATACACGACACACACAAACACGCGTTCGCACACACACATGTTAAAATAATAAAATTTATAAACACATGAGCACTCACGCGCGCACGCACATGTTTATATATATATATATATATATATATATATATATATATATATATGTGTGTGTGTGTGTGTGTGTGTGTGTGTGTGTATGCATCAACGACTTAAAATTGTAATTTAACTATAAAGAAAAAATATAGTATGTCGCCATGATAAAGTGTTATATTTTTATTCTTGTTATATCTTCATCTTCAACTTAATCAAAAGTTAATTTTTTTACAACATCATCTTCGTTAGTATATTCATGTTCAACTTGATTAAGTTCATCTCTAGATGAGAAATATTTTACAATAATATTACTAATATATGAATGTAAATAAAATAAAAAAGCGTGAAACAAGTTTTTATAGGGAAAAATATAAAATATGTTTTTTAAAATTTGATCATAAAAGGTAAAATCGAGCCAAAGAGTAAAATAAAATGATTTGGATCTTATTCCATACCTTCACTTGATTCAGATTTATCATGCAAAAATTTGGCAGGCATATTCCAGAACCATCTTCATGGAATGTCACTTAAGTGAGGTGGTAGATGCCGAAGAATGGCTGAAGTGGGGTCGCACATACTATGCACATGATACACTTTACACTTTATTATGTAGAATATAAGAATTATGGACTAGGAGATAAAGTAAAGAATCGAGTTAAATGGTCAGGGTACCATGTTCTTACTCATCCTAAACAGGCTTTAAACTTCACGATTGACATTTGATTTCTGAATATTATTGGTTATCATCGACCGGGGTATCTTTCACATCTTATTGATATCATATCGTTTGTGTGACCTATGATTCCACATTTACTCTCTCCTATTAAGAATGATACATACAAAAAATATTGTTATATGAGCAATGCACTGAAAGTCTTAAAGGTATAACTTTTATTGATTTTATTATATATATTTTTTTAAATTTAAGTATAAACATTTTTTTAATTAAATAAAAAATATACAAAATATGTTATTCTAAAATTGAACTATTTAAATACAAAAATATTATAATCACTCAGGGTGGTCCACTTAAAAAGTTCATAAGAGTAATCTTTTTCTTACTAAATCACATAAAAAGTTGGTTTGCTCTAATAATTAAAACTCTTATATCCTTATGTCGGTCTCTATTTTTAGAATTAAAGATACTTTTGATAAAATATTTAATTTGTTGAAAATAAGAAGATAAAATAAGTCTTAGATAAATGTGTAATTTTGGTGAAAATTATTTTTTAAAATTATTTTCCCATTAAATTTATTTTTTAGTGTGGCTTTTCATTAAGCGCCAAATTTTCATTTCCTATTTTTTAAATGTTTATTTCATGAGAAATCCTAATTATTACATTAGCAGGGCTGTTGCAAAGTCTCCGTAGCTCAACTTAAAAATGCTACATTTTTGTACATTATATCACATCTTTTGTGTGAGCTATGATTCCACATTTACTCTCACCTATAAAGAATGATACATACCAAAAAATATATTGTTACAAGAGCAATGCATGAAGAATATTTTTACAAATTGAAACAATAATGGCTTCCATTCACACTTACGTTTGTGATCACCATACTTGTACACTTTACCTCAACATGTTATGTTACTGATGCCTCTAATCTCCGTAACTCAATTTTAAAATGCTACTTTTATGTACATGATATCATATCGTTTGTGTGACCTATGATTCCACATTTACTTTCTCATATTAAGAATGATACGTACAAAAAATATTTATAAGAGCCAAATTATTTTATTTAGTATGTCGGTCTCTATTTTTAGAATTAAAGATACTTTTAATAAAATATATAATTTGTTGAAAATAAGAAGAAATAAGTCTTAAATAAATGTGTAATTTTGGTCAAAACTTATATACTATTTTTTTAGTTATTTTCCTATTAAATTTATTTTTTAATGTGCATTTTCATTAAGAGCCAAATTTTCATTTTGTATTTTTTAAATGTTTATTTCATGAGAAATCCTAATATTACATTAGCAAGTTGTTGCAAAGTCTCCGAACCTCAACTTAGAAATTCTACTTTTATGTACATGATATCACATCATTTGTATGACCTATGATTCGACATTTACTCTCATTTATTAAGAATGATACACATAAAAAATATTGTTATAAGAGAAATGCACTGAAAAACATTTTACAAATTAAAACAACAATGACTTCCATTCACACTCACATTGTGATCACCGTCAAGATTGTCAGAATCTAGTTTTTACCTTGACTCATTTGTCTAGGTAAAATCGAAATGTAAAACCAAAGCGCAAAATCATAGAGTTTATCTTATATTAAAATAATATTAAATTTATATACACAACACACACACAAACACACGTCCCCACACACACTCATGTTAAAATATTATAAAATTTATATACGCATGTGCACTCACGCGCGCACATGTTTATATATATATATATATATATATATATATATATATATGTATATATATATGTATATATATATATATATATATATATAGTAAATGCATCAATGATTTAAAATTGTAATTTAACTATAAAGCAAAAATATAGTCGCCATGATAAAGTGTTATATTTTTATTCTTGTATCAAACTACATAAATTACCTCCAAATCATAAAAAGTAACATCCAAGTAATTATTCTAAAAAACAAGAGTTTTATATGTTTTTCAAGTTCAAAATAACAAGTGTTTACATCTTCTTCTTCAACTTAATCAAAAGTTCAATTTTTTACAACATCATCTTTGTTAGTATATTCATGTTTAACTTGATTAAATTCATCTCTAGATGAGAAAATTTCTTCAATAATATTACTAATATATGAATGCAAATAAAATTAAAAAGCGTGAAAGAAGTTTTCATGGGGCAAAATATAAAATATGCTTTTTAAAATTTGACCAAAAAAAGTAAAATTGAGACAAAGAGTAAAATCAAACGATTTGGTTATGCAATTACAATTTCTATATACTTTAAGTGTTAGACTCTGAAGGTTGATTATGCGATTACAATTGCTATATACTTTAAGTGTTTGAGTTGATTCCTGAGTGACAGTTTTTAAGCTTATGAAAATTTAATTGTTGCTTGCATATGAATTAATATTTGATTTTGGTAATTTGTGAAGGAGTGAAAAACACTTAGAAAGGGGGGGCTTGAATAAGGATTGTTTCTAAAAATGAGAGATAAAAAATAATCACACAGTTATTTTTATCCTGGTTCGTTGTTAATCAAACTACTCTAGTCCACCCCTTACAAAGTGATTTACCTCAACTGAGGATTTAATCCACTAATCAGCCTTGATTACAATGGTATTCCACTTAGGCAACTTCTAAGTCTTCTAGAGTATACAGATCACAACTTGATCACTCTAGGAATTCTTTTTACAAAATAGTAAACAATATTACAAGAGTTTAAAGTGCTTCTTAATAAGCTATAGTCACCAAGTGATTTTTCTCTCAAGATTAAGTTCTAACATTCACAAAGATATTACAGATTTGTGAGGTTGAAGATGGAGTTTCTTTGTTGTTTGTGAGATAGCCTGTAAATCAATTTGGCAGCGTAAGGTCTCTTAGAATGTGTGTTTTTCTTCAGCAATCAGAACTTCTCTTTTATAGGAAGTGAGAAAAGTGACTGTTGAATAGCATTAAATGCTTTACGTAAATAATACACTGCTGCATTTAATGTTTCACTCTTTTGTCAACTACCTCGAGCCATGCTTCAACTGCTCTTGCTGACTTTGCCTTTTGTAGCTTCTAACGTTCCATTTGTCAGTCAGACAGATCTGACGTTGTAGCTTTTTCATCTTGTACTTGCTTCTGGACTCAGACTATTAGAATGACGTTTGAATATCAGAGTCTTCAGCGTTGGTGCAGATGCAACTTCAGTCATCAGACTTTGGAAGTTCTTTGTAGCGTGATGCCATCAGATCTTCAGATCCTTGCTTCTGATTGCCATCTTCGGATGCCTTCCAGATCATGTTCTAATTTTCTCAAGACCATCTTCTGATGTCTTCCAGACCATGTTCTGATGAAGCCATCCAGATCTTCTGGGCTAGAGCTTATGAATGATGATTTAGTGCATACTCTCTTAGTCTTTTCCTGAAATGGAAAACGTGGATAATTAGAGTACCACATTGTCTTATACAAAATTCATATATAATGTTATCATCAAAACTAGAAATATTGATCAGAACATTTCATGTTCTAACAATCTCCCCCTTTTTTATGATGACAAAAACATACAGAATTGAAATGAATTTGTATCCAGAATATCAGATGAAAAAGACAATACCCAAATATAGCATAAAAGCATATTAATCAGAGTGTGTAAATATGTCTCTCCCTGATATTAACAATCCCCCCTGTGATTAATACTAGAAGAATTTATAAATAAAAGACTTCCCTGAGTATTTTCCATTTCAAAGCTTTCTTTCAGAGCTTCCATTGGACAGCTTCAAAGCTTTGAATTTTTCTTTAGAATACTTCGCTTATCAGAGCATCAAAGTAGATTGCTTCAGATCTTTTCAATTTCTTGTATCAAAGCATTAAACTTTGTTTGCTTTAAATCTTTGAAAGATTTTCTCGAGATACGTTTCTCCCCTTTTTGAACTTTTTCAGATTATCACATTCCTGCCAAAACTCTCAGAGACAAAAAACTTGCAAATATTTTTAGGAATGTTGAGACTTAAACCCAGCAAATGATATAATAAATCAATTCAAATAATATGTTTCTCCTCCTTTTTGTCATAACATCAAAAAGTATAACAAATTCAGATGAAAGACACACAAAAAATGAAGAAAGAAATTTCATTGATTAATTCAGAGTGTTCACAATCAGATGCAAAAAACAAATGCAAGAAACAAAGAAAACTTTAAACAAAGACTCAAGGCTGCTAGCAGATTCTTGATCTCAGCAGTTTCTTCTGCCTGCTTCTTGGAGGATTCTTCAGATTATTGCATCCAAGTCTTGAACTCAGCATTTGTTTCATCTTGCTTTGCCAGACGAATGAACACAGTTGATTGATTCTGCTGAAGTTCCTTCAGAGTATCCAATACTATAGAATTTGAAGGGACAGCAGTTGGAGCAGAGGCTGGAACAGGTTGATCAGCAATAAGGTTCTCCTTGAACCAATCGAACAGCGTCTCCATGTCTCCAGTCAGAACTGCAAATTCCTTAGGAGCAACCAGAGGCTTCTTTGGAGTCCAGACTACCAGGGGCAGAGGATTATCAAGTTCCATATCATCAGAGTCCAATTCCATCTCATCAACAAACGGAGCTTCCTCCAGAGCCTTCCAGTTTACAATGGGGTGAAAATACTTCCCATCACCATACTCCAGAGCCAGTCCAGCAGGACCATGAGCAGCAGCAAGACAGTCATTCTGGAGAGCCAGAAAATCTGTTTGCACATCCTCAGAGAAAGCCTTCCAGAGCTTTCCAGCAGCCACATGATCCAGCTTGGAGTCATAGGCAACCTTCATATAATCTAACCCTGTCCGTACCTTATGTTCTTATAATTGAAAACACATATCAACAGAAGGTAGAGGTGGGGTAGTTCTGAGAATAGTTATTGGCTCTTATGGGTTGGAGATGAGACAGGGTTCAGAGGGTCTTTCAAACAGAATAGAAGAGTTTGAAGAGGATGAGAGGGGTGTAGATTCTGCTTCGTTGTCAGAGTCTAAGACTACAACAATTGGTTCAAATAAAGGATTTTGGGGGGTAGGTGCAGAGGGGCGAGGTTTGTGAAAGAAGGAGTTAGATGATGTTGATGATGGTGATGATGGGTCAGAGAAGTTACAGTAAACGGGAATGTCAACTTCTGGTTGAGGATCAGATAATGGAGAGGTGGGTTGTGGTTGAGTTTCAGAAGGTGGAGGTTCAGAATGTGTGGGTTAAGCAGAGGAGAAAATGTTTTCATTTGGAAGAGGTGGGAAAATGGTGTTCAGAGGTTGGGGATTAAGAATGGGTTCAGAGGAATTGATAGGTTGTTTGCCTTTAGAGCGGATGGAAGCAGAAGTTTGAGATTTAGTGGATTATTTGGTGATTTTAGGTTGTTTTTCAGGTGATTGTTTTGGTTCAGAGTCATCATGAAGAATAAAGGTATCTATATTCTCTATGCCATCTATTAGTTTCCCAAGAGCTTCAGATGATCTGGGTACCTTGAGGGGTTCACAGTTAGATTGATCAGAGGTAGGTTGATTTTGTGGTTGATGTTTTGTTGATATGTTATCAGAATTATTAACAAAAATAGGTACATACTCGGTTATATAAATACCTGAAGTCTTCTTCTTTTTCTTCAGAGGCTTCGAAGGACCATCTCCAGTGGACTTTCTTTTCTCCTTCTTCTTCTTCTTCTTAGATGGAGCATGATTATCTATGGTTGGAAGGACTCTGTCACTTAACCATGCTGGATCAAACCCTGAGCCATCTTTTAAACAAGATTCGAGATAGAAGAGAACTAAGTTGGGATGTTCATTCTTGAAGAAAAGCTCAAAGTCATCCAGAGCAGGAACCCTTTTGGACAGAATCTCATTTACCACTCTAGGAGGAGAGGTAATGTTCTGAATCAATTTCATTTTCTTCAGAGTGTGAGCATTCATAGTGCTCCCACACGTTGCTTGCAGATCCTTAACAGTACCAGCGTCTAGCAGAGCTTGAACTATTCCAGTCTCTGTCAGAATGTCAGAAATTAGTCTTCTTAGAGGATGATGTTTCTTTTGATCTTCTGAGACTTCAGCCTTGGTGGTTTTCTAGAATCCTTCACATGATTCCACATGTGGATGAACAGAATGTATGGAAGGTCCACCCTCTGGCCTTTCTCAATACAATACAGAATGTATTGTTGATCTTGATTGGTGTAATTTTGAGAGACAGAAGCCTTTCTGTGGTAGATACATCCCAGAAGGATCTTGGCCCAAATTCTGTATGGAGGCTTCAGATCCTTAATATTTGTAGAACTCTCTCCAGAGGCGAAGATTTTAACATAAACAACATCCCAGTCTGTTCTTCCTACAATTGCTCCAGCAGCACCAAAATATCCTTCCAGTTTCAACAATCTTCTGATTAGGTTTTCAGTAATAAAGATCTCTTTACCCAAAACGAAAGAGAGAATGGCTTTTGGGGTTTGGGTTGCGTGAATCCAAAATTCTGTCACCAATTCTGGGTAAACTGGTCCAATGAGTCGATCAAAGAACATTTCCCAGCCGTGAACTAACATATTGTTCTTGATATTGAAGTTGTGTTCTTGAAGATTATCAAAATCTACCATCGTTTCACCGAGAACTTCCAACTCTGTTGTAGGAATGAGACAGGTTTTCTGAGGAGGGTTAATTGTTGGTGGTTGTTGTTGTTGTGCTTGCTGAGAAGAAAATGAAGATTGTTGAACAAAAGACGAAGCCATTGATGAACACTTGAGTTTTCTGGGATTTGAATTTTGGTAAAGACGAAATAGAGAGCAAAAATGCATAAACACAATGATGATGAAGGAGTGAAAAGAGAGAAAATGAAGATGAAATGAGTTTATAAAGACACGAATTTGAAAATGTAATGCAATGAGATTCTAAATGCAACGGTTACAGAATATGAATCAATTACAATTAATGTTGAAAGACGTTAGTGGAGGATAGCGTGAGATTTGAAAAGATTTTGCACAGTTACCTAGGGCGGCGTCTCATCAACTGCACGCATGCTTGTCCCTTCAAAATGAGTGAACACGTGGTCATCATCTTAGGATAGCTGGTGACATCTGTTTTGCTTTAACAGAAGTTCTGAGTCATACTTAGACACATGAAACGTTAGTGATAACAGATTCAGAGTATCCATATGAACATATATAATGAGAACATCTGATAGGTAAAATAAGCCAATAAATAGAGCATAATCTTCAGACTAATCCACATATCAGATCATCTCAAAACTTCATTCTGGGCATAAATCCATACTGATGTTCTTCAGAATGAACTTAAACCTATTTTCAGCAAGGGGTTTTGTAAAGATATCAGCCCATTGATGGTCTGTATCTATAAAGTTTAGAGAAAGAACACCCTTCTGAACATAATCCCTAATGAAGTGATGTTTAATCTCTATATGTTTAGCTTTAGAATGTAAAATAGGATTTTTAGATAAACAAATAGCAGAAGTATTATAATAGAATATAGGAATGTTACTCTCATATATCTGATAATCTTCTAGCTGACTTTTCATCCAGAGCATCGGTGTACTACATCCAGTAGCAGCTACATATTCTGCTTCTGTTGTAGAGAGTGCAATTGTTGCTTGCTTCTTGCTGTACCAGGAGATCAGGTTACTTCCCAGAAACTGACAGCTTCCCGAAGTACTTTTCCTTTCAACTCTATCTCCAGCGTAATCAACATCACAATATCCTACTAAGTTGTATTCTTCAGATCTTCTGTAGACTAAACCAACATTAGTAGTACCTTTCAGATACCTAAGAATTCTCTTAACAGCAGTTAAGTGAGTTTCTCTAGGATCTAATTGGAATCTAGCACACAAGCAAACACTGAATAAAATATCAGGTCTAGAAGCAGTCAGATAGAGAAGAGATCCTATCATACCTCTGTAGATCTTCTGATCTACCTTCTTGCTTACCTCATCCTTACCTAAAACGCAAGTTGGATGCATTGGTGTTTTTGCTTCTTTACTTTCAGATAGTCTAAACTTCTTCAGAAGTTCTTTGACATACTTAGTCGGATGAACATAGGTTCCTTCAGAAGTTTGGTTGATCTGAATGCCTAGGAAATATTTGAGTTCTCCCATCATGCTCATCTCAAATTCTGCCTGCATAGACTTAGCAAATTCCTTTCCAAGAGTAGAATTAGATGTTCCAAAAATAATATCATCAACATAAATATGACAAATTAAAATATCCTTTTTACAGGTTTTACAGAAGTGAGTTGTGTCTACTTTTCCTCTAGTGAAACCATTATCCAGAAGGAAAGAACTTAATCTTTCATACCAAGCTCTGGGAGCTTGCTTCAAACCGTATAATGATTTCTTTAGTTTAAAGACATGTTCTGGAGACTTAGAGTCTTCAAAACCAGGAGGTTGGTGAACATATACTTCTTCATCTATATAACCATTTAAAACGGCACTCTTAACATCCATATGATAAAGAGTGATGTTATTCTAAGTGGCAAAAGAAATTAATAATCTAATAGATTCTAACCTGGCCACTAGTGCAAAGGTTTCAGTATAGTCAATACCTTCTTGCTGACTATAGCCCTGAGCAACCAGTCTGGCTTTGCTTCTGATCACTTCACCTTTCTCATTTAGCTTATTTCTGAATATCCATTTTTGTTCCAATAATATTGAATCCTTTAGGTCTTAGAACCATATCCCAAACATCATTCCTTGTAAACTGATTTAACTCTTCTTGCATAGCAATAATCCAGCCAGTATCTTCCAGAGCTTTATCAACAGAAGTTGGCTCAGAGAACACCCAAAGCTACCAAGATGATCACCTAAATTATTGCGGAAAATTCTGCCGCAAGCAACAAGCAAAGGTGTACCACCAAAATCCAGGTCAAACCTTAATCCAACCTCATTGAGGAGGCGTCTATAAGACTTCTAAAACAATCGACGGACAAGGCGGATGGAATAAAACCTTGAACTTTTTAAGTAACACAAAGTCTTAAGCATTTGTTAGGCACAAATTGCTTATTAAAATTTAAAAAAAATAAAAAAACACTAACTATCCTAAGCATTTGTAAGTATTGCTTGAAGATTCTCAAATAATTGTAGAGATAAAACTCATGAAAAATTCATAGATTTTGTTAGTGACTCATATATTTTAATACTTATTTAAAACTCAAAGTAATAAAGATAATATGTCTATGAAACAAATTATATTAAGATTTTTTTATTTTTTAGAATTTAATTGTATATATTTTATTTAATAATAGTTTTAAATACAATGAAAAATAAAATAAACATATAGGCAAACCAAAAATATAAATTATATTTTTCTTTTTTTTTTTAAGATATAAGTTTAAACAGTTTTTAAATTCAATAAAAAATATACAAAATGTGCTATTTTTAACATGATATCCTTATGAATTAATTTATTTAGTGTGTCGGTCCCTATTTTTGGAATTAAATATAATTTTAATAAAATATTTAATTTGCTGAAAATAAGAAGACTAAATAAGTCTTAATAAAATGTGTAGTTTTGGTGAAAATTTATAAACTATTTTGTATAGTTAGACTCCTATTAAAAAAAATTTAGTTTTGATTTTCATTAAGAGCCAAATTTTTATTTCCAATTCTTTTTAAATGTTTATTTCATGAGAAATCCTAATTATTACATCATGATTCCACATTTTCTCTCACCTATTAACAATGATACATAAAAAAATTGTTATAAGAGCAATTCAAGAACATTTTTACAAATTAAAACAACAATGGCTTTTATCTACACTAACATTGTGATCACCATACTTCTACTATTTGCCACTACATGTTATGTTGCTGATGCCTCTAGTCTCACTATGAGTCTAGAGTGTCTTAATGTTAACTCTGTTTACTATATTGTCTCACTGAAGGAGTTGGGAGATAAGATGAGCCATACAAGCTATATGTTGTTTGAGCGCAAGAATATTAGGAATGAGAGTCTTATTTCATCATGCATTAACCTGTTTTAGTTGTCCAAAGAAGAACTTGGCGTGTGTGTCTCCTCTGTTGAAAGTCTTAAAGATATAACTTTTATTCACTCTATCATTCTATGTCTTATTGAAAACTTGCTTATGTGTGTATGCTTCCCTGGATATGTTATTATCATCATCATAAGTTTTGCTTGTTAGAATTTGTTCAATGAATTAGTTTTTGTAGTATTTATTAGGCTAAAATAGAGTTTGAAATGCATTTGGATATAACTTAGACTTATATGATACTCTAGTGTCACAAGTTATACAAAAGCATAACTCAAAAAGTTTATTCATTTACAAACCAATTTTCATCACCGACAAAATCCACAACTAAATATTATAGCAACCAAGAAAGATGTAGAATTATCAATGTGTATATAATCATAAATTTGGTTATCATGTGAGGGTCCTAACCATGTGGGCACCACCAATTCAGCTACCTTTAGTAAGATATTTTACAAGCTTCTACTTTTCTATTTTGCCATGTTCTACTCTATTTTATTTTATATGATTCCATAAAATTATATTTCACAAAAAGTACTGTGTAAATTTATTTGTTTGTGTTGTCTGTTAGTTTCTCTGATATTTTTCATGGTTTTCTGAAGGTGTCTTAGGTAATGGAATTATTGCACATGATATGTCCTTCGAGAACACTGCAGGAGCCGTAAACAGACACGCTGTGGCATTATATTCATACTCAAACCAATTTGTCTTTTATCGATGTGGAATTTCCAGCTACCATGATAGTTCGTATGCTGACTCCGGTCGCCAATACTATAGGGAGTGTAGAATCCGCGCTAGTGAGGATTTTATATTTGGCAGAGCCGCTGTGGTGTTTCCGTACTGTCAAATATTGGTTAAAAAAAGGTCAACCAACCAGAATCCCATCACGACCCAGGGTGGACCATTGGGTAACCAAATTACTTTTGGTTTCACTTTCCAGTTTTGCAACATCTTAGCCAATTCGGATCTTATTTCACATCTTCACTCGATTCAGACGTATCTAGGAAGACCCTGGCAAGCTTAACCCAGAACCATCTTCATGGAATGTCACTTAGGTGAGGTGGTAGATGCTAAAGGATGGCTGGAGTGAGGTGGCACCGACGATGCACAAGATACACTTTATTATGTTTGACATCATTATTTCATCGATCTAATCAATGCCACAAATGGCTTAACAAATTCAAAATAACATAAAACAAGAAATGAGAAACAAAGGACAACCCATTCCCCAATGTTACATATCATAGCGACTCCTCTAAGACCCGAATAGAAAGTAACTAAGGAAACATTTAAGTCATCCTATAACTTAAGCAACTACTCCACAGGAGCAAATACAACACAATAAACAAAAGAAGTGGGAATACACTAAAAAATGTTGGTGGTGTAAAACAAAGCATGGGT
This sequence comes from Vicia villosa, assembly GCF_029867415.1. NCBI lineage: Eukaryota > Viridiplantae > Streptophyta > Magnoliopsida > Fabales > Fabaceae > Vicia > Vicia villosa. The sequence continues at coordinate 288,773 of NW_026705909.1, forward strand.
AGATTAATCGCATGATCATCATATACACACGTTATTCACGACAAATCACCATCTCACATCAAGCATTCTCAACCAATCAACAACACTATGAAATAACGGTTACATATGCAAACACATATGCAAATGTACTCCACAAGTGACCCTAATGCAAGAGGTACCATTTATAGACGACACATGCCCATATTTGCTCCTGATTCCCTCTTAGAATCAAAGCACACCAAAATCGCTATTAATCACCTTATAGTAACGCTTCACCAATCCCTCAATGGAATTAGCTACTCGCTCCCGATCCACACCATCGGACCATAGCACACCAAACTGAACTGAAGTTAATACACCATGAATTCATAAATTTCAACGACAGCATGCAATTATACACATGCATTATTGTCCCCTCTTCAGCCCGTGGACATCACCAACAATATCACCACCATAATTTAATATGCACATATTAATCAGTAGAGCATCACCAAAACTCAACAACAATCATAATTTGCACATAATACACATACCAATATAATTCATTTATTTAATTGTGCAATGATTGATTCATCATCACCACTAATTAATATTTTCTCACCATTTATCACTGTCGCGCCCTCGGTTTTTTGCCATACCTCTCGCGGAGAGATACGCGAACTGACTCTTTTTTGTTTCTGCTTTTGTATTTGAAAATCAGAGAGTCGCCACCGACCTTTTATTTTATCCAATTAAGGAAAGGTTTATAAAAGAAACAGAAAAAAGACCTTTAAGAAATTCTGGGTAAGGGGGTAGGTTATACAAAGGGAAGGTGTTAGCACCCTTTGTATCCATGGTTATCCATGGGCTCTTTAATTTGCTTAGCTCACTTGTTTTCAATTACTTTTCTATTACCTTGAAATGCTCGTATGTGGTTTCAAATACCTTTGTAAATTGACTTTGTAATGATCCTTGTGCGGATGTATACAAAGTGTTTTTATCTTTCAAAAGATGTTTTTGAAAAAAGAACGTTAACTTCGTAATGATCCTTGTTTGGATATATACAAAGTATTGTCTTTTTGAAAGTATTATTTTGAAAAAACAATGATATATGAGAGATTTGTTTGTTTTGATTTGAGCAAGCAAATTAGGAGGTCTACCCTGAGTTATAAGGTCTTTATCCTATTTCCTTTAAAAATCTATCCTTTCACCGGATATAAACAAAAGTTCGATTTTGTACTCGAAACAGTAGAATTTGATTTTGATTTTGAAAAGAGTAAAAGAGGGATTACCCTAAGAGGTGCAAGTGTGATTGTGTTTTGATTCATATATTTTATCTTTGAAGTTAGTGATCTAACGATTCAATTTTAACCTTTGGCATACACGCAGTTTTATATGTGCTGGTATTTAAAATGCGGAAATGTAAAATGCAGAAAGTAAATCTACGCTATTACATCGATTTTTGCGGGAAATGTAAACTACGCTATTTACATGAGTTTGACAACCTATACACTTGATCTAGGAATTTAAAGTGCAAGAAAATAAAAGAAGTGTTTTTGGATTTTTTATGATTGATTTTAATTATAATTAATGCATGATTAATTTAATTAAAATGAGGAAAAGATGGAAATAAAATTTAAACCTAAAAATTAAGTTTAAAATATGTTCAAAATGCTTGTTAATTAATTTTAAAACAAAAACTAATTTTTTTTAGAATTTTTGAATTTGATTTGAAATTTATTAAGTTAATTAACACGTAATTATACAAATAATTATACAAATAATTAAAACTTAAAGAGAAAATTATCCTAAATATGTACAAAATTAGTTTATAATATATAAACAATATTTAATATAAAGAACAATTTTTTTTATGATTTTTTGATTGGTTAAGATAATTAAAAGGTAAATATATGCATATTATCTAATTAATTATACAAAATATTTAAATTATGAAGAAAAATAAAATATTTTTATATCAGAAAATAAAATATTATTTTAGAAGCCTAAAAATATTTTTTGTGTATTTTTGGATATTTAAAACTATTTTTAATTAATTTTATGAAGAAATTAAAATAAAATAGAAAATATAAAGATGATAATCAGATGTGGTAATTAAATAAAGTCCATGGTATGGGGCTTCATTCTGATGCGTTGGATTGATGAGTGGACGGATCTGATGGTCAACAGCATGAGGGACCATAGCACGTGACGCACCTGGAAAACACTGAATCCGTTAGTTTAAAAACACGCGCGCGTCCTCCAGCCAATCAGAGGACGCCACGCATCATCTTCTTCCTCAGGATGGGGCTTTTACACCTTTCATTTGCAGGTGGTGTAAAAACTCTAACCTTTTACACCTGTTGGAAATAGCGAATACAAGCAAACAACAATATAAATTTGGCGCGATGCCATCATTTAGTTCGTCTTGTTCACGCGAGTTTAATGGTACTATTTAGAGCTTGTAATTTTGCATGAATTGTAAAGCCCTAAATTTGAAAGTAAGAACCCTAAAATGGTGGTTCGTCGTATAGGTGTTCAAACTTCAATTAAGTTTCCAGAAATGATTAGGACCTCAAACTAAACTTAAATATGAGTCTACATCTTGTTAAATATGCATGTGTTATGAGATTTTGGTGAGTTTTATTTCGAGCAAACCGTGAGGTCTTGTGGTCGTATCTGGATGTTCCAAGGCTTGCAACTGATCTGGTTATGTTCAATGATACTTGAGGATTGTGTTTAAGTGTTTGGTTTGAATTGAAACAAGCTAGAATGTAAAATTCGAATTTTAAATTTCCTTGAAAAAAAACAAGTTGATACAAGTATGTTACAAGCTATGCTTAGGTTCTGAACTTGTCTCTCCTTCTACTGAAGTGTTATAGCTCTTATATAAGCATTGAAGTGCTTAAGAACTAAGCTAGAAAGCATTAAGTGCTTTTGTTGAATTCTTGACTTTTTCAACACATGTGGCTTTGCATTTAAGCTACCATGGCTTGACTTTCCACTCTCCTTATGCTGTACTTGGCTTGGGGAAGAGTTTTTGATTGATTCCTTGATGAGTCATGCTTAGAAACTAAGCCAAGCATTATCCTTCCATTTTCCATTTTCAATTTAACTTTAAATGGGATAAAATTAAACCAAAAATGAATAAAAATGATGTGGGCTTTGTCTTGGTCGTGGGAGGCCCATTATATCATGGGAAATATGTTTGAACTATGAAAACTTGGCCCCATTTGGAAAAAATACATTTTTGATCAATGTTGGTTTTATGCATTTTCCCAAAATTTAGCCAACTTCAACAAGGTGTAAATCCCTCAATTTTTGTCATATGAAGGAGATCTTTCACTTTTTGGAAACCTCAAAGAGTCCTCTAACCAATTTCTTTGGTCTCATGTCAAAATGATTTTTGATGCTCCTTGTGTGTCCTTTTGAAAAAAGTGACTTTTTGTTGACTTTGAAAATGACCTGTAATGTCTTGGTTCATATTTTTCAAATGGTGAACCTAATGACCATGGGACCAATTGCATTTGAAAGATAATTGAATTTACTTCAAAATGAGCTTTGGTTTGAATTTTTTAGATGAAGGATGAGAGAGTTATGACCAGTCAAAGTTCAGTTGACTTTTTAGGAGAAAACCCTAGTTTTGAAACTTAGTGTTTTGTTGATTTTTGATCTTTCCTTGATGAATTATGATCATCCAATGATCAAATGATGAATCCTTTGACAAAATATGGACTTTGACAAAAAATTTCATTTTTGACTGTCTGTTGACTTTTTTGGTCAAACGGGTCGTCTGTTGACTGTTTGAGCTGCTGACTGTGCGTCTGAGTGAATTGAAGTTTGAAAATTTGTATGATGGTACTTTGAGATATATGGAGATCCATGAAATCCATTTGAGGTCTCAAAAACTTGTTTCTCCTGAAAAAACAAGAAAACCCTAGTTAGGGGCTGTTTGTGTAGGAGACAGTTAAGCGTACCTGATTTTTGTGCAGTGCTGAGTCTCTGCTAATCATGTGATATTCAGAAGACTTCTAGGAAAAAAATCTTGGAGTTTTGAAATGCAAAAGTTTGATTTGATTGATGGTACAAGACACGGAGAATTGCACTGTCAGCGGTTTTGACTGTCAACTGACAGTACAGTCTGAATCCCAGACTCTGCGCCTGCAAAAGATTTATCTCTGTACCAATTGTGTCAGTACTACTTATCTGTAAACAGCATGTGTGAAGTAATAAACAGTAATTGGCGTTTGCGTAAGAATAAATTCAACAGCGAGCCAAAATACTGTATAAGAAAAATTCTAAAAACTAAGTATTTCATATGTCAGGATATTTATGAAATAAAAATCCATGATTATATGAAACTCCTAATTTTTAAATTGGAGTTTTTGAAAAAAGATGCGGGAAAATTTTGGGGTATAACAATCACCAAATAGTAATTCAACATCTCCTTCATGCAAAACCAGACAAGCAAATTTGAACCGAAAACTCAGAATGTTCAAATGACACGATGACACCCTTTTCGGGCTCGTGACACCATGGTCGTCACCTGGATGACGCTCGTCCCCCACTTTGCACTCAATTCGTCACCCACCATGATGATTGACTTGAGAAACCAATATTGGGGACCATGATAGACTCCTTGTCAGGTAGTTGACGATCGTTACTGCCTTCGACGACATGACGATCTGGTCGTCAGACGGGTGACGACCGTCACCCTGATTCAAAAGGCAGAATTACGTTTTCTGTCATAGGAGCTATATGGAAGCTCCGATTTTGGCCTCTAACCCTCCCCCTAATTCAACCAGAAACATCTTATATACATTATCATATTCCTATTTCATCATTTAATCATTGATTACACACTTTAATTCATCAATTCATCATGAATTCACCATTAACATCAAAACACCAAAACATATCACATTCACCACTAACATCAATATTCATCCCAACAATCATCATGTAAATCCCAGCAATTGATAGAAACAAAAAGTAATAACCAACAATGATATAAGTATAATTTCATCATCAAAACACATAAAACATTATGATTACAACAACGGAGCAGTAAAACTTATTATAGAGTAAGGATCTCTCCCTACCCCGTTATGTTAAACACCCATAAAAGAGCAATATCCTCCCTTACCTTAGATTTTCCAGTAGCAAGTTCTCTAATCAAAGTTGGTTCTTCTCTCCTTAAGCCTTAGACTTGTTCTTCTTAAACTTTCTCTTCAACCTCTTATTTTGCACGTACTTTAAAAACTTCTCCCAACTCTCCCCACTTTTCTATTTATAATAAAACCTAATTCTCTCATTCGGGTTATTCTTTTTCTACCCGTAATTATTTCAATATTCTTTTCCTTGCCCTTTATTCGACTACTAACTCATATTTTCTGTTTAATTTTAATTACAAAATAATTTCTATCATAAAGCCACCAATTTCTATATTTATTTTAATTGATTAAATTAACTAATAATATAATTACTTCTAGTTATTCTACCAATTCTCAAATGCTTTCACTACACCTCATCATCTCCCCCAAATAATATCACCAATATAAACAAATAAATACCAAATAACTAAATATAACAACTATAGACTCAATTAAAATAATTACGAAGAGCGGGGGGGTACAACTATCCCCTACTTAGAGAATCTTCACCCTTGAAAATTACCTGAAGGAAAAAGAGTCGGATACAACTCCCTCATTTGATTATCTAGTTCCTACATCATGCTTCCACCAGTAAGTACTCCCCACACCACATTTACCAACGCAGTCTCCTTGGCTCTCAAGTGCTTTACTTCACGATCCTATAGTTAGAACAAGATTTGTTCTGATCAATATTCTTAGTTTTGATGATAACAATGTATATGAATTTTGTATGAGATAATGTGGTACTCTAATACGATGCAATTTCCATTTCAGGAATTATATAATGAGTATGCACAAAATCAGCGCAAGAAGCACTGACTCAGAAGGTTCAGCATGCAACATCAGAACATGGTCTGGCAAGACATCAGAAGATGGTCAAGCAGAAGTAGAACATGGTCTATGGAAGCATCAGAAGAACTTGAGTTCAGAAGCAGAAGCACTGAAGTTCTCATGGTATCATGCTCAGAAGCACTTCAAGGTCAGAAGACAAGAAGATGCTCTGCACCAAGCTGTATTGACTCTGAAGATTCAAATGTTGTATCTACAAAAGATCAAATCAGAATCAAGTACAAGATGGCAGGCTACACTGACTGACAAAAGGAACGTTAGAAGCTATTAACGGCAACGTCAGTAGACACAGGGAAAGCAAGGCTCGAGGTAGTTGACAAAAGAGTGAAACATTAAATGCAATATTGTACGGAATACGCAAAGCATTAAATGCTCCCAACGGTCATCTTCTCAAACGCCTATATATAGAAGTTCTGATGAGAAGCTGAATACAACTCTTGATCCAAAAACGCTGAAACGTTGTTCAAATCAAAAGCTCTCTGTCATACCCCAAAATTTGCCTTCCATTCACAATAAGCCAAAATTCAGTCCCAAAGATTACTCATTCAAAGTCCAGATGATCCACAGTCAACTGGTTTGACCTAAAAAGTCAACCATAATCAGAGCATGATTCAAAACCTATGATCATTGGTCAAACATCAAGCATAGAGGTGCATAACCATCATTTGATCAAGTAATGATCATGATTCCATTAATAGAAACTCAGAGATGAACAAATACAAAAAGGTTCAAATTAGGGTTTCTTAGGAGAAAGTCAACCCAACTTTGACTGGGCATAACTTTCACATGGAACATCAAAAATACCCCACACAAAGCCTATTTTGAAGGAAATTGGATTCCCTACAACTTTGTCTCTCACAAGCCAGGGCTAGAAATGATTCATTTGAGAGATACAGTGCAAAAGATTACAGGTCATTTTCAGGCTTTCTCCAAAAGCAGTTTTTTCCCAAAGAGGATATGATCAAGATAAAAGCTCCAAATGAAAAATATATTCCAAAATGGCTTATAGAGGACCTCTTGAGGTTTCCAAAAAGTCTTAAAACTCCCTCATAGCTTAAAAATTGAGTGAGATATGCTTGGTCAAAGAAGCGGAAAATTTGGAGGCAAAATGTGAATCAAAGGGGTTCAAAATGGAATTTCTTGCAAGTGGGCCTATGTTTTGTAATCCAAACTTGATCCATAAGATATTTAGGCTGCCCAAGACACATGCCACGAAATTAAATATTTTTATTTGATTTTTAAGGATTTTATTTCATTTTTAATGATTTAAATAAATGGAAAATCAAATATTTTAGTGAAAAATATGTTTTGATTGTTTCCAATCAACATTAAATGGCAAATTATAATACAATTTCGTGATATATTGATTTGGAAAAGGGTGATGTAAATTTTGGCCAAAATAGAAAGTTTATATTCAAGATTCAAGTCAATTTTACAAACTTTGCAAGATTGGATTTCAAGAGGCCTTGGGCTATAATTCTTAACCTAATTCACTCTTCTATAAGTAGTGAATAGAGGGCATAGGACTAGGGGACGCAACTCTGGCCACAGAAGAACTTGCAAGAACACAAAAATTACCAAGAAAAGTGGATTTCGGTTTCAAGGATTTAGGGCTTCTCCAAGGGATTTGAAGATTTCAAAAGCTTCCCTGGAGCATTTAGAACGTATCTGGATCATCACGCTTCAACAACAACCCTAGAATACCTCCATATAGGCCCTGGTAAGTCGCACTGAACTTTGAATCGATTAGGCTAATCCTTGTGTTTTTACGTGAAATTGTTCGTGTGTTATGCTTTGTTATCATGTGGGGATCGTTTCTGGATGATTTTGATTGAAATTGCATGACCTAAGCGTGTTCTACCATTGATAGCCGAGTTAAGCTTTTAGGGTTGGATTTGGGGTTTTCTTTTAAAGGTAAAATTAGGTTAAAATGATGGTGTAATTGGATTCGTGTGATGAAAACGAAGAGAAGGAGAGGGTCGCGCCATGTTTATATGTTGGGATGTCCAAATCGCTATTTTCCAGGTTTCTTTAGCTGCGAATGGTTTTGTAGCAAAAGCGTAGCAAATGTGTTCAGGAATTCAGGTAGGTTTGGAGAAGATGACGACGTGTCACAGCGACACTGGTGAGTTCAAATTTGGGCGCGCGTTTCAGTGGGGTCGTTGCGTTCTGAATGTATTGTGTGGTGTGTGTACCTTAAACAGAGTTGTGTGTTGGTTGAGTTGGTGAGTGCGCGCGTGGATGACCCAAGGGTCCAGGGTTCGATCCCTGGCCCTTACTATTATTTTTCTAAATTTCTGATCTTGATCCTGTGCACTACCATGCCAGCAGAACATCATGTGTCTTCAGATCTAAGCCCTTAGATCTCCTCCCAGCTTAGATCTAACGTCCCTGATCCTATGTCTATATTATGAACCTTACTAGCAACCACACCTAATCATAACCTTAATAAAACTAAATAAATTTCAATTATTTTGTTTTATTTTAATTAAAATACTTATTTTTAATATATATTATTTGTATTATAATTATTTCTTTAATAAAATAAATACATAATGATTATATTAAAAATTTTCAATTTGTTATTCGTGCCGATTAAATCGATTGATCGCTATGGTTAACAATGATTTTAATTAAAATACTATTTAATTAAGATAAAATCCAAACTATATTCGATTAAATGGTTGCAATCATCTTATTGATTGTGACGATTAATCTTGCCTTGTCCTAAATTTAATTTGTTATTATTTGTAATCGTGTTAATCGATTATGAGGGGTAACAATACAAAATAAAATTCACAAAACATAATAAAACCCATTAAGTCATTATTAGTGATAATCGAATCAATCGATTTGAATTGGTAATGGTGCAAAACCCCTAATCTCTTAACTATGGTGATCAAACCTATTGATCATTACGGTTAATTGTGCCAAACCAGGGTTGTACGCCCAAATCCTAAAACACTCAAAATACACTAAACCACGATACTACAGTGTTTCAACACTGCGATGTTCACAACTACGATAAGGTAATTCAAAATACCTTCGAACATTCGCATTTCAAAACAACTTCAAAACAAATTCAAATACATTCAATTCAATCCTAAGGCGTACAACCCTCCCCGAACTACGTTGACTCTGATTCTCCATAAGGAGATACGTAGGCACTTGGCAACAAGGCGAGTCCCCCTCCCTAAAATCTCAATTTTTCCCCTATTCAATTCTTTAGCTATTAAACCTGAATATTTTAGCCATAAACTTGACCCTTAGATTCAAAGCCAATAGGAAAGGGTTGAGGGTGCCTAACACCTTCCCTCGACCTGAATATAGTATCTTACCCTGATCTCTATACTGCGTAGGGTTTCCTATTCGCCCTTCAGAATAGGTGGCGACTCTAAAAAGCTAAAATTTTAGACAGGTTGCTACAGCTGGCGACTCTGCTGAGGATAACTATAATGGTGAATGCTATGCTCCTATAGGTTTTGGCAGGGTTTAGGTTTGACAACTTTTTAGGGTTTGGCTAATTCGCCTTTTTTAGGGTTTGTAATTATTTTTTTTTATATTTTTTTTAAAAAAAAAATTTTATTTGTTTTTATCTAAAAAATATTTAATTGTTTATAATATATTTATATTTAATTATTTATGTTAATATGTTTATATCTAATTGCCTGTTGTTATATTTTTATATGCATTGCTGGTATTTTCTATGTTGTGTTAAACCTTAAGTGTGGGAGTTAACTTTGAGATCAATAGGGGAGTATGAATCGCCTACGAGTCTCATTGATAACTCCACTCGGAGTGGGTTGAGTATTCGGAAATGTCCAAAACGAGGCTTGACTTTGTTGAGGGCAGGACTGGATACTTGGCTGATCTCTCCGAGAACCTACCCCAAAAATTCGAACCTCATGGATAAAATGAGTTGTTCTAAAATCCGAAGAGACAAAAAGTCTCAGAGGCTACGAACGACCCCATGAGACCTTCTAGAACCCCCTATAATAAGGTTGGCTCCCAAGAGCCGCTACGTCGGACCTATGAACCTATGTGATTATGTGCTATATGTATATATATGTGTTGATCATTTTTTATTATTTCTTTTTGCATTCATCATACATCAGGGGCATTCTTGCATCATATCTTATTCAAAAAAAAAAGAAGGAAAAGGATATCATGCATATCATGCATGGCATACGCATCACTCTCATGGCATTAAGAGAAGATTTCTCTTCTATCTCCAGGACAAGGGACCATTGGGAAGGATAACCTAACATCCCGACCGTCTTATCAAACAAGATTTCAGCAAAAGAAATCAATGGATCAGCTAGAGCAGAATCAAGCCGCCCTTCGTGAGGAAGTGGATCAACTGAAGGTTAATATGGAAGAAGTTAAAGGAGGTATGACCCAGATGCTAGGATTCATGAAGGCCCTCCTGGATAAACAAGAAAAAGCAAAAGAGGTTCAGTCTAGGGATACCCTGGTTCAGGATGAGATCCCCAATGACGAAAACCCGCCGCTAGGATTTGTTTCAGGCTTTGGCCCGGCTAAGGACAGACCTCAGGCCCGCTCTGTTAGGAGAGCTATCCAATTCCAAGAGAAAGGAGAAACTTCCCAAGAAGGATTTGTCCCCACTCTACAAACGAAAGGGACAACCCGCACAGTTCGCATTCCTGCTGACAATGTCCCTAAGGATAATGATTACCTGGAGCTACAATACGGAGTGCAAGAGGTGGACAACACAGACCAAACACCTCATACACAACAGTCTATCCCTAACTCTGGGGAAGACTCCAAGGACAGTGAACAAATCAAGGTGGCTAGAAGAAGGATTTCTTAGATCATTAGTTGTGTTTTCATTCGCAATTTCTTTCCATTTGTTTAAACATTAGTCTTATGACATATGCTATGTACTTTACAACAATCATTAATGCATTGCTTACGTTTGTCTTGATTCATTCCTAGTGTTCTCACTATATTTAAAACTGTGTTTTTACTCGGTTTTCTTCTTTGTGATATTCAACACTCGATTAAAGTCGTACACCTTTAGAGGGAGAATGACGAAAACGATACCACAATTTCATACACTACGCTTTCGAACAGACCGTGTTGACGATGTACAGGCATTTGTTCAATTCCTAAATAATGGAGATATAAGGATGTTAATCCCTCGTCAACCCCTTTGAGCCTAAAGAAGTAGGAGTTTTCCTTCATACAAAATAGAACCCTTAATATATAACCTGGGGTAGGGTAGCTGCTCAGTTGACTTAATTATTCCAAATTGTTCCTTTGAACATAATCACCGATGGTTCTCCATCATCATTAAATCCGGCAGTCAATATCCGCGAAGAAAAAAAAAGAGAAAGCAATGCAAAAGCCTGCTGAGTCAAAACCTATTAAGGAGACTTAGGCAACATTGGGGCATCCCGCTGACTGCAGTTTTAAAACAAACTGTTCAGGCAAAAGTTAGGGATAACAAAGTCGAAAAAAGGTTACTATGTACCTTCGACAAAAGGAAAAATTACAAAAAGGAGAATGACTGCCTTTGCAAAATAAACTTCTGGTTTTTGAACCATCATGAATGTCAATGTCACAATTCCCAAATTCTTTTGGAGACTAAATGCATAGCTAACTGAGTATAGGACCGGAGAACATCACGAAGATGGGGATGGGTACAAATAAACTTTGAGCCTCTATCTTTTGTTTCTTTAAACCGTGAACCAGGCCACGTTACAACCCTTAAAAGTCCTAACTGAAGCATGGTTAGTTCGAAAGCATATCGTTACCAAAGGTATCCCGACTCCTTAAGGTCTACTATAACTCTTGAGTTGATATCACTTTCTTACAAAAAAAAAAACTTTGTTTTACTCAAAAAATGTTTTAAACTTTCAAGACAGGCATATGCATTCGCATCTTATGAATTTCATTACAAAGTACACGTGTCTATGTGGATTCAGATGTTTAAACATCAGGGAGAAGTTGCATGGGTCATGGCTAGTGGCTAAGAAAAAAATCCTACTGACTGACGAAGTAGCTTTAAAAACTCGTCAAAAGAAGAAACATCCCTTACGCTTGACTGGGATGGCTAATGTGTACACACGGCATAACTCGTCATTATCCCATTTACATGGGGCAATCTCATCAAGATCCATTGAAATCTCTCAAGGACGCTGAGTAGCCCATGGGGCAAGTCCATTACCTGGGGGGACGTTGCAAAGGTCACTTAGTATCAGATGATGTTAATGCCACTCTCACATCCTTTCCAGGAACATTTATAGGATATTTATCAATCTGTCCATGTAGTCTTCTTTAAGACATGTTCAAATACTTTTTACCCTTTCTAGGAGCCTTTTTCAGACAGTCTTTTAAAGACCCACCTTCGTATCCTTTCTATTTTCAAACCCTTTCAAACAGTCTTCTCTAAGACATATTCCTTTCTAAGAACCTTTTCTAGGTAGTCTTCTGTAAGACATCTCTTAACTTTTTTTCAGTTAGTCTTTTAAGACATATTCAAACTTCTCTTATGCTTTCAAGAACCTTGTCAAACTTTGTTTAAAGTACAGAGTCTTCTCTAAGATAGTTCACCATCCTTTCTAGGACGATCTTCTCCAAGATGTTATTTTTTCCTAAGTTTTGTTTAAAACCCCACATTCCTTAAAACAGTCTTTATCCTCTATAGGAATATTTTTGACCCTCCGCACAAACACATCCCTTTGAGCTTTGTCTGAAGCGCAGTCTTGTTTAAGACAATTTCACATTCTTTCCAAGGACCTCTTCAGGTAGTCTTATAGAAGACATCATCTCACTCTGAGTACTCAGCAAGTCACTGTCCGTCACAACTCATTCTGAAAAGCATCTGCTTCGCATTCAAATCAACACTTAGCATCAAGGAGTCCTCAAAATTGGTCTAATCAAAGACGATCATTCCTGATAAAGACCCTTGAATGAGGAAACCACATCCAGAGGGTTTTCCTAAAAACAGGGGCATACAATCAAGAATCCTATTGACTAGGGGCATATCTTTCAAGAATTCAAACACTGGGGCAAGGCATATCAGGCAAGACATGGTGAAACTCGAGTTCTCTCTAAAGGTCCCTCCTTCAGATAAAGGGGCATGTCTCAAAACTTCTGATATTCGGGAAACCACACTAGTATCCCACAAGGAGCATTGTTGCGTAATTGATCTTCCCACGCCTGTACTATTTACATCCCGCAGTGTGGGATCGGCATACATGCATAATTCTTATTTATTTTGAGAATCTCATTACATGACACATGCATCATGACATTGCATAAAACTAACGCTGCCTTTCCAGGTCACTTCATAATCAAAAGGATGTTATCATCCAATTACCATGCAAATACGATCGTATTAACGATTCAATCTCAACGTATACAATTCTAGCACCTCATTCCAAGTCTTTCTTCAAAGACAATCCAGAAGCAATCAAAGAATTTCTTACCTCTCCAGGTAGTCTTGTCCAAGACAATTATCTTAACCTTTCCAAGCAGTCTTGTGTAAGACATATCCTGACCTTTTCTAGGTAGTTTTGTTTAAAACATACCATGCCCTTTATAGGAACCTTTCTAGGTAGTTTTATTTAAAACGTATCGCGCCCTTTATAGGAACCTGTCTAGGTAGTTTTGTTTAAAACGTTTCATGTCCTTTATAGGAACCTTTCTAGGCAGTTTTGTTTAAAACGTTTCATGTCCTTTATAGGAACCTTTCTAGGTAGTTTTGTTTAAAACGTTTCATGACCTTTATAGGAACCTTTCTAGGTAGTTTTGTTTAAAACGTCCCACGACCTTTATAGGAACCTTTCTAGGTAGTTTTGTTTAAAACGTCCCATGACCTTTATAGGAACCTTTCTAGTTAGTTTTGTTTAAAACGTCCCATGACCTTTATAGGAACCTTTCTAGGTAGTTTTGTTTAAAACGTATCGTGTCCTTTATAGGAACCTTTCTAGGTAGTTTTGTTTAAAACGTATCGTGTCCTTTATAGGAATCTTTCTAGATAGTTTTGTTTAAAACGTATCGTGTCTTTTATAGGAATCTTTTTAGATAGTTTTGTTTAAAACATATCGTTCCCTTTATAGGAATCTTTCTAGATAGTTTTGTTTAAAACGTATCGTTCCCTTTATAGGAACCTCTCTAGGTAAGTCTTGTTTAAGATATCCTGTATCCTATCTGAGAGCCTTTCCAGGTGAATCTTGTGTAAGACGTATCACACCATTTCCAAAAACTGTCCTAGGTTAGTCTTGTTTAGGACATATCATTCCTTTCTAGGTAATCTTCTTAAAGACATGTATCCAATTCCTCCTTATCCTCTTCAGGAGCCTCTATAGGTCAGTCTTGTTTGAGACATATCTAAGTTAACCTTATAGTCTTATTTAAGGCGTGTCGTATCATTCCCAAGAACCTTTCTAGGTTAGTCTTGTTTAAGACGAACCATAACCTGTCTAGGTAGTCCTGTTTAAGACGTTTCATATCTTTTTAGGAGCTTTTCTAGGTGAGTCTTATTTAAGACATATCATGCCTTTCTAGGTAGCCTTCTTAAAATGCTCATCCATTCTTTTCTAAGACACGCTTAGTTTCTTTTAAAGAACTTCTCAGTTAGTCTTCTCCAAGACATTCTTCCTAAGCATTGTTCAAAGCCTAAGCTTCTTCGCATCAACCTTCGATATACCTTATTCAGGAACCTCTTTAGGTAGTCTTATGTAAGACATTACTTTATATCTCTTCGGATACAACAAATGATCCGGGTCTGAAAAGCATACGCTTTAGACAAGTACCCTTCCGGGCAAATAGATGGCATCTATAAGCCCATCTCCCACAGAACTCTTTCCCTACGCAAGCAAATTTCAGGGCATTTCAGTGTCCAATCATCTTCTACCTCTTCAGGTTCAAGAAGATTGAACAGGGGAAGTTGTCATACCCCAAAATTTGTCTTCCATTCACAATAAGCCAAAATTCAGTCCCAAAGATTACTCATTCAAAGTCCAGATGATCCACAGTCAACTGGTTTGACCTAAAAAGTCAACCATAATCAGAGCATGATACAAAACCTATGATCATTGGTCAAACATCAAGCATAGAGGTGCATAACCATCATTTGATCAAGGAATGATCATGATTCCATTAATAGAAACTCAGAGATGAACAAATACAAAAAGGTTCAAATTAGGGTTTCTTAGGAGAAAGTCAACCCAACTTTGACTGAGCATAACTTTCACATGGAACATCAAAAATACCCCACACAAAGCCTATTTTGAAGGAAATTAGATTCCCTACAACTTTGTCTCTCACAAGCCAGGGCTAGAAATGATTCATTTGAGAGATACAATGCAAAAGATTACAGGTCATTTTCAGGCTTTCTCCAAAAGCAGTTTTTTCCCAAAGAGGATATGATCAAGATAAAAGCTCCAAATGAAAAATATATTCCAAAATGGCTTATAGAGGACCTCTTGAGGTTTCCAAAAAGTCTTAGAACTCCCTCATAGCTTAAAAATTGAGTGAGATATGCTTGGTCAAAGTAGGGGAAAATTTGGAGGCAAAATGTGAATCAAAGGGGTTCAAAATGGAATTTCTTGCAAGTGGGCCTATGTTTTGTAGTCCAAACTTGATCCATAAGATATTTAGGCTGCCCAAGACACATGCCACGAAATTAAATATTTTTATTTGATTTTTAAGGATTTTATTTCATTTTTAATGATTTAAATAAATGGAAAATCAAATATTTTAGTGAAAAATATGTTTTGATTGTTTCCAATCAACATTAAATGGCAAATTATAATACAATTTCGTGATATATTGATTTGGAAAAGGGTGATGTAAATTTTGGCCAAAATAGAAAGTTTATATTCAAGATTCAAGTCAATTTTACAAACTTTGCAAGATTGGATTTCAAGAGGCCTTGGGCTATAATTCTTAACCTAATTCACTCTTCTATAAGTAGTGAATAGAGGGCATAGGACTAGGGGACGCAACTCTGGCCACAGAAGAACTTGCAAGAACACAAAAATTACCAAGAAAAGTGGATTTCGGTTTCAAGGATTTAGGGCTTCTCCAAGGGATTTGAAGATTTCAAAAGCTTCCCTGGAGCATTTAGAAAATATCTGGATCATCACGCTTCAACAACAACCCCAGAATACCTCCATATAGGCCCTGGTAAGTCGCACTGAACTTTGAATCGATTAGGCTAATCCTTGTGTTTTTACGTGAAATTGTTTGTGTGTTATGCTTTGTTATCATGTGGGGATCGTTTCTGGATGATTTTGATTGAAATTGCATGACCTAAGCGTGTTCTACCATTGATAGCCGAGTTAAGCTTTTAGGGTTGGATTTGGGGTTTTCTTTTAAAGGTAAAATTAGGTTAAAATGATGGTGTAATTGGATTCGTGTGATGAAAACGAAGAGAAGGAGAGGGTCGCGCCATGTTTATATGTTGGGATGTCTAAATCGCTATTTTCCAGGTTTCTTTAGCTGCGAATGGTTTTGTAGCAAAAGCGTAGCAAATGTGTTCAGGAATTCAGGTAGGTTTGGAGAAGATGACGACGTGTCACAGCGACACTGGTGAGTTCAAATTTGGGCGCGCGTTTCAGTGGGGTCGTTGCGTTCTGAATGTATTGTATGGTGTGTGTACCTTAAACAGAGTTGTGTGTTGGTTGAGTTGGTGAGTGCGCGCGTGGATGACCCAAGGGTCCAGGGTTCGATCCCTGGCCCTTACTATTATTTTTCTAAATTTCTGATCTTGATCCTGTGCACTACCATGCCAGCAGAACATCATGTGTCTTCAGATCTAAGCCCTTAGATCTCCTCCCAGCTTAGATCTAACGTCCCTGATCCTATGTCTATATTATGAACCTTACTAACAACCACACCTAATCATAACCTTAATAAAACTAAATAAATTTTAATTATTTTGTTTTATTTTAATTAAAATACTTATTTTTAATATATATTATTTGTATTATAATTATTTCTTTAATAAAATAAATACATAATGATTATATTAAAAATTTTCAATTTGTTATTCGTGCCGATTAAATCGATTGATCGCTATGGTTAACAATGATTTTAATTAAAATACTATTTAATTAAGATAAAATCCAAACTATATTCGATTAAATGGTTGCAATCATCTTATTGATTGTGATGATTAATCTTGCCTTGTCCTAAATTTAATTTGTTATTATTTGTAATCGTGTTAATCGATTATGAGGGGTAACAATACAAAATAAAATTCACAAAACATAATAAAACCCATTAAGTCATTATTAGTGATAATCGAATCAATCGATTTGAATTGGTAATGGTGCAAAACCCCTAATCTCTTAACTATGGTGATCAAACCTATTGATCATTGCGGTTAATTGTGCCAAACCAGGGTTGTACGCCCAAATCCTAAAACACTCAAAATACACTAAACCACGATACTACGGTGTTTCAACACTGCGATGTTCACAACTACGATAAGGTAATTCAAAATACCTTCGAACATTCGCATTTCAAAACAACTTCAAAACAAATTCAAATACATTCAATTCAATCCTAAGGCGTACAACCCTCCCCGAACTACGTTGACTCTGATTCTCCATAAGGAGATACGTAGGCACTTGGCAACAAGGCGAGTCCCCCTCCCTAAAATCTCAATTTTTCCCCTATTCAATTCTTTAGCTATTAAACCTGAATATTTTAGCCATAAACTTGACCCTTAGATTCAAAGCCAATAGGAAAGGGTTGAGGGTGCCTAATACCTTCCCTCGACCTGAATATAGTATCTTACCCTGATCTCTATACTGCGTAGGGTTTCCTATTCGCCCTTCAGAATAGGTGGCGACTCTAAAAAGCTAAAATTTTAGACAGGTTGCTACACTCTCATAACTTCATCTTCAACCTCACTTATTGCTGTTGTAATATCTTAGTGAGATTAAGCTTAAACTTTAAGAGAAATATCACAGTTGTGATTATAGCTTTTAAGAAGCATTGTAATACTCTTAGAATTTGTTTACATTAATTTGTAAAGGACTAGAGTGATCAGGTTGATCAGAATACTCTAGAAAGTCTTAGAGGGTATCTAAGCAGGTTGTTCCTAAAGTGATCAGGTTGTGATCAGAATACTCTAGAAGACTAAGAAGTTGTCTAAGTGGAAAACCATTGTAATCTTGTGTGATTAGTGGATTAAATCCTCAGTTGAGGTAAATCACCTTGTCAAGGGTGGACTGGAGTAGTTTAGTTAACAACGAACCAGGATAAAAATAATTGAGCAAGTTGTTTTTATCTTACAAGTTTTGAAACTACACTTATTCAAACCCCCACCCCCTTTCTAAGTGTTTTTCTACCCTTCAATTGGCATCAGAGCGCCGGTTCTAAGGTGCAAGAACTTAACCATGTTTAGAAAAGATTCAGGAAGAGAAAAACGCTTAAGTCATGATGGCTGGTGAAAATCCAACAATTCCATCTACATCTGGCTCTGCTGAGCAACACAATGGAAATGGTAACAATGGTTATACTAGACCACCAGTATTTGATGGTGAAAACTTTGAATACTGGAAAGATAAACTTGAAAGTTACTTCCTTGGGTTAGATGCTGACTTATGGGATCTTCTGATGGATGGTTACAAACATCTAGTTAAAGCTAGTGGTGTAAAGCTCACAAGACAAGAAATGAATGATGATCAAAAGAAGCAATTCAAAGATCATCACAAGTGTAGGACTGTTTTGCTGAATGCTATCTCTCATGCTGAATATGAGAAGATATCTAACAGGGAAACTGCCCATGTGTAGCAACCTGCCTTAAAATTGAAAGGATTAGAGTCGCCACCTATTCTGAAGGGCGAATAGGAAACCCTACGCAG
Organism: Vicia villosa; assembly: GCF_029867415.1. Taxonomy (NCBI): domain Eukaryota; kingdom Viridiplantae; phylum Streptophyta; class Magnoliopsida; order Fabales; family Fabaceae; genus Vicia; species Vicia villosa. The sequence continues at coordinate 307,581 of NW_026705909.1, forward strand.
ATATGAGATTCAGGGTAAGTTATTATAATCAGGTTGAGGGAAGGTGTTAGGCACCCTCAACCCTTTCCTAAAGGCTAACATTGTAAAGATAAGGTTTATGGCAACATTTATGAGGTTTATAGCTAATGAATTGAAAAGGGTAAAAAATAAGATTTAAAATGAATTGAAATTATAAGGGGGGAGACTCGCCTTGTTACCAAGTGCCTACGTACCTCCTTATGGAGAATCAGAGTCAACGTAGTTCGGGCACAGGGTTGTACGCCTTAGGATTGAATTTTTGATTTGAAATTGTTTTAAAGGCTTTTTGAATGGCCTATCGTAGTTTTTGAAATTTGTTTGAATATGGAAAAGTGTTTGAGGTTTGGCATACAACCCTGATTTGATTTGGCACCGTTAGATGCGGTGACCAATAGGTTTGGTCAGTATAGCTAACGGATTACGGGCATTGCTGATTGCTCAGATCGATAGATTGATCATCGCGGGCAGCAAATTAAAATGTATTTTAAATTATATGTATTTTTTATCTCTCGTCTAATGCGACTAATAGCTTTAGTCGGGTCGAGGAGAGAGTTATTCAAGAATTAATTAAGTTAATATTAACTAATAAATTGAATCGATCAAAATTATTTCCCGTCTAGTGCGACTAATAGGTATAGTCGGTTCGAGGAGAAAATTTAAAATTAATCAAGAATCAATTGAAAATTTTGCCCAAATGGGATTGGGCGAACCTTAATATCTATAACCTTTATAGGGTTCTTTTTTGTGATTTTTAATAATTAAAATTGATTAAATAAATTAAATCGGAATAGTCGAATAATCGGGAAAATAATTCTAACCCTAATTATAATCCTAATCCTAATTTATTCTAATCCTAATTCTAATTAATTAATTAAACTAAACACCATCTAAATAATTAGACAAAACAAATAAATAAATAAATAATGAAACCTGGTTTTGATCATATGGGGCTCCCTTGTGGAGGTGCATGGTATGCCTTGCCATCCTGGTACGTTAGATTGGAATCATAGGAGATCCAAAGGCTGTTGGACGAGGGAATACCATAAGCATATGCTTGCCTGAAGCACCGGATTTGGAGGTAGAGACCTTGTTAAAAAATAAATGGATTGCTGGGGTTCGAACCCCCTCCCCTAAGATTGCCAGCAAAACGCCTTAGCCACCCTTGCTGCGTGCTTTGTTTGATATTTAAATAACATCAATACGTAATATACGTAACAAGGAATAAGACAGAAAATTCAAACCAAAAGCCAAAGTGGGGCCCAGGATGCGTGTGTGACCAATGAGTTCTAGAGAGAGGATGAGTGCCTTTTGACCAGCCAATGGTGGAAGCCTACGCGTGGAGAGAGAAAAGGCTGAATTTGTCTGGCCAATTAAATCATCCAGAAGTGCCACGCAGGTAAGTTGAATGGTCAAAAGAAGATGAGGCCACCGGAACAGTAAAGTCCGGTCATCTTCTCCGGTATGCTGCCACCGCTGGACCTGCAAAACACACGGATTGACACGGGAAAAAAAACCCAGATCGACTAACTCGGCCATTGCGAGTTCGCTGGTGATGTTAGTTTCACGTAAAAACGCCTGCAAGTGCCTGTTCGAAGAAGACGAATTCTCTTGCCCTAACAATGGCAAGAGATGAGTCCGGTCCAGAAATTCCCATGTAACACGTCAATATGAACCCAAATATGTCCCTGAACCTAACTACACACAATAAACCAGTGCTTGATTTGAGGAATTTAAAGTTTGAAACAACACACCTTGGTAAGGACGGATATGGAGATTTTGGGTGGTTCCAAGCTTGTATAATGGCTGGAGAGGATTCCTGGAGGCTTCAGGAAGAAGATGTAGTCGTTAGAATTGCTTGAATGTCGCTGCCAACAGATCTTTCTCGTGCCCTAGCTTCTTGTATTTTTTGCTCCTTCAAACCCTTGTTTTTGGACCTCTCCGCCCCCTCTATAGGTGTAGCCATCCATATATATATGAGATCATTTAGGTCTAATAGCATGGGAGAGAATCAAGTGATTTCATTTAAAAAAGATTTGATTTAAAAATATGCATATAATCTTCCCAAACTTGGATAATTTTGCTTCTCATCTATTTTTCACGTGTTCTTTGGTTTTATGACCAATTTAGAACCAATTTGGATTCACATGATTTTTTTTATATTATATCATGACTTTATTTGATAAATTTTGTATTTTAATAAAAATAAAAAAATCCAAAATTAAATAAAATCACCAACTAGTTGGAAATTGGTTGATGGGCTCTCAATAAACTTAATATCACGTGGATAACTTGATTTTGGAGGCCCAATACTCAAAAGTGTGCAAATAGTCAATTAGGATTTCAAACACTTCATGAATTTTACCCAACTTGTGCAACTTGTATCTTGATCAATTTTTATCATTTTGAGGTATTCTTGGGCTTTTTAGAAAGCTCGAAGAGTCCTCTAAACATGCCTTTTGGTTTCACCTCCATTGAGGTTTCCATGCTCATGCTATGGGCTTTTGAAAAAGATGACTTCTGACTGACTTTCAAAAGGACCTGTAATGTTTTTGTCCATATCTCCCAAATGGTGCATTTCTTGATCCTTGGCCCAACATCAAAGTTGTAGAGGATGAAATTTCCTTGAGAATAGTCCTTGGTTGGACAATTTTTGACAAGCTATGTGAGAGTTATGTCTAGTCAAAGTTGAGTTGACTTTTTAGTTAAAAAACCCTAAATTTGAACCTTTGATTAGGAGAGAGTGACTTGAGTTTAACCATTGAGCCTTGAACCCTTGAAGATGAAATAAGACGGGCAAATTTTGGGGTATGACACCATGATATATATGAGTCTTTGAAAATGACCCATGAAGGAAATGCTCAAGTCAAGGAGACCAATGCTCTTGCCCTAATCCAGAAGTATGAAGCCTTCAAGATGGAGGACGATGAAAATATTGAGAAGATGTTCTCAAGATTTCAAACGCTAACTGCTGGATTAAGAGTTCTGGACAAAGGCTACACCAAGGTTGATCATGTAAAGAAGATCATCAGAAGCCTGCCCAGAAGATGGGGCCCAATGGTGACTGCATTCAAGATAGCAAAGAATCTGAATGAAGTCTCGTTGGAAGAGCTGATCAGTGCTCTGAGGAGTCATGAAATTGAGCTGGATGCTAATGAACCTCAGAAGAAAGGTAAGTCTATTGCATTAAAATCTAATTATAAAAAATGCACTAACGCTGTTCAGGCTGAAGAAGTAGATTCTGAAGAATCAGAATCAGAAGAAGAAGATGAACTGTCCATGATCTCCAGAAGGGTAAACCTACTCTAGAAGAGCAAGCAAAGGAAGTTCAAGAGCTTCAGAAGTTCAAAGAAGCCTGAAAGAGGAGAATCTTCTGGAGGCAGAAAATCTGACAAAAAGAAAGTCATTTTTTATGAGTGCAATGAGCCTGGACACTTCAAGAATGAATGTCCAAAACTTCAGAAGGAGAATCCCAAGAAGAAGTTTCATAAGAAGAAAGGTCTTATGGCAACATGGGATGATTCAGAATCAGAATCAGACTCTAAAGGCGAGCAGGCAAACCTTGCACTAATGACCACAGTGGATGATGGATCAGAATCTGCATCAGAATCAGATTCTGAAGAGATATCCTTGGCTGCAAAGAAGACAAAGCACAAAATGTCATGGTACCTGGACTCTGGGTGCTCGCGACACATGACAGGAAGAAGGTCTATGTTCCAAGACCTGGTGCTTAAATCTGGTGGAGAAGTCAAGTTTGGAGGAGATCAGAAGGGCAAGATTATTGGCTCTGGAACCATAAGTATTGGAAACTCTCCTTCCATAACTAATGTACTTCTTGTAGAAGGATTAGCGCATAACTTATTGTCCATAAGTCAATTAAGTGACAATGGTTAGGACATTATCTTCAATCAAAAGTCTTGCAAGGCTGTAAGTCAGAAGGATGGCTCTATCTTATTTACAAGCAAGAGAAAGAACAACATTTATAAGATTGATCTTTCTGATCTTGAGAAGCAGAAGGTGACTTGCCTTATGTCTGTTTCTGAAGAGCAATGGGTCTGGCACAGAAGATTAGGACATGCTAGTTTGAGAAAGATTTCTCAGATTAACAAACTAAATCTTGTCAGAGCACTCCCTAATCTGAAATACAAATCAGATGCTCTTTGTGAAGCATGTCAGAAGGGCAAGTTCTCAAAACCTGCATTCAAGTCTAAGAATGTTGTTTCTTCCTCAAGGCCGTTAGAACTTCTGCACATTGATCTGTTTGGCCCAGTCACAACAGCATCTGTCAGAGGGAAGAAATATGGATCAGTCATCGTAGATGATTATAGCCGCTGTACATGGGTAAAGTTCTTAAAACATAAGGATGAGTCTCATTCAGTGTTCTTTGAATTCTGCACTCAGATTCAATCTGAGAAGGAGTGCAAAATCATAAAGGTCAGAAGTGATCATGGTGGCGAATTTGAGAACAGATTCTTTGAGGAGTTCTTCCAAGAAAATGGTATTGCCCATGATTTCTCTTGCCCTAGAATTCCACAGCAAAATGGAGTTGTAGAGCGAAAGAATAGGACTCTACAAGAAATGGCCAGAACCATGATCAATGAAACCAATATGGCTAAGCACTTCTGGGAAAAAGCAATAAACACTGCATGTTATATTCAGAATAGAATCTCTATAAGACCTATTCTAAATAAGACTCCTTATGAATTGTAGAAGAACAGAAAGCCCAACATTTCATATTTTCATCCTTTTGGATGTGCCTGTTTCATTCTGAATACTAAAGATCATCTTGGTAAGTTTGATTCTAAGGCACAAAAATGTTTCCTTCTTGGATATTCTGAACGCTCAAAAGGCTACAGAGTATAAAACATTGAAACATTGGTTGTAGAAGAATCAATCAATATCAGATTTGATGATAAGCTTGGTCTTGAAAAGCCAAAGCAGGTTGAGAATTTTGCAGTTATAGATATTGATATATCAGAAGCTGTAGAACCAAGAAGTAAAGTTTCAGAAGCTGAAAATCTCAGAAGTAAAGAATCAGAAGATCAAGTTGCTGCATCTTTAGAGAATCTCAGAATTTCTGAAGAGCCAACAGTCAGAAGATCTTCTAGACTCACCTCAGCTCACTCAGAAGATGTGATTCTTGGAAAGAAAGATGATCCTATCAGAACCAGAGCATTCCTTAAGAACAATGCAGAATGTCAATTAGGTCTTGTTTCTTTGATTGAGCCAACTTCTGTTGATCAAGCTCTAGAAGATCCAGACTGGATAATTGCTATACAAGAAGAACTTAATCAGTTTACAAGGAATGATGTATGGGATCTTGTTCCTAGACCAAAAGGATTCAACATCATTGGTACAAAATGGGTTTTCAGAAACAAGCTTAGTGAGAAGGGAGAAGTGGTAAGAAACAAAGCCAGACTGGTGGCTCAGGGATATAGTCAATAAGAAGGAATAGACTATACAGAAACCTTTGCACCAGTGGCCATGTTAGAATCTATTCGTCTATTAATTTCTTTTGCCACTCAACATAACATCACTCTATATCAGATGGATGTTAAGAGTGCCTTCTTAAATGGTTATATAGATGAAAAAGTTTATGTTCATCAACCTCCTAGTTTTGAAGACTCTAAGTCTCCAAATCATGTTTTTAAACTAAAGAAATCATTATACGGATTGAAGCAAGCTCCTAGAGTTTGGTATGAACGTTTAAGTTCTTTCCTTCTGGATAATGGTTTCACTAGAGGAAAAGTGGACACTAATCTCTTTTGTAAAACCTTTAAAAAGGATATTTTAATTTGTCAAATATATGTTGATGATATTTTATTTGGAACATCTAATGCTACACTTGGAAAGGAGTTTGCTAAGTCTATGCAGGCTGAGTTTGAGATGAGCATGATGGGAGAGCTCAAGTATTTTCTTGGGATTCAAATCAATCAAACATTAGAAGGAACTTATGTTCATCAAACCAAGTATGTGAAGGATCTTCTGAAGAAGTTTAATCTTTCTGAAAGCAAAGAAGCAAAAACTCCTATGCATCCAACGTGTATCTTAGGTAAGGATGAGGTAAGTAAGAAGGTAGATCAGAAGTTGTACAGAGGTATGATTGGATCTCTTCTATATTTGACTGCTTCTTGACCTGATATTCTGTTCAGTGTTTGTCTGTGTGCTAGATTCCAATCAGATCCTAGAGAATCTCACTTAACTGCTGTTAAGAGAATTCTGAGGTATCTGAAAGGTACTACTAATGTTGGTTTAGTCTACAGAAGATCTGAAGAATACAACTTAGTATGATTTTGTGATGTTGACTACGCTGGAGATAGAATTGAAAGAAAGAGTACTTCTGGAAGTTGTCAATTTCTTGGAAGTCATCTAATTTCCGGGTACAGCAAGAAGCAAGCTACCATTGCCCTATCAACAACAGAAGCAGAATATGTTGCTGCTGCAGGTTGTAGCACACAAATGCTCTGGATGAAGAGTCAACTAGAAGATTATCAAATATATGAGAGTAACATTCCTATCTTCTGTGATAATACGTTTGCCATATGTTTATCTAAAAATCCTATATTACATTCCAAAGCTAAACATATTGAGATTAAACATCATTTCATAAGGGATTATGTTCAGAAGGGTGTTCTCTCTTTAAACTTTGTGGATACAGACCATCAATGGGCTGATATCTTTACAAAACCCCTTGCTGAAGATAGGTTTAAGTTCATTCTGAAAAATATCAGTATGGATTTATGCCCAGAATGAGAAGATGAGAAGATCTTATGTATAGTTATACTCTGAAATGTATTGGGACTATGTGTTTATAAGAAGTTCTGATAATGATCAATTAGAAGTTCTGATTCGGTTATTTCTAACGTTTCATTATCTAAGTTGATTCAGAATATTTTTTTAGAGCAAAACAGCTGTCACCAGTCTTTCCAAAAAATGAACACGTGTTCACTATTTTTGGACAAGCATGCGTGCAGTTGAAGAGACGCCGCCCAAGGTAACTGTGCAAATCATTTTATTTTGTCACTTTATCTTTCCTAACGTCATTCCTCATTAAATGCTTTGATGTTATATTTTTTGTATTCAAACACCCATTGCATTTTCTTTTCAAATCCGTCCCTATATAAACTCATCTTCACAACCATTTGTCTCTTTACATTCTCTCTCTACATACTTTGTCTTTCATTGTTCATCTCTCTCTCTCTTTCTGCATTCAACGCATAAACCCTAGTTTGTGTATGCAACTTAGCACTTCATCATGAATCCTTCATCAAGCGCATCAAACCAAGCAGAAGAAATGTCTTCCTCTCAACTGGTTTTCAACAAGCATAGGTATGCTCCATTGAAGACATGTTCCATTCCTCCATCAGAAATGGAAGTTCTCTGTGAGTCCTCGGTGGATTTTGAAAATCTGAAAGCATATGGCTTCAAACCTAATGCAAAGATAATGGCACAAGGATGGTCAAACTATCTTGATAGATTGGTTGGACCAATTTATCCGGCTCTTGTAAAAGATTTCTGGGCTCATGCAACCGTTACTTCAACTTCTATCATCTCCTTCGTGTTAGGGCATGAAGTTGTGATAACTGAGAAGTTGATCAGGAAACTGTACAACTTGGATGATGAAGAAGGAGTCACTGGTCCTCTTCATGCCAGAGTTAGTTGGCTACAGGTTGAGAAACAAATATCGTGTACTACCGGTATTGAATTTCATAAAACTGGTACACTGAAGGCGTTCTATCAAGTCTGGGCTGAGATTATTCTGGGTTCTCTTCACCACAGAAGAAAATCATTCTCCTCCTCTTACATCAGTCCTGATCACAAATATACTCTCTTCTGCATTGGAAGAAGAATTGAACTTAACATCTCCAACATTCTTTTTCAGAATCTGAAGATGGCTATTGAAGAGTCGAGAGATGAAGAACGTGAGAAGTATCCTCATCTTCAAAGAAATGCTATTCCTTTCGCCAGAATGATTTCAGACATTCTGATAGAAAGTGATTTGATGGAATCTCTAAAGACCATTGGGACGTCTAATTTCTTTAGAGTCACTCAGGGTGCTATATTCAATGGTTTTGACCTGCTGAGAATAGAACTTATCAAGGAGATAACTTCTGTTCCTTTTGTCTTCCCTGATATTCTAACCAGAAGAATTCCAGTTGAAGGCTTTGCTACTTTGTTCCAAGCAGAACTTCACAAGGCTGTTAAGCATTACTTGGAAGCTTCTGTAAGAACTCAATCTTTTGTTGATCCTGCGTGGATTCGTGGAAGAGTGCTTCCTTCTCAAGCTGACCTTAAGAAGAAGGATCAGAAGAAGCAAGAGAAAAGGCTGAAGAGAAAGGCTGCAGAAGAAGCTGCTAAGGAAGCTAAGAAGCAGAAGGTTACTTATGACCCTCTCAAAGTAGATCCCTTTCAAGCAATAAGATCAGGTAACTTCTCAAGGCAAGTGTACCAACCACCTCCTTCTGAATCTCAATCTTCTATCCAACCTCCTCCTTCTGAACCTCACAACACTTTCACCATTCCAAATGTCCCTCAATCACCTCCTTCTACACAAACTCCCACCCCCATATCACCTCCACCAAACAGCTTGCAAACACCATCATCGTCTCAAATTCTTAACCCTACCCCCATAACTACCATTCTTCCCACACCCACTAATATACCATCCTCATCAATCATCTCCACATATATTCCATCCTCTTCAACCACAACAGTTCCACCTGTTATATCCCATCCCTTTCCTACCAGAAAATCCAACCCATACTGCCTTCTCTACCCCGACTACAAATTCACCTTCAACCCTCCTGAACCTGAACCTCACATCTACCTGGAGGTGTTCAGACATGATGTTATCAGTAGGCTGGATCTCTTGAAAGACGCCTTCTTCAATAATCTTGATGATGTTTCTAATAGAAATCTTTGGAGAAGCTTTCGCCAAGATTTTCAAGTTGGAGCTATGGCTGTTCAGAAGAGACTAGTGGCTGCTGCACCTGCTTATGTTGGATATCTTCTTGAAGTTGATGATGGAAGATACTTTCATCCTATCAGAAATAGGAGAGTTCTTGAGGAGAAGATGTTTGTTGATGAGCTGCTGGACAATCCTTGCAGAGATATTGTGGTCTGGAGACCTAAGTATCCAGTTCTAACTGGAGACTTCAAGTGGTTGTTTGACTTTCTGAGGGAAAATCCTTCTGAGAAGGATCCTGATATGGTCATCCCAGAATTTGTTGATCCTCTAGAAGTTGAAGGTCCTTCTACTCCAAGGAATCTTGCTGCCATTCTTCAAGCTCTTGAAAATGGAGATTCTGATCTTCCTGCTCCTGAGTATGAAGAAGATGCTCATACGGAAGAAGCTGATGCTGAAGATCGTCCTGCTGAGACTATTCCTGTTGAGGAAAATCATGATGATGATCTGACAATGGAAGCTGCTGCTGAGAATGTTGTCCCTCTGGACAGAAGCTGTGAAGCTTCTTCTGGTGAACCCTCTCTTCTGGTGAAGACTCTAGAGGTTATTCAGAAGAACAAGTTGAGCTAGCTTCTCGCATGAACAGGCAAGAGGACACCAATGCTGAGTTTCGCTCTTTCATTGAGAGGCAGACTGAGAGCAATGCTGGGATTCATGACATGCTGGCCAAGATTATGTCCAAGCTAGGGTCGTCTTAGTCCATTGTGTCTTAGTTGTTTCTTTGTTTCTTGCATCTGTCTTTTATGCATCTTCCTTGTACTTTCTGACAATTCTCCTTTATTATCAATGACAATTATCTTCTTTTCTCTCATATTGTTTTGTTTTTTCATATGAATCTTTTGTGTTTTTTGATGTTATGACAAAAAGGGGGAGAAAATGTGATAAATGATCTGATTTATATTATCAGTTGCTGGGAGAAAGTCTCCACATTTCTAACAAGAATTTGCAAAGTTCTGTGTTTTTGAGTGTTTTGCAGGATTGAAGACAATCTTAAAAAGCTCAACATAAGAAGTAAAACCATGGGGAAAAGCAATTCTGTAAAGAACATGCTCATGGGATCTGAAGCAAGCTGAGTGCTATGAAGCTTCAAGATCAGAAGCAAGAAGGAAGAATGTTATGATATTCTGATGATAGAATATGCTCTAACTCCTTCTTATTCCTTAAATGTTCTGATGCATGTTTTTATTCTAAATATGCTCTGAAACATTAGCATTTATGCTTTGATACATATTATATGTTCTGATACATATTTTTGTTCTGATTCATTCATGCTCTGACTTTTGTCGTATAGTTTGGTTTGTAACATTTCAGAATGTAGAGATGCTCTGATGATGCTCTGGTACATTCAACAATGTTCTGATACAATCTAGCATTAAATGATCCAAGAAGAAATTCAAACTCTGAAGCTGTCCTATGGAAGCAAGAAGCAGAAGCTATGAATGTTCTGAAGATCTAAGCATATGTGATCGTCTCAACTGAAATGGAAAATACTCAGGGAAGTCCTTTATTATAAATTTCTTCTAGTATTTATTCCAGGGGGAGATTATTTATCTCAGGGGGAGATTGTTAATCTCAGGGGGAGACATATTCACACATTATATTTATATGCTTATGCTATAACTGTGTAATTGTCTTTTGCCGTCTGATATTCTGATTGCAAATTCATATCATTTATATATGTTTTTGTCATCATCAAAAAGGGGGAGATTGTTAGAACAAGATTTGTTCTGATCAATATTCTTAGTTTTGATGATAACAATGTATATGAATTTTGTATGAGATAATGTGGTACTCTAATACGATGCAATTTCCATTTCAGGAATTATATAATGAGTATGCACAAAATCAGCGCAAGAAGCACTGACTCAGAAGGTTCAGCATGCAACATCAGAACATGGTCTGGCAAGACATCAGAAGATGGTCAAGCAGAAGCAGAACATGGTCTATGGAAGCATCAGAAGAACTTGAGTTCAGAATCAAAGCACTAAAGTTCTCATGGTATCACGCTCAGAAGCACTTCAAGGTCAGAAGACAAGAAGATGCTCTGCACCAAGCTGTATTGACTCTGAAGATTCAAACGTTGTATCTACAAAAGATCAAATCAGAATCAAGTACAAGATGGCAGGCTACGCTGACTGACAAAAGGAACGCTAGAAGCTATTAACGGCAACGTCTGTAGACACAGCGAAAGCAAGGCTCGAGGTAGTTGACAAAAGAGTGAAACATTAAATGCAATGCTGTATGAAATACGCAAAGCATTAAATGCTCCCAACGGTCATCTTCTCAAACGCCTATATATAGAAGTTCTGCTGAGAAGCTGAATACAACTCTTGATCCAAAAACGCTGAAACGTTGTTCAAATCAAAAGCTCTCATAACTTCATCTTCAACCTCACTTATTGCTGTTGTAATATCTTAGGGAGATTAAGCTTAAACTTTAAGAGAAATATCACAGTTGTGATTATAGCTTTTAAGATGCATTGTAATACTCTTAGAATTTATTTACATTAATTTGTAAAGGACTAGAGTGATCAGGTTGATCAGAATACTGTAGAATGTCTTAGAGGGTATCTAAGCAGGTTGTTCCTAGAGTGATCAGGTTGTGATCAGAATACTCTAGAAGACTTAGAAGTTGTCTAAGTGGAAAACCATTGTAATCTTGTGTGATTAGTGGATTAAATCCTCAGTTGAGGTAAATCACCTTGTCAAGGGTGGACTGGAGTAGTTTAGTTAACAACGAACCAGGATAAAAATAATTGAGCAAGTTGTTTTTATCTTACAAGTTTTGAAACTACACTTATTCAAACCCCCCTTTCTAAGTGTTTTTCTACCCTTCACCTATATTCTCAAAGGAGATGCCTCAATGGTCAACTTCTCTCTAACTTGCCATCCACTTGAATCACATGAGATGGGTCATGAATATATTCCTGCAACTGAGACACATGAAAGACATCATGAAGATTTAGAAGAAATAGTGACAGAGAGATTTGGAGGCTACTTCTCCTAATCTCTTCATAATCTGTTATGGACTAATGAAATGCGGCGTGAGTTTTCAAGACTTAAAAGCTTGACCAACACCAGTTACCGGAGTAATTCACAAAAACAGGTGGTCTCCCTCTTGGAACTCTAGTGTTTTCCTCTTTTTATCATGGTAACTCTTTTGGAGATTCAACGAAGCTTTCATCTTCTCTTGGATCATCTTGATCTTCTCAAAGGTTTGCTACACAATCTCATATCCAAGCACAACACTCTCACCTGATTCATACCAACATTAAGGAGTTCTACACCTCCTTCCATATAACTCCTCAAACAATGCCATTTCAATACTTGAATGGAAATTGTTGTTATAGGTGAACTCAATTAATGGCAAGTAGCTATCCCAAACACCCCCTTGTTCTAGCAAACAATCTCTCAACAGATCTTCCAAAGATTTGATAGTCCTTTCCATTTGACTGTCCATTTGCGGATGATAAGCATAACTCAAATACAAATTAGTGTCTAACACTTCCTGCAAAATCTGCCAAAACCTCGAGGTGAATCTAGGATTTCTCTCAGACACCAACTGGTCAACCAATCCCAAGTCGATCTTCTGACCTCTTTGAGAATACCACTGGTCAATTTCAACATACCAAACTTTACATTGTTAGGAACCCGTTCACACACCAAGCTCAAATATATGAATTGCTCAATCAACTCTTATTCTCGAACCATAAGTGTTGACATATGCAACTATTAAATTGGAGTACAACATGTTCCTTACTTTTAAGACTTGTTACCTTAGAAAAGAACATGTTTGATTATTAAATGAAAATGTGAAGTGGTGTTTCACCTACTTGGTACATTTAGAAATTATTTTTTACAATTTCCATTTGACCTAGTTGGACACCTTAGATTTGTAGTTAATTTGATTTTTTTTTATAAAGAGCATAAGAGATCTTAAATTTATGGTCGAATTTCTTCAAGACGGATGGAATGAGGAGCACTAATCAAGAGCATGAAAAAGAAAATTAAGTATTTTATTTTAATTTATTTAAAAATAATTTTATTTAGTTTTAATTTGGGATTTTAATAATTTTATTTTAAAATTGATTAAGGTTTGCTTCCTTATACTTATTTCAAGAAAACATTATGTAATTCAATATGGACTTAGAAAGTAGTGTTAATGCCCTATTTCGATTCATAAGAACTCTTACTATAAGTAAGTATTTATGGGGGGAAAGTGTGAGTGGTTAAATTTCCACATCACCTATGAACGGGAGGAAGGTAGGATCTATAAGAGAGATGATCCATTTACCTAACACCTTAAGGTTTTGGGCGAAGATGTGGCGTCTTCCGTTCTTTTGGTCTTGGAGCATTGGTCCCATTGGTGTTTTCGCCTTCCCCAAACTCTCCAATAGTGGTATCAGAGTTGTGGTTCAGATTGGTGGGGGAGTGGGAGTTAGATCCGCTGTAGGATTGTGTTACAGGATGTGGGAAACTCACACTTGTGGGGGAGAATGTTGGGTGCAAATGTGAGTGATTAAAGTCTCACATCGCCTATGAATGGGTGGAATGTTGGATTTATAAGAGAGATGACCCATTTACCTAACACCTTAAGGTTTTGGGTGGAGATGTGGTGTCTCCCCTCTCTTGTGGTCTTGGGGCATTGGTCCTGTTGGTGCTCCCTCTTTCTCCAGACTCCCCAGCAAGCATTTGTAGTCTCTTTTGGACAAGTTTGAAATGGATTGAGTTTTCTCTATTATGAGAATATCGAGTGAGATTTTCCCCTATTTTGGTTATTGGATTGGAACCTTAATTGGTTCTTATCAATGACATCCTTATCATTATGGTGAAACCTCTCTGCCTTATCAATCTTATAGGTTGTAGTTCCTTCCTTCTTCATCTTGTTAACCTCATCTAAATTTTTTATTTTCCCCCCTTATATGTCACTTTGTTAGAAGAACTCTCTTGGTTAGATCTTTATTATATGCAGAAGCATATTTGTCCATATCAAATAGGCTTGGCTAAAACTATTCGAGCTTCTTCCATATGTTTTCTCTTTTGTCCACGTTGGGTGATCAAATTAGAGGGGCTGCTCTTCGAGTTGCTAGACCACGCCTCACACCATTAGGCTTTTCTCCTTTATAACAAAGCCTTCTTTTCAGGAACTGGCATGAGAGCCTTCCTCGATGTAAATAAATCAAAAGATTAGTAAAAATAACCACACAAGTCAAATCATTGGGAGAAGGAAACACTTACGCAAATGATCGTCAAACTTTTTGTCATTCTCCTCATAATTTATCACTTCTCTCGCACTCATAATATAAAAACACTTCCAAGAACTCGATAGCCTCTCTCTCCATCTCACTCAACTACTCACGATTAAAATCGTTTATTAGCACACAATCACTTAATCAATAGAAAGGAAATCAATACTTGTCGGTCTTAAAAAAATAACCATGGAATTTAACACTCCCTTTTTCCCTATACCCACACAAATCTACCTTTTCAATTCATATATTTGGACGAGTATGAAGTAAGCAGCGCTCTCTTGGCGAGGACAGTTATAGATACCCATCCTCCCTTTTCAACAACTTTGGTATCTTAAAATAAGAAGAAAGATGGCTATAGTAGGTGTTATCTCTAAGCTTCTGCATATATCTTAAACCCTATGATAAAGGCCCAACTACTTGGAAGAAGTTCGGAAGGGGAGACAATGATGGTTTGTAGGACACCAAGCTAAAATAAAGGTAAACATCATAATCGCTCCAAAGGATTCAACCCATCAATTATCCTACTGACAAATAACATAGAGGATACTTAGGCGCTAACGAGCGAGCACATGGTTCAACCTGATCTTATACTCCTTTGTTGTGACTCCTAGAAAATACGTCAAACCACATGTTACAAAATAGCTGAAAGACCTCAAGTCTCATAAGTTAAATGGATATTTTATTATTGAGGGTGACTCATCCCAAACTCTTATTACAAGGTCAAATCTAATGGCATGTGGCTGAATTGACAAACATGAGAACATGTCTTTGCAGTGACTTATGAATCAAATAATCGCTTCTATAAATATCTTAGTTAAACATCTAGGTTATTCATTTACTTTTCTATCGATCAGAACAAATCAAACCTACTTCCTGACAAACCATTATTATACTATGCAAGTACAATAAACAAAAACTTTTTAAAATTGTTTGCATGATATAAATTAAATATTTTTAAATATAAAACTCTACATAGATAGTGAATATCAATTAAATTTATTTTTAAAATTAAAGAACATTTGAAACATGTTTTTTTAAGAGATGAAAATCGAATATTCTAAGAGACTAAAAAAAACTAAATATCTTGTATTTTTAGAGTTACAAAATCCATATTAAACCCTTAATTTTTCATTTCATATAAATATATTTTGTTTAACTATTACCCCCTCCTAGGGATGGCAAAGCGGGCGGCCCGGCCCGTTTAGGCCCGCCCCATTTAAGCCCGTCCAAAAACGGGGTGGGGCGGGACGGGCCTACTTAGGTGTCCGAATTCAAAAGTCATGCCCGCCCCGTTTACTAACGAGTTGGCGGATTGGCGGGCCGGCCCGCTAATTTTTATTTATTTTTTTATTTTACAATTTGATTTACCATATAATTTAAAAAAAAAATTAATTATAACCAAAAAGGTTGATAAAATATTTTTTTAAAAAACGCACAATAGAACTTCAACATATCTTAAGTCCAAATAGTTCAAAAAATAAAACAATTAAAGATCAATTATAACAAAAAAATAACGAAATAAACTCAACCACAATAAAAAAACGTATCAAAATAAATAAATAATACATATCACTTTAGTCCTATTTAAAAACTAACTACTAAAAAGTCTAATTAAGAATTTACATAAAACAGACAGTGATAACAATTACACCGCATAATACATCACGATGCATAAAATAGTAGTGCATAAAATATCAACACCTAACTTTCTCACTAATTACTTCATATAAACTTTTATATTAACCGATTCCTTAATAGTTAAATCCAAAATTTGTTACACTTATAGACTCATCAAATCTCTTCTTTTCTTAAAATCAACATCTATTTCTAAAGAAAACATGTGAGCTAATGTATTAACAACTTAATAATTATGCATGTTATACAACTTTTCTTTTATTTCAAACTTTTCCAATCAACACATGTATTAGAAAGTTATAGAAAGAACGTTATAATTATAATTCAATTTGTATAATTCAATCAATATAATTCTAAGAGAAGAGTGTTGTTTTTATAGTTAAAGTTTTTTTAAATTTTAATTCTAAATAAAAAATAATTTTTTTAAGAAAAAGCCTGCGGGCGAAACCCGTCCCGCCCCGCCTCGGCCCGATTTTTTAAGCGGGTTAGGCGGGGCGGGCCAACTTAAGGTACCGAGCCGAAAACCTCAACCCAGCCCGTCCAAAATGGCGGTTCAAACGGGCCGACCCAGCGGGCCTGACCCGTTTTGCCACCCGTCCCTCCTCGCTCTGTTCCTTTATAAGGGTTACTTTTATAGAAAAAATTTAGTTCAATTTAATTGTTATTTTTAAAATTTATAGTTTTGTCAAAATTGCCCCTAACTAATAAGAGAAAAAAGTATATTGAAATGATTAAAAATTAAAAATATTATAAACAATAAAAAAATTATAGCTTAAAAATAAATTAAATTACCCCACTCGCATAACATTTCAAAAATAATTTAAAAAATGTAGAATTTTCTTTCGAGGTTTGAGTAAAATCCTTATTTTCTTTACATTTATTTATTATATTTTTTATAATGTCTGCTTGTAATAGCACTTAGCACATAAGAGATAAGAGAAGAAAACATAACACATTTTGGGTGGTGAGTTTTCAAAACAACAATGGCATCATCAACATTATCTTCTCTCTCCTCAACCTCTTCACTACGTTTCGCCGCAAATTTGAAAACTTCTTCTCAATTTCTCAACAAAACTTCGGGTTTTATGGTTTTCGCTCAAAAGAAAACGAAGAAAACTCGAAAGGTTAGTTACATCAACATTCCACACTCTACATTACTTGATTTTTCTCTCTGTTGTGACATAATTATGAAACTTATTAGGTTTTTTTGTTGCTATTTTGTGAAATTAGATAATCCTGAAGGAAGATATTGTTGATGTTGGAAAGAAAGGGCAGCTTCTTGATGTTAGGGCTGGGTTTTTCAGAAATTTCCTCTTTCCAAGTGGCAAGGCTCAGCTTGTAACTCCTGATACACTCAAGTAATCTTCTATTATTTATTCATTTTCTCAAATTATTATCAGTGTCACCGGCGTCAGTGTCAGGGTGATGTTCGAGGTGTCAGTATTTCATAGTGCACTACTAGTATTTTAAGTAAATTGATGTATTGAATTCAACCCATGTGTAAGTGTTGTGTTAGTGTTGAACATTAGTGCGTATTAGACACCTGACACGAACATCGACACTGACACGAACATCGACACTGACACGTATACACTAGTGTTTTAAGTAAATGATATATCAAACACCTGACACATTTTCGATCCGAAGTGTGAGTGCGACATTGGTTACTAGTTTTGGTATCATCAAGAATAAACTCTGTCTAGAAAACATGAAAGCCTGTTAGTTTTTCGTTAGAATAATGCATTAAGCATTACATTAAGAAAAAAATATATTTGTCAAATTTTGAATTGTGTTTTCCTTGTATTTTCTCTAGTTCTTTTCAATTTTAACTTTCTCTTTCCAGGGAAATGAAGATAGAAGAAGAAAGAATTGAGGCTGAGAAACAACGGGTAAGGTATCATTTCTTTGGTCTTCTGGTAATATGCAGTGGAATTTCATGATAAGTGAAAATTGAGCAAGAGAGTTAAAGAGGAAAAGAATGTTAATATGTTCTGCTTCTAAGTTCTAAATAACTTTCCATGAAGAGCTATAGGCTCTTAACAATGAGTTAGTTTAGAATGTAAATTTCTTTCAAAGGCTATTCCATGATTATTTTGTATTCAATGTTTAATATCTGATTCTCTTAGGTTTAGGAAATTTTACAACTACTTTCGTACTTCCTTGTGAATTGTTTTTAGGAGTTTTTTCTCCTACGTACAATTGAAGACAAATAAGGCTATCTAATCTAAGTTTACATTTCTCTAGGTAAAAGAAGAGGCACAGCAACTTGCTCTAATTTTTGAAACTGTTGGGACTTTTAAGGTGAAACGTAAAGGTGGTAAAGGAAAACAAATCTTTGGAAGGTAAAATATGTTCCACCTAATTACAAGATGTTGATTTGTGTCTGTATGGTTGTGTCTGATGTTTGCTTTCTCTTTAGTGTTACGGCTCAAGATCTTGTTGACATAATCAAGGCACAACTTCAAAGGTACTATTTATCTTTCTGATGTGCATCAATCTTTTCTGTGAGCATATGTTGTCAATAGTGCGCTATAGAGGAATACCATAGCGGTGGTAAGGTTCAGAGCGAAGCTTTTGTGCTGTGAGCTGCCGTCTGCAATAGCATTTGTTGTGGCCTCTATTTGGGGCCCCAAACCGCTATCGTGTCTGCCATTAGAGTTTTCAATATAGTTTATCAATAGAAAATTGATAAAATTTTAATAGGATCGCCAAATATCTGAAATTTCATTTCATTTAGAGAATTCCTTTTATTTTGGACCAAATATGCATAATGTTTAATGTGATACATTGGTTTAGTCAGTTAATATTCAATGTACGTTTCAGTCATAACTACTCTATTATTTTACTCTTGCCTTTAATCTTATAAATTGTCAGTACCATGGTCATCAATATATTACATTACATGTATGTTGTATCTCGATTCGGCACAAGTCTGAACCCACTCGATGTGAATCCCTAGTGCATATTGATTTTGGACAGAAATTTTATCTGAAGTCCTTATTCATTATGATGAGTTCTTCTGATTCACTGGGATGAATCTCAATTTATTCTAATGATTCACCATTTAAAGTTAGTGTAGCATGTCATTCTTTTGTCAAGTTTGTGTAGCTAGCCTTTTTTCTTTTGTCTTCTGATTTTATGACTTGAATCTTGAATTATTTTGAAATTCATATATGATTTATCAACTTACAATTATGCTGTCAGTTATTTTGGTATAAAGATATAGAATGTCATATTTGTATAGGTAATGTATCTTACAATATCACAATAACATTTGATTCTTGATTAGCAAAATAAATCTTTTGATTCATAATTGGAATCTCAAATTTATAACCATGGTTAACACATAATTCTACAAAGCAAACTTCATAGATTCATGAGGTTCTTCCATAGTTCTGTGTATTCATTTGGATGTTTTCAATATATACAATTTGTTTAAATGTTATATCTCAGTATAAGAAACTAGTTATTTTCAAGGACCATTTGATGATTTAAAGTTCTTCAGTTGGTGTAAGTTCACATGTGTTTTGTAGTATAATTGATTAATTGTCTCGTGATTTTTGATTCGTTTCTAGGGAGGTGGACAAGAGAATTGTTAACCTTCCAGAGATTAGGGAAACAGGAGAATATATTGCAGAGTTAAAACTTCACCCAGATGTTACAGCTAAAGTGAAGGTGAATGTTATAGCTAACTAAGCAGCACTGAAATGTTCTGAAGTTCCGTTTGCTAAATGCACAATTGGGAATCACCAACTTGCATAACAACCATGTTATGAACTATGATGAGAAATGTTCAGACTTAATTCAAGCTCAAAGTAGTAGTCTTGTGACTTTGGCCGAAGGCTTGGACGAGTAGGATGTGGAGATTGTTTCTTATTTTTAACATTTTGTTTTTTTGTATCTCCTTGAATGTGTATTCAATTTTCAGGACAATGTATGTAATGCTTATTTATGATGGTAAAAGAGTTTTTTATGGAAGTTCATTGATATTACAAGCAAAAGGAAAATGAAACCTCTAGTTTTCTAGCAAGCCTTAGAGTTCAATGAACAATTTCTATAAAATTAAGTGTGAAAACCTTTGAAAGCAATATTTTTGGACTTTGTTACATATCTAAAAACTTGCTTAAGATTAGTGAAAAAGACAAATGATGCTTGAGATTAACATGGACATGTTTGTTTATGTGTTCAATGATATGTTTGTAAGGTCTTATGTTGAAATGAAGCTTTAAAATGCAAGCTTCATAAGCCCCAAGAACAAGAAACAATAGGCTAAAATCTCCTAAGAAATATGGCGGTGACATGTTACTACGTTTGGTGCTTAAAACAAGGAAAAAATGAAAAATTAACCTGTTGCTGCCCAGGATCGAACTGGAGACCTTCAGTGTGTAAGACTGACGTGATAACCACTACACCACAGCAACTGTTGTTGAAAGATATCTATATTTTTATAATATATAACTTTAGTTTAAAATTTGAGTACGCTCCAAGAAGTATCTTTATTTCAAATTAATTACACTCTCATAGTAATTTTTCAGAACGGACTCTTACTACCGCAAAAAGTATCATGCTATTGCTCAAATAAATTTCTTTTTGGTATATACCATTGTTAAATTAAATCAGTGGTAACGAAATGGGAATTTTTTTTTTGAATAACAAGTTTTTTAAAAAAAATTTCAGAAATAACCAACTTTTCAAAATAATTCCCCAAATGTCACTTTTTTGCTATCTGCAACACGTTGTCGCCAGGGGGGTGGTGACAACACTTGCCCCATAACGTCGTCGCCAGGCCCATTGGCGCCTACATGCAATATTTAGGTGTTGTCGCCACCCCCCTGGCGACAATACCCCCCCTTAATTTTTTTTTTCTTTTTTTTTTGTTATTTTTTTTCTTTAACATAATTTCACTTAAAATATTTTCAGTATTTTTTTTTAATAACTACATTTTTTTAATATTATTTTTTCGTATTTTTTTTAGTATTTTTTTTTAACAACATTTTTTAACAATAATTTCTCTTGTATTGTTTTTTTAATAACTACAATTTTTAACAACAATTTTTTTAATAGCTACAATTTTTTTAATAACTACAATTTTTAACAATAATTTCTCTTATATTGTTTTATTTTATCTATCTTGTTAAAATTATTTTTGGAAGTTGGTGGTGGATTCATTATTTTGAAAGTTGAGCATTCTTTAAAATATTTATATATTAAAATACAAATACATTAAAATTAAAGACATTAAAATACATTAACGATACAAATACATTATAATTAAAAACATTACAAAATACATTCACGATACAAATAAAAATCTTATTGCGCGCCACGTGGACCATGGTACGATCCACATTGAGGTTGCCGAATGGGTCGTGTAGACGGGTCACGAGTTGGTAATGCCCCCTATTTCCGCGACGACGCCCCCCTCTATTTGGTTCGTCTTGTGCCATAGTCGACGGTCCCTGAATGAAACCTGGGTCTTCAACATCTTGACCTATAGAATTCCCTCCATAGGATAGGCGGGTGCCCGCGGCGCTGTCGAAGCTGTGTCTAGGCGGGTTAAAATTTCTCCTAGTGGGTGCAGCCTGGAAGTTTTGGAAGTTGGTGGTGGATCCGGTTTGGTTAAAATTCAATGGTTGTGGCGGTGTGTTGAAGTCAAATTGTTGGCTGGGGTACTGTGATGTGTGTTGGTCGAATGTGGTGTATTGCGGGTATTCTTCCTCTATGCCCATGTCGGGGGTCATTGGTGGTGATCTTGAAGAGCCCCCCGCATGGAATTCCTGGAAATATGATCTAGAAGAGCTCCCTGCATGGAATTCTTGATTTTGTGGTTGAGTTTGGGATGGAAAAAACTGGTGGAGTTGTTGGGAATGTTGTTGGTAAAAAGGTGTTTGTGGTTGCATTGGTTGTTGGTGGTAACTTTGTTGTTGTTGTTGTTGGTGTTGTTGTGGGTAATGTTGTTGTTGGTAATTTGGTGGTGGTTGTTGTTGTTGTTGGTAATTTGGTGGCGGTGGTTGTTGTTGTTGTTGGTGGTAATTTGGTGGTGGTTGTTGTTGTCCTCCAAAATATGGAGGTTGTGCTCGCGGGTCAGCTAAATAGAAAGGGGCAGACACAATCATTTCAGGATTTGTGACGGATCTGTACCAGTTTACATACTCAACAGTTGGCTTCATTTCTCCCGGCACCACAGGAAATTCTAGAACCGTTTTTGATCGACGAGCCCATATTTTACGCTGCTCTATGGCAAAGGACTTGTAATTTTGTACGTACCACTGTTCGCTAACCTTCGCAAGATGCCAACGTCCCAAATAGTCAGGCTCAGGTGGGTCAGGGATACCTTGATGCATGCCGAATTGGAGCTTCACACGGTCACTCGGGTGCATCTCCACAGTGGTGAACCGTATGATGGGTGATTTTGCTGTCCAAATAGCCGCCTCGTCAAGGTCGGGTACGTGGTCCAATTCCAAGTAAGGACGCCAAATAAACTGCAAAGCAAATAATATTAATTTCAGAATATAGAAGATAGTTATTTTTAAAAATATATTTAGAAAATGGACATTTTTAGAGGTATTACTTCTTGGGGTCCTAGTCGATCTAATAGCTGGCGGTAGAAAATGATTTTGGAATCAGGCGTTTTGGACCAATCCATTCCGAGTGCATTGAACCTAAACACATTAAAAGATATAAATCAATATAGTTACAAATAATAATAGAATAAAAAGCAATAATTAAAATAAGATCCAAAAGTTACCTTGAAGCGTAAGGGAAGGCGTAACTGTTTGGATTTGCAGGGGCCAATACCGGCATCCTCCACCATGCCCATGCTTGTAGCAAGAATGCACATCCACTAAATGTACAACTATCCTTTTTTGCACATTTGCATAAGGAACTATATAGGTATGCCAACACAGCCGAACCCCAACTATATGTCTTTATTGCATCAATGTCCCCAAGTAAACACAAGTACATAAAATTAACACTATTTCCCGTGCCTTCGGGAAATAGAAACGTACCAAACAACAACATAATATACATCCTAGTTTTCTGCAGTATAGTTTCTTCGTCAGAAAACTGATTCAATTGAAGCCCAACATAAGCTTCCTGAAGGCCAGCAAGCTTTATACCTTGGCCCCTACCCCTTTGTTGCCCCTCACCCTCTATTAAATCCACACCCAACAATTCGACGCATAGGGCGTTTGGTTGTTGGACATTTCCATACACTGCCTTTCCATTTGTTTTGAGACCCAACAACATGTACACGTCCTCTAGAGTGACGGTACATTCACCCATTGGAAGGTGAAAAGTATGAGTCTCAGGCCTCCAACGCTCACACAATGCTAATATAAACTTCATATCAACTGAGGTATGTGTTAAGTTCATTACTTCACCAAATCCCGCACGTTTAACGTAGTCCACAATCAAAGGGTCAGGAGCATTCATCTTACCAGCACGGGTCCTAAATCTCGTGACATCCTATAAAAAAAACACCTCCCATAAGTATTTGAAATTAGTAAATTTAAGTAAAAAAAATTAAGTGTTTACTCAAACTTACATAAGTGGCAATGTTTGCAATGGTGCCTCGATGCTCTTGACCCATAGTTAGGAGAGACATGTTTGTTGATGATGAAACACAAAGTTGCTCTGATGATAAGTTGCTCTGATGAAAGTATAAGAGGTGATGAAGAAAATGAACAAGTTTGGGAACATATTTATAGCCAAAATGCATAGGTTATTACGAGATTCCCTGCAGTGTCTTGTCCCGTCATGTCTGTGGTGGGGACGAGATTCCCTGCAGTGTCTTGTCCCGTCAAGTCTGTGGTGGGGACGAGATTCCCTGCAGTGTCTTGTCCCGTCAAGTCTGTGGTGGGGACGAGATTCCCTGCAGTGTCTTGTCCCGTCAAGTCTGTGGTGGGGACGAGATTCCCTGCAGTGTCTTGTCTTGTCATGTCTGTGGTGGGGGGACTAGATTGCTATAGAGGCATGCATTCTTGTCATCCTAAATTATGTTAAACCATTGCATGCACCGATTTATCATATACTTTTATTTTTTATTTAGATGTTGAGAATTTTATATTATAATAGATTTTAATTCATTATCATAATTTGTGACATGCATTATCATAATTTTTAATTCATTTAAAACATACAATTATAATAGATTTTGAGACTTTTATATTAAACTAGCGCAGATATATATTATGGAAAACATTAATTCATTCATTAATTAAAAAGGTACATTGACAATAACCAACACAGAAACCAAAACATCTAAGAAAATAACACATAACAACTTGTAGTACACGCTCGATCATTGCAACAAACACAACAACACTTAATCTAAACTACTCGAGTATCACTGCAAGAACAAGTGGATTTTCAACGCCTCGGTTAACCTCTCCACTGTGTGTCCAAAACATTAGATCCACGTCCACATCGTCTTTCACACGGTCCCAGTAATACATGTAGGTGCCTTCTGGATTATTATCCGTCAACGTAATGTATGGACAACGGTAATCTATCTGTTTAACTTTTCTGGTCGAACCATCTAGTTGACGAAACCCAGTGTTGATGGCTCTAACAATTCTCTGGAAATTCCAATGGGGGTTAAGGCAGACACGCATGTGACTACCTTCCTCAAAAAAAACCACAGCCCAAACTGAGTTCATTTTTTGTGTTTGCAGTAAGAATGAAGAAAGAGTTGGTACTTCAACTCCACACACACACACCTTTATTTATAGTGGGTGAAATACCGCGGAAAATAATTTTGCTAATTATTAATAACTTAAATACTAATTGGAAACTTTGTAATGTTAAAAAAACATTTCATTAATATATGCTCAGAGCATTTAATTGGACGGTACAGAAGTAGCTGAAATGATAAAGAAACTGCAACATCTAGGATATTACAACGGTTAGGACAATGTCTTCTCTGTCCTCCATCATTCGAGTGCATTGAATGTCGTCCTCCATTGTCTCCCACCAACGCTGTCTTTCAAGAAAAGCACCTCCCCTTGTTCTAAGTCTCTTGATATATCTGATTTGTTCGCCTTGACTCCACTCTCCCTCCAAAAACCTGAGAAGGGTTCGCTTAAGCTGGTCCATGGATTGAATGTTCCAAAACATTACCTGCATGGGAGGTTTGACGGCAGAGAAAATAACGTATCCGTTTCTTCGAACAATGGGAGTTGATAGTCCAAACGCCTTACAGGTGGTGGAGGCTCAGTAGTCCGGTGCGTGCTATCTGGCCTTATTCGAGATCTCATTTTTTCGTGTGTGTACTGATGCACACAAGAAACCCTAATTTATAGAGGGACAATTAGGGTTTCATTAACAAGGGAAAAACATAAACAATAATTTTGAAGAATAAAAATTAGGGCCCCACATGGTCCCCATCTGTTTTCTGTCCCTAGCATGCGTCCGAAACGAGTTCCTGTACCCTAGCATGCGCCTGTAATGATTCCTGAAGCGATTCCTGATAGATTCCTGCAACGATTCCCCCTATCTTCATGCATGCAGCCCTATCTTTTGTGGCATGCATTAGTCATGTCAAAGTTACTATCTTGTGCAGAATTATTGCTTCATTTCTTGCATGCATTACCCTTGTGTAAGAGGTGGGGACGAGATTCTCTTGTGGCATGCATTAGTCATGTCAAAGTTACTATCTTGTGCAGAATTATTGCTTCATTTCTTGCATGCATTACCCTTGTGTAAGATTTCTTGCATGATATATAGGAACTACTTCACATACTATTTTTTACAACCATCACAACTTTCCCAAACATTTCTTCCTTTTACAACACAACACAATTCTCACATTTCTTCTTTCACAAACACATATCAAAATTATGGCATCCACCTCGCAGTTCAAAGTTCGTGTTCATATGAATGGTGAGACATACCACTGCGACACAAACGGTTTTCTATTTAGAAACACAAACTCAACACGTTTTGCTCTAAATAGACAATCAGATTTCTCTTATCTAAAAAGGAAAATCGAATCCAAAATAAGAGAACAAGTGTCTCAGATATTTTACCGACAACCCCTTCTTCAACCTAACAACTCAGTCATATTTTGTTAATCACAGATAACAACTGACTTAGAGGTTCAAAACATGTTCCTCACCCATGAGCATTTTGGTTATGATTATCTGGAACTGTACATAGTGGTTGAACAAAATGCTCCTTCGCAAAATATTCAGTCACAAGTTATTGATCCTGTTGTTGATGACGAACAACAACCCGAGCATGTCATTGACGAAGAAACTGATATAGAAGATGTTGTTGATGAGTTGGTGAATCGTGAATCCGAAGATGAAGGTGACGAAGAAGTTCCAGTACCGGATCGAGTACCGGATACACATGCATATTCACCTCTGGCACATTTCACAATGCTTAATTTAGGAGAGGACGAGCCATCGTCCGATATGTTCTACAATCCATACATGAGGTCAAGCGAGGAGTTAAAAGAGGGTGACAGTTTCGTTCGAAGGATGATTGTCTGTTGGCTATAAAAAAATTGGCACTTAGCAAATTGTGTTGATTTTAAAGCCGATCGATCAAATCCAGAGAGAGTCACTATTGCATGCAAAAACCCGGAATGTGGATACATGCTGAAGGCATCGTTCAGAAAGAAGTTTAACGCGTGGGTGATACGTTCGATATCTCAAGCCCACACCTGCGTCACCACTAACATGGCGCAAGATCATCGAAAACTCAGTCATGACATGATATGTCATACCATCATTCCTCTGGTCGAAACTGACCCATCCCTGAAGGTGAAGACAATTATTTCTCATTGCGTTTCTGTGTTCAAATACAGACCTTCGTACAGAAAGGCTTGGTTGGCGAAACAGAAAGCAATTGAAAGAGTCTACGGCAACTGGGAGGAATCGTACCAACAACTTCCTCGCTACCTGGCTGCACTACAATTGTATTCACCTGGGACTGTTAGTATATTGGAGACACTGCCGGCACAGTCCCAGGACGGAACCCCTCTCGAAGGTAATGGAATCTTCCATAGACTATTCTGGGCGTTTCAACCATGCATCGTCGGTTTTGGTTTTTGCAAGCCGATTATTCAAATTGATGGAACGTGGCTGTATGGGAAATACAAGGGAACTTTGTTGATGGCGGTCGCGCAGGATGAAAATAGCAACATTTTTCCAATAGCATTTGCTTTGGTAGAAGCAGAAACAGCTGCTGCTTGGGGTTTCTTTCTGAAGAATCTCCGAGCTAGAGTCGCTCCACAACCTAATATTTGTTTGATTTCTGACAGGCACGCTTCTATTGACAGCGCATACAACAATCCGGCAAATGGTTGGCACAACCCTCCGTCTAAGCATGTCTACTGTATTAGGCACATAGCACAGAATTTTATGAGAGAGATCAAGGATAAATTTTTGAAGAACCACTTGGTGAACGCGGGGTATGCCTTAAACCAACCTGGATTTCAATACTACCGCCGAGAAATAGCGTTGACAAATCCAGATGCAGGGAGGTGGATTGACAGCATTGATAGAGCAAGATGGACTAGGTCATACGACGATGGGGCTAGGTGGGGCCACATGACTACAAATCTTGTGGAATCAATGAACGGGGTTTTCAAAGGCATACGAAACCTACCTGTAACTGCCATTGTTAGTGCTACGTATTTTCGGATGGCAACTTTGTTCGCCACACGAGGTAAGAGGTGGAATTCAGTGTTACAAACACAACAGGTATATAGCGATGTCTGCATGAAATATATACAACAGGAATCTGCCAAGGGTAACACTCATCGGGTGACCGAGTTCGACCGTCATGGCCACACCTTCAGTGTCAAAGAAACAATTGACCATAGCCAGGGGCTTCCACGACAAGAGTATCGCGTCAATATCCCAGGTCGTTGGTGCGACTGTGGCCAATTTCAAGCATATCGCATGCCTTGCTCCCATGTCCTTGCAGCATGTTCACACACTCACTTTGATGCATTATCTTTGGTATCAGAAATTTATAAAGTATCAACGTTGCTCAACGTATACGACAACTACTTTCCGGTGGTAGCAATGGAGGCATATTGGCCTGTGTACGAGGGGGAAACAGTTTGGCATAACGATTTAATGCGTCGGAATAAAAGCGGTCGACCAAACAGCAGGCGTATTAGAACCGAGATGGACGTAACTGAAAAAATGCAGAGGAAGTGTAGTATATGTCGTGAGGTAGGACATAATAGGACCAAATGTCCCAATCGTGGATCTAGTTCCACAACATAGTTATTAGTTTCGATGATGTTTGTAATTTACTTTTTCAATGAAATGAACTTTTTTTTTTATAAATTTTATGGGTTACAACACAAAAAAAATTACTAAATAAAAAATAGTTCATGGTACATATTGAAAGAAATTACCAAATATTACCATGGAAAAAATATTTGGAACCAATAAAATTTACAAAGATTTAAGAGAAAATAGTACCAAAAACATTAATATTGAAAGTAAAAAATTACCTAAAATATAATACCATGAAAAAAATAATTATTTATAAAATCCATTTTGAAATAATAATTGAAAAGTATAACATAAAAAAAAGTTAAGAGGAAATAATGTTAAAGAAAAAAAATAACAAAAAAAAAAAGAAAAAAAAATTAAGGGGGGGTGTTGTCGCCAGGGGGGGTGGCGACAACACCTAAATATTGCATGTAGGCGCCAATGGGCCTGGCGACGACGTTATGGGCCAAGTGTTGTCGCCACCCCCCCTGGCGACAACGTGTTGCAGATAGCAAAAAAGTGACATTTGGGGAATTATTTTGAAAAGTTGGTTATTTCTGGAATTTTTTTAAAAAAAATGGATATTCAAAAAAAAAATTCACGAAATGGATACAAAATAAAGATGCACATGGAAAGTATATTTCACTATCTGAATTCATCTCTATTTTTTATTTCCCAAGCAGAAACTATTCGAGAATATATATCACCATCGTTTTATTTTATATTTTTAAAACAAAAGTAAAGTATGATTAATTTTTGCCAATAGTACAATTTTGTTTTTGTTTGAATATATTTCCAAATACTATGTGGTTGGCCGACTCGCTATTGTTTAATGAAAATTTTTAGGGAAATGCTTTTTTCATTTTTATGTATTTCCTACCACCGTGGAAAATTTATAATATCTCTAGTGTTCGGAGTAGTATTTCTGAATTTATTTTTATCATTTTTCAAACTAAATTGAAGAGATGCCACTCTGATTTAAAATTTAATCTAGATATGCATCTTCGTATGTATTAAAAGTGCGTCAGAAGATACATCAGCATAAACACTATTTATTCAAAAAATGTGTTGGTAATATGAGTAGGGGTGGAAATATGGTAGGCTAGGCTAGGTTTTAGAAGGTCTGGACTTGACATATGATAATTTTAAAAGGCCTGAGCCTGGCCTATGACCTATTAAATGGTCTTTTTTTTGTCTGACCTGACATTTTTAAAAGTCTGGTCTGGTCTGAAAGTCTATTTAAAAGCTTGTTTCTCATTAAGATTTTCAATTAATTCATATTACTTAAGAAGTCTCATAGGTCGATGTGGTCTACCTCAAGTACTTCAGAGACCTAACTGTGATACGCGAGTATAATTGGGGGATCGCCTGTTTGGTCTACATGTACTCTAAGTTGGATGAGAGATGTGTTTGGAAGGCAAGGCAAATGACGGGGTGTTGCACGCTGCTTACAGTAATTTATTGTTACTAATATTTTCTCAATTGATTTATTATACTTGTTATTAATACTCTGGCTAGCTGGGATATGGGTCATCTCTTATGTATCTGTATCTTCTTAAGCGAGTGATGCACCAGTTTGGCTACTTACAGATTATTCCAAGACCTCCCCATGATTCCATTTCTTCCACCGTCCCTCGCAAATATCTACAAGCGATACTGGATAATTTCGAGAGTCACCTGGTACTAGAAGAATATCATCGAGAGCCAACTCATGTATATTGGACTTGTGTTAAGGGCTACATGACATGGCTCTATAGGGTGTCACACCCTATCATAACACCAGACACTCTTGGAGAACCACCTAGACCAACTAACCAGGAGGTACTTGAGATTCGGGATGAGCAACTAGAGAACATGGAAACGGTATGTTGGCGTGTTGTGGAGATGGGTAGAGACCATGTCACCTATACTGTCACCTATACTAGAGACCATGTCACCTATACTGTTCTCCAACATCTGATTTAACTTCCAATGAGCATACTCAACCCTAAAATAAATAAAAAATTAAACCAACACATTAAAAAATATAAACTAAAGATACTAATGGTAAATACCTATTAGTCGCGGTGCTACCCAAATGCACATATTGGCTTGGTCATTGTTCGACTGAATATTGGCCATGAGTAGCACATCATTAGAGTCACTATCTCCGACATATGTATATTGCATTTCATCATTATCTTTTGCTCTTGCTTCCTTTTTTCTTCGACAGTATCGAGCATAATTGCCAAATCCTTGACAGTTGTAACAGTGTACCTCCTTCAAGTTAACTTTCTTCCCCAAATACTTGTTGTCCATGCCTTTTTGGTTGAATCATCATGATTCTTTGAGTTCTTTCTTGACTTCTCATCATTAGCTAGATTATTTCTTTGATTCTCCTTTTCTTTTCCAAACTTATTGATGAATCTTACTTGCAGTGCCTATTCAGCCACCTTTTCCCTTTATGAGTTCCCCTGCTTCAGCCTCATCTCACGAGCCTCTAATGAAGGTTAAAGTTCTTCCAACTTCATCTCATCTAGGTTCTTAGACTCTTCAATAGACACTACATCTTTCCAATAAGTGTTTCACGTAGCACGGAATAAACCAGAGCTCTTGATGCCACTTGTTAGACGCTGGGCTTAAGGATCTAGAGGGGGGTGAATAGATCTCTCAGAGTTTTTCTGAATTATTTCAAACTTAAGCGAAAGCGGTTCGGGATCGACTCGCGTCTATTCCGGACCGTTATTGAAAAGGTTGTATATGTGATAAAACCATAAAATAATTGGGATTAACAATGAAAGGATAGGTTATCGAATCAATTCGTTGCTCTAATGAAAAACGATTAACTTCTAATTTGATAAACTTTGTTTGCAATGCTTTGATAATGGATGAAGCAAAAGGACAAACACTTGGTGATAATATCCAAATTGATTGTGATTCAATGTGTGGTGAATTGTGATGTTTACGCAAGTTCTTAATACACAATTTTAACACTTGAATCGTTGATCAATTAGCAATTATAACCAAATACGAACAAAACGTAAATGAAAAGATAAAAGCGATAAGAACACGATATTTGTTCAGGCAGTTCGTCGGTCGTCCTCGCTACGACTACATCTGCCCCCAATTCCAAACGGGAATTGGGATGTCTTTCATTATTATTGAAAACAGTTTATACAAAGAAGATAACAAAGTGATAAACGATAAACCAATTTTGTTGATCCTTTGAATCTTCTTCCCCCTTAATCTTGAGCCAGATCAAGGTCTTCCAAGAGCTTCACTTTGATCCCTTTTCTGCAGTGTCTTAAATTGCTTGAACCCTTGTTCTTCAATCTTTACACTCAGTTGGATCCTTGATGAAACCTCTTGATAAAAACCCCCAAAATTCACCAATCTTGGAGGACAAAACCCGCAGATTTTATTCACGAAAAACCCCACAAATATTCACCCACTAGGAATCTTCAATTCCGTTCCATGGACGTTATCGATCTTGAACGCAAACCCTCAATGCAAAAATGACTGTGTGTAGTTGTGTTGGAGTTGAGACGAAGATCGAAGATGAGAAGCCTTTGTGTATCTTTCAGTTGTTGGTGTTGAATACTCAATAATTGACAGCAAACAATATATATGAGAGCTTGTGTGTTAGTGCAGAGCAAACCTACAATTTTGGCATTTTTGAGAAGATAGGTTGACCTGTTGCATTGCTTAGGTCGACCTAACAGAAGCAGATTTAATTGAGTTGAAATTGTTCCCAGTTAGGTTGACCTGTTGAAGGTTTAGGTCGACCTAAAGTCAGTTAGGTTGACCTGTTGAAGGTTTAGGTCGACCTAAAGTCAGTTAGGTTGACCTGTTGAAGGTTTAGGTCGACCTAAAGTCAGTTGTGCTTTTGTTGGTTGTTCACTTATGATGTTTGCCATGAATCGAAAACTCCTTGGTGAGTATAGGCTTGTACTTACATACTCCCCCTTTTTGATGATGGAAAACATTTGATTTAATGGCGAAAGCCCCCCCGTACTAAGCTCCCCCGTACTCAGCTCCCCCGTACTCTCAACACATCTCCCCTTTTGACAACATCAAAAGTAGACAATAAGAGAATAGTAGAAGAGAGTAACATAATAATTTTAACAGAAAGCTATCTTGCATAGCATAATAGTAAAACAGTAGAGCATAATATCCAAACATATTCAAAATACAACCAAGCGAACAAAATATCCAAACAAAACAGAAAATCTTCAGTAGGTCGACTCAGGTTGGATACATGCTGATTCTACTTATTAGTATGCCCAAACATGGTATGTTATGAGTAATGATGATCAACATATACATGTAAATGAGATATATGGAGAAGCATATATGAAGTCACTATAAACATGTTAATTGATAGCATACTATAGTATCAATAATATTTTTGGAAGTGAACAACAAACATGTTACCACTTTCTCAATTTTAAGGTATCTCGTCATCATTACGTAGAGTGGAGTATAATCCTCTTGTCAATGTGGCACGATCCTTGATTTGATGATGAACTACCTTCATACTAAGAGAAATGTTAGCTTGGGCATAATCAATATATAAAGTAAAGGAAATAAAATTAAGTGAACAAACGCATTTAGCTCAAATTAGAGATATCTAGTATCCCTAATTCTCTGCGAATGGTGAAGAATTGCTCCGTTGCAAGAGGTTTGGTGAAGATGTCAGCTAGTTGCTTCTTGCTCTCTACATGTTCAAATATAACTTCTCCTTTTTCTACATGATCTCTTAGGAAGTGATGCCTTATTTCGATATGCTTGGTTCGTGAGTGTAAAACAGGATTCTTGCTTAAGTTTATGGCACTTGTGTTGTCGCACATGATAGGTATACGATCAAGCTTAATACCAAAGTCAATGAGTTGTTGCTTGAGCTATAATATCTGAGCACAGCGGCTTCCATCAGCGACATATTCTGCCTCAGCGGTAGATAATACAACTGATACTTGTTTCTTGCCATGCCAGCTTATCAATGAATTTGAGAATAGATGACATGTCCCACTGGTGCTCTGTCTATCGGATTTGCATCCAGCAAAGTCTGAGTCAGAGAATCCCACCAAATAACATTCATTACCTTTAGGATACCATAGACCATATGTAGTAGTTCCACGGAGATATCGTAGAATTCTTTTTACGGCTTTTAAGTGTGATTCCTTTGGACAAGATTGGTATCTTGCACATATACATACACTAAACATGATGTCCGGTCTTGAAGCTGTGAGATACAATAGTGAACCTATCATGCCTCGGTACAATTTTACATCAACCTCTTTACCTTTCTCATCTTTATCTAGGTTACTATTTGTTGCCATAGGTGTGTTAATCTCCTTTGACTCACTCACTCCAAATCTTTTAAGCAACTCTGTACAATACTTGGTTTGACTTACGAACGTTCCATGACTAAGTTGCTTGATTTGTAGACCAAGGAAGAAGTTCAGCTCTCCCATGAGACTCATCTCAAATTCACTCTGCATAAGCTTAGAAAATTCTTTGACAAGTTTTGCATTAGTCGACCCAAATATAATATCATCTACATAAACTTGAACCAAGAGTATATCTTTATCTTTTCTTTTAATGAAGAGAGTAGTGTCAACTTTACCCCTAAAGTATCCTTGGCTAAGTAGGAATTTGGTTAGACATTCATACCAAGCCCTAGGGGCTTGTTTGAGACCGTATAGCGCATGTTTCAACTTATAAACATGAGTTGGGTACTTGTAATTTTCAAATCCGGTGGCTGAGCTACATATACCTCTTCATTGATATAGCCATTTAGAAAGGCACTTTTGACATCCATTTGAAATAGTTTAAAGTCTTTTGAACAAGCATAAGCAAGTAAGAGACGAATAGCTTCGAGACGTGCTACGGGAGCGTACGTCTCTTCATAATCAATACCTTCCTCTTGATTGTAACCTTGAGCAACTAATCTAGCTTTGTTTCTAGTAATAACACCGTTTCATCAAGTTTGTTACGAAAAAACCATTTAGTACCGATTACTTGATGATCTCCCGAATAAGGGACAAGGTCCCAAACATCATTCCGTTTAAATTGGTTTAATTAATCTTGCATGGCCATTAGCCAATGCTCATCAAGTAATGCGTCCTTAGCGTTTTTCGGCTCAACTTGTGAAACGAAAGCAAAATGATGACAAAAGTTACTTATCTTGGAGCGTGTTGTAACACCCTTTGAGATGTCCCCTATTATGTTGTCAATTGGATGATCTTTAATGTTTTTCCAGGCCTTAGGAAGTTCTTTGTTGTTTGAGATGCTTTCTTTTTCAACATTATCATGAGACTCATCTTTCTCTTTCTTAGCATCTTCCTTCACAACACTTTCACTTTCGTCTTCCTTATCTTTGACAATGTCTTCAGTAGATGGGCCTGCACTATCAAAAGATATACCTTTCTCGACATATTTTGCATAAGATTCATCAAAGGATACATGAACAGACTCCTCAACTATAAGTAACCTTTTGTTGTAAATCCTATATGCTTTACTAAAAAAAATATGCCTTTGTCCAAGTTTTAGCCTATAAATGTAGTTTACTCATATGCCATTAAACATGATGCCTCTTTTCTTAATATGTTCTATTGTGCAGCCAGAATTTGTAAAAGTTACTTTGAAGTCTTTGTCGCACAATTGACTAATACTTAGGAGATTATGTTTAAGACCTTCTACTAGTAACACATCAGTTATAGTTGTGGTAGACGGGTTACCTACACTTCCTTTACCAAGTATAGCTCCCCGATTTTTGTCTCCATAGGTGACATACCCCTTTTTCTTTGTGTGGAACTCAACAAAGAGTGATATGTCTCCCGTCATGTGTCTTGAGCATCCGCTATCTGTTGCACCCCAAAATTTGCCCACATATTTATTCCTAACTAGCTTAGACTTCTCATTTCATATGCATCTCTCCATTAGGGCATCAACATAACGTCATGCATCATTAATCAATAACTTTGCATTGAATCAAGGATCTTGGAAGCTACGGTTTTATATGGTCGTTCATTGTGGGCTTCTTTCTCCTAAAGCTACAAGGTTTTCCTCTATGAAGATTCACCAAGGGAAAGAGGAATATGGGTTGTATATGTGGTGTTTGCGATCATTAATTCGACTGAGATTCATCGGATTTCATGTCGATATGTTCTTATGCGCTTCAATCCTTATCTTCTTCAAGAATCCTCAAGGCATTATTATTATGGTGGGTTGAAATACAAGGGCAATGGCAGGAGAGATTGATTTGTTCATTTATCTTATCAACACAACTTTTGGCTCGCATCATGTACTTAGTACTTCAATTGCGGGTTAATTGAGATTTCGAGAATTAATGATTCAAGACTTGTCGTTGAAATTTGGAAGTGAAGGTTTATTAAGTGGACTTGGATTATTCAGTGGATTTGCGTAAATAAATAAATAAGAGAGTAATCGGAAGTGCTTGGTATTCCCGTTACAAGACTAAGGCGTGCATGATTATTCATCAAAAAGATTTGTTAAGCATTGGTGCAATTCTATTCAAATTCATTCAACCATTCATTCAAGATCCATACATTTTTCCGCTCATTATCATCCAAATTCCAAGCCTAAGTCATGTGAACACCAATCATCATTCAAGTGTTCGAATCATCCTATAAAATTCCGATTCAAAGTAACTATCTCAAATTTCATTACACAAGTCCAATTCATGCTACATAATAGTTACATAAATCCAATCCACATTCAAATTCAAGTTACAAAGTCAAAGCCCATTACAAAAAAGGTCTACTTCGCTTACAAATTGAAGCCCAAAGACCCATTACATCTCATCATCCTATTACATCACCAATACTACTGTATATGGAAAATTACAACAAGAGAAAACGTGAGGAGCCTATTGTTCTTATCCCAAATCCAATCCTAATTGCTCTTTGTTTCAAGTGTTCTCTATGACCAAGCAATGATGGTTTCTCCGTGAAGATATGGTCCAACTGAACGCCGGCTTCAAGGTTCTCGTTGAAGGAATGATTGAATCAAACGCCACTGCTCAAGCAAACCTGCAGCACCACATAAAAACGCATTCAGCATACTTCATAGACATTTTGTATTCAGTTTCAGCATAGTTCAGAAAATCCACCATCAATTCACATCAGTTTAAGCCATTCTACATACCTTATACTATAAATAGCATAAACCAACACATATCATTCATGACACTTACTAACTAGTTTCAAAACCAAACATAACCATACCTAGCTTCACATAACAGTCCTAAACCAGCCAGCCCTACATCACCAAAAAATCATACAACCAATCTCATAAACAGTCGACTTTCAGTAAACACTAACATTTAGCTTATTCTCGAAACAGCCCCGCATCGATTCAATTCGGAAAACAAGAAATAAAATCCGAGAAAAGAATCATGCAGCCTGTTCAACAAAAGAGATAAACCTGCAGCATTCAAACAAATTTCACAGATCCATTCAAAACCCAATACAAGTCTAAACTTGCTGCACAATCCAAAACCTGCCATATTCATTACATCCATACACGATCATCCCTTTTACTAACCAATTAACCTTTTTACTAGTTCCTAACTGTTTTTAAGTTCAAACCTTTCCTAACTTTTTCTAAATAACCAACAAACCCCAAACAGTCAGCAACTAACTCAACCTACAGTTTTGGTTTCACAAAGACTAACCAACATTCAGTCATAACTAACCCAACTGTCAAACATAACTACTTAACAGTGTTCCTAACTAACTTTCTAACGACCAAACAGAATCTCTTATTTCCTAACTGCCAGCTCACAATAACAGAATCATAACCTCTTCTAACTACCTTCTAACAGCTAACAGTTTTCAACCAATTGCTAACAGAAATAACTGAATCAAAACAGAAAAAATGAGAGGGAGAATTCAACCTGGATGCTTCTATAAAATCAGGACCTCCACCTTCATTCAGGCTCTCAACCATCTTCACCACCACTTTCCTCTCCATTCTCTCAGAATCTTCTCTTCATATTCCTCCACTGGTTCTTCAACTCAGAAAAAGCTTCATATTCAATCTCCAAAACCTTCATCTTCGTATGCAATAACCATAAGAAAATCTTCAATGCTACTCACCTTCAACTACAACAACAATCACATCTGAGACTCAAAAAGAAAGCAAGAAAGAGAATCATAGAGGAAGAGCTAAGGGAATCACCTTCAGAATCCTCACACGCTTCATACGGTTCATCGCCACTGAATCACCATCTCCTTCACTACAACTTCACGAATCCACAAGCGTCAATCTTCTTTGTCAACATCGCGGTGATCTCATGCATATTCTCAATACTCTGCAAAAACAGAAAATCACCGTGAGATTCAATAACAATGTTCATCGACACCACCATTCGCACAACACCAAACGCAAAAATCAGAAAAAGACGAAGTTGAAGAAGATAAGAAAGAAAATCAGAAACACGAGACAAGGAGTAAAGCGTACCTGAGGTATCGAAGTCGTATTCTCCAGTTTTCTCATCATCGCCGTTATTGAAGAGGCACCGGAGTTTTTTTCCCCGAGGCTAGAGATTATTGAATTGGGAGTGGAAAACGGAGGGCTGAGAACGATATCGAGAGAGGCGATGTTGATTCGTCTCGATTTGTTCACGGCGGAGATTGGGGGAACTGGGAGAGAGACGAAGGCTGAGAGACCGAATTGAAGAGAGGCTAATGCGCTCCGTTCAGTCACGGCGAGGGAGAGAAGATGAATCGATCGGAGAAGGATCTCCGTCGCAGCACCGCCGTTCACGCGAAGAAGAGGAACGTCTGAGAATACCAATCGCCACATATCAAGTAACCCTAAATTCCTCTTTTATTTATTTCCAATTAACATCAGTACTAACCAGGTTTAATTAGAGATAATTGAATTTAGTTAGGATTAATAGATGTATTAGGTTTAATCATGATAATTAGTATTAACTGAAATTCAAAATAAATAAATTCTGAATCCATGGATCACAAGTTGTTTGGGCCAAGAACGAATTGCCATGTACACCCCCCTTAAGCCCATGCTACATTTTTTGTGCAAAAATCTGGGATGTGAATACAAATTCTGAACAAAAAACAAGCTTTGGGCCATAACATTCTAGGCCCTGCGCCTTGTTAACTGCACAACCATAATTTCAGTTTAACACCCCCCTGACTCACACTTAGTTGATAGATTTTAGGCCTCCTTACTTAGTTTTTTTTACTAGATTTTTAGATAATAAAAAGCATATAAAAATCATAATTTTCTCATTAGATTTTTAGGTAATAACATTAGTTAGAATCATAATTTTTGTTAGACTTTTTAGGTAATAGTTGACATATAAAAATGCAATAAAAAAATATTAGCTTCTTAATTAGGTTTTAGGCTAGTTTAATTTCGACTTTTAATTGATTTCTCCTTCATAAAAAACGCCATAAAAATAGTAGTATTTTTTAGACTAATTTTAGTACTAATTTTTGGATCACTTCTTTTATTTCTTTCGTACCATTTCCATGTTATTTTCATATAATTGTTGTGTGATTTTGTTACTTGTTTCTTTGCCACAATTTTGGCCTATTTTGTCGATATCCTTTATATACTTCCCTTAGATGATAAATAGGATTTAGTGTATAACATTAGATTAGAGAATAGGTTAGTGCCCCTCTTTCATTTCTTTTTCTTTTTCAACATTAAAAAACTTAATAAATACTGATAAGGATCATACCGTTTTGTTTTTTTCTTTCTTTTTGTGGTAGGAAAGAAATGATTGGGGCGTAGGCCCCGATGTATGTTCTTTCCTACTTAGCGGAAGAGAAATGATTGAGGCGTAGGCCTCGGTGTATTTCTTAACCGCTATTTAGAGAAACGATTGTGGCGTAGGCCTCGATGTGCATTCTCTAAATATTCAAAAAATGTATTTCTTAACCAATATTTAGAGAAACGGTTGTGGCGTAGGCCTCGATGTGCATTCTCTAAATATTCAAAAAAAACTGTATTTCTTAACCAATATTTAGAGAAACGATTGTGGTGTAGACCTCGATGTGCATTCTCTAAATATTCAAAAGACTTTTTCTTGGTATGATCTAAGTCACAAACAAATTCCCTTAAAAAACACCAATCAAAAATACTTAAAAAATGCTTAATAAAGGCTCAGACTTAAAACAAAGTAAGGAAGCGATGCGAAGCCTTGTAGTGGGTTTTGTCATCGTGGAATTACAATAAAAAACATAAACCCAAGTTCATTCTGCTGCTTAAGAACATGTTGAGTCCATTCCAGAAGTAGGCGTATAAGTCTCCAAAGGTCGAGCATCGTGGATTGTGACCTCAACCGTTGTTCAACTAAAAAACACAAAACAAATGGAAACTATGGAGTCGAACTACGGTCGTTCTGATTCCTGAAAAGGATACGTAGGCATTGGGTCGCGGGGCCTAAGCGAACACACTTGTAAATAACTCCTTCTTTTCCCCGTATTTCTTTTGCATTCATTCGCATTTAGGTTTTAGACATTAGATACACCCTTTAGATAGAAACAAACATAGGTGGATACCATCGAGTACGATGGGCGTGAGGGGTGCTAGCACCTTCCCCTCGCGTAACCGACTCCCGTGCCCTGTTCTCTGGTCGAAAGACCTTGTCCTTGTTTCGAGTTAGGTTTTTGATATTCCTTTCCCGCAATGGGATGAATATATTAGTGGCGACTCTGATTCCATTTTTCGCGGTAGCGACAGCTGGCGACTCTGCTGGGGATGTGATAGACCTGTGCTGGTCCATTCTTAGCGAG
Organism: Vicia villosa; assembly: GCF_029867415.1. NCBI lineage: Eukaryota > Viridiplantae > Streptophyta > Magnoliopsida > Fabales > Fabaceae > Vicia > Vicia villosa. Next base: position 347,460 of record NW_026705909.1, read on the forward strand.
TCGATCCTAGCCTTTGTTTGTTTCTTTTCTTTGGGTGCTTCTTTGTTTATTTCCTATGTGCTGTATCATTTGTATATATATGTTTGTATATCATGTTTATTTTCTGCTTGCATATCATATTTACTTTCTCGCATTCTGGACTATATTATGGGTCCCCGTGGGGGCCACATATTTTCTCTGTTTGCAGGTTGGGTGGGATGTTACATGAGGTAAAAGGCCCAATACCCAGGCCAGAGTTGACACATAGGATACCTAGGATAGAGTGGATAGTCATGACGCCGATGAGATGTCAGGTCTTGTCTAGTGCGATCATGAGACCCACGCCCAGTCGAGGTTCAAATGGGGTATCATTGTTGGCATGTAGATGCAACGATGGTGGTACCTCAGGAGGACTGATAACGCTGGTTGCCATTTTGACCTACCCTGACCTAGATTCACCTGTGAGTGGGGAGGGATATACATGACAGATACCGTTGGTGACTATTCTATTCTGTTGGTTACTATTGGTTTTCTTGGTATTCAAAAAGGTGTTGGACCTTTGATCTTGTGACATTCGACCTACCGAGGCTTTACATCAATTATTCAGAGGATTGTACAATGGTTATTCAGATTATATGGACCCTTGATCCCATGCTTTTGCATTGCATAACATCATTGTTGTATCCACTTCATTTGTGGGGGATTCTAAAGTCTATTTCCAAAAAAAAAGAGGAAACGAAAAAGTAGAAAAATAGAAAAGATGGAAAAAAAGAAGAAAAGATACTATATGCAAAAAAAAGAAAAAAGAAAAAAAAGAGAGAATAAAAAAGAAACAAAAGTTGATGAAAAGACTTTAGGATCCCTTTGAAATGAAACATGCATTCATACTATCATGCATTTTATATTTCTCTCCGAAGCTTATGGGGGCCCTTTCCATTCAAATTCTGACTTCAACAACAAATTGACTTCTCACCGCTACGTGCTCAAAAGTTAATGATGGAACAACTCCGTGAGGACTTAAATGAGATGAGGACAGAAATAGGGGATTAACATGAATCAGTGTATGGAGGTTATTCAAGCCTTTTCTCTTAGACAAGAAGAGTTGAGAGAGGTTCTTCAAAGGCTAGATGCAAATGTTAATCTCACCCATGAGATTGTCTTGTGAATCAAAATTGTTTGAAATAATGTTGAGATTCCTATTCTTGGTAAGGAGAGTTCACATCATTGAAGTCTTCAAGTTTCCGAGTATTGAAAATAACGAAAAGATTCCACCTCTTGAAGACAAGGTTGAAAGCCATAGAAGATTGTGACTCCGTTAATATAGACATCGTTGGATTGTGCCTAGTGCTTGATGTCAATAGCTGCAAAGGTCATTTATTTTCTCTCTGGATAGTTTGGACATGCAAGCAAAAGTGGTATTCATCTCCTGTACATATGTGGAAATTGCTTGGGGCTCCCGACCGAGGGATAAGCAAGACGTATTCTTATCTTGAGCATTGTGTCATTTGCATTGCTCGAATCCCTAAAGCATTACAAATTTTTGTGTACTTTGTCAGAATATTTTTCCATGTGATAATCAAGAGTGTTCTGCAGAAGCATTTCTCATTCTCAAGCTGTTATTCCATATCATGGGTCATCTCTTCTTGGAATTTTATTCTCAGTGGCCTTTGCTCGTCAATAGAGAAAGAAAGAATATGAGAAATGAACCGATGTAATTTCAATACCTTGTGCTCAGTTATATCCCTGACTGATGGTATTTCAGTTGGTGTTTTGGGTCTTCCTCACCACAGATAGCTCTCTTGAGTTCGATGATAATGCAATATTCTTTCAGTCATGATGGTGGTTACTGTTCTAGCATCTATATTTGGGGCTCCCGATCGAGGGATAAGCAAGACATTGTCTATCTTGAGTATTGCATCATTTGCATTGCTCGAATCCCTAAAGTAAGGCAAAAATGCCCCACTCTTGTACGCTTTTGTTGGAATATTCTTCTGGGAAGTAATCTAAAGTGTGTGGAAGGAACATATGATAAGGCTAAGTGGCTACCATGCTGGGGCACCTGGCCATTCAACCGAGAACTGTCAGCCATTCAAAGACAAAGTTCAAGACCTCGTTGGTTCCAAAGCAATCACATTCACTCCAGGGGGTTTATGCATAAATTGAAGTCTCTATGAGGTATCGCAACTGCAGAAAGCGTTCAAGAGCAATAAGTCCATACGGAGTCAAGTCTCCTCAACAAGGGCATTCATTTAGTTCTTTATTGCATTCTCATTTGTAATCTTTCTTTGTTTGTTTAAGCATTGCTAGCATGTAAAAATTTGTTAATTTCTGAATGAAAACCATAATACATTGTTTATGTTTGTCTTGAAATAATCCTTTCGTTTTCACTCAATAAAAAAAGTGTTTTGGCATTACGATACCAACTTTACTAATCTCTTGCTTAGGCAATGAGCAGAGGGAGAATGATGACAATTAAAAAAATGCAAAATCCCTAATTGTGTGTTTTTGAATAAAACCCTACTGAGGATGTACAGGCATTGTTTCAAATCCCCAAACACCGGAGATATAAGGGAGATAGACCCTTGTTAACCCCTTTGAGCCTTGAAGTAGGAGTTTCTTTTATGGAAAAAACCCTTATTTTTTAACCCTGGGGCAGGGTAGTATTCAGTTAATCTGACCGAGTGTTCAAAACTCATCAAGGGTATGTATCTAAGGATACAACAATGGTTATCCTTCAAAAGGTTGAGGAAATTCAAAACCATGATGGTTATCTCTCACCTACCAAGAGGAAAAAAGATGATGATACCATAATGGTAATTCTTCGTCAATCATGGAAGGAGGCAGTCGCAATCACTTCCAACGAATCAAAGACAATGAGAGGTCACACGACTTGTTCAAAAAAAGAAAAGAAGAAAAAAAATGGCAAAAAAGAAAGAAAAAAAAAAGAAAAAAGCGATGAAAGAAAAATATAGCAATGAAAAGAAAAATTATGCAAGAACAAAGTCGTGTGATAATGAATCAAAAGAATAAAAGGGGAGCGACTGCCATGTCCGAAAAACCTCATTGATTCCTCAACCATTTCAAAATTCCTTGTGAGGGATGAGCACTCATGTTGAGTTAATTGAACTTAGGAGTGGAGAACATCATGAAGGGGGTGGGAACCAAATAATTTTGAGCCTAAAAATCCTTTGTTTCTGAAAACCATGAACCCGGCCAAGATACAACCCTTAAAAGTCCTAATTGAAGTAGGGTTTATTTTGGAGACGCACTCCATTGAGATAGCGTTTAACTGACCCCCAATGAAGCGTAACACATATCTATGTTGGTATTGTATGCCCGCTTTGCATTTCATTCACAATAGGCGGCCACCTCATTGCATAAAAAGTTTTTAAACTTCAAGACTAGCATAGGCTTTGCATTAGAATTATCATTCTCAGAATTAACATTCTCTTGCATACAAAACATTTGCTTAAACATCAAGAAAGTTTCCATGATGAGAATCCGTAAAGAGCTCGATCATGTCAAAGTAAAAGGACTTGAGAACTCCCTAGAGTAAAAAGAAATCATTCCAGAGACTAATATATCAAGGGGCATGTTGCCTGAAGACTCCATTGAGCATAATCAGTTTATACCTTCTTTGATTGACTACCCTGAGGGGAGAAGTCTGAATACTCTATTGACCATGAGCGGTGGATACTCTCTTTGATTAAGTACCCTGAGGGGGAAAGTTTGAACGCTCCGTTGAGCACGGTGAAGTTTCTTCCACAGTTTGTTTGACTTCAAAAGAAGTAAACTTGAGGATTATGATAAGATGCACACAATCAGGGGCAATCAAATCGAGGTTTGACATCTCAAATTCAATCAATATGGGTCAATCAAGTCGAGGAATCTCTCTCTTGATTATGACCAATCTGAAGTAGTGATGTCGAGGCATCTCTCTCAAAATTCAGTCAATCTGGGGCAATTACGTTGAGATTCGAAAAATTTCTTCAAGGATTTGTTGATCAAGAGAAAGAATATTTCAAATAAGTGAATATGCTGGGGCAGAATTATCTCAAGTAATTGTGGTGCAAGGATCCTTTGAGGAAAATCCTTTCATAAGTCAGGCAGCCTGGGCATAATCTTTTGATTTGTATTGAAGGAACCGTCATTCACTTGTAAAGTGCAGTTGACCATCACAAAGTTGATAAGTATCATAATGCTTTTCCCCAACAAGTTACTCTCTCCCCAAGCATAGGAGTTTATTTCTCCTGAGAGTTGATTCCATTCCTCAAGTATAGGAGTTTATTTCTTCTGGAAAAGTCACTCCCCGAGCATAGGAGTTTATTTCTCCCAAGAATTATTTCCCTCCCCAAATAGGAGTTTATGTCTCCTCGGAGTTGTTCCAATTCTCCCAACCGTGGTTCCTTATCTGGATTTCTAATCCCCACCATGGTGAATTGAGGGAATCTCCTCAAACTAAAAATTATTCAAGCAATGGCACATGGTGAGAAGTCAGAAATTATTCTTCAAGCCAACAATCATAAGTATATCTTGCAAGTCAAAGTCCAATGTCTATTGGCACCCCCCACAGAGTTCTTAACACTAAGGGGATTCTCCCTGGTGTTTACCTCTCCTGAGGTCAGAGACAAAGCTCGATCTACAAGTCAGCGGAATATTCTCTAAAGGGCCCTCGTTATCTCTGCATATAGTAATCATTGCATTCACATTGCATCTACAAAAACGCGTAGCATTTCCATGAATATGGAGCATTACGTAATTGAAAAAATCAAACATGCATCACTGCATAAGCCGAGTTTGTTTGTGCTCCAAAGGCACAAAGTAGTATATCCCCAAAAGAAGTCTCACTTTCTCCCTCCAGTGTGGATTGAATACAAAGTCTTCCTTCGTCAAGATAATTGTCTCTTTGGTTATTTCCCGTTTGCTGAGCTCAATCATTTGGATAACCCATACTTTGTGTGTGTGGCAATTCGAATGATTGTCACTCTTGTGGAATTACCCCCCGCCTTTTGGCCTGAGGGAACCATGTAGTTCTTGTGTTCCATATATAACAATACTTCCTTCAAAGCCCAGTGGTTACTGGAAACATCTAATAGAGTCTGGTCGTCACCAGTCCTCTCTTTGTATTCACTTTTTGTGAGTCTCCTTACTGCCTTTTGCATAAGGGATACCTCTTGCTTCTTGCAAGTCTTGTTTTGGTTATTTTCCCGTATGCTGCGTGCAGATTAGGGTGCGAATGAGGGTGGGCATTCAACCCATCTCATTTTTCAATCATTTGGGTAATCATACTTGGTGTGTGGCAACTCGAATGAATGCCACCCTTGAAGAGTACACCCCGCCTTTTGGCTGAGGGATCCATGTAACTCTTATGCTTCGCAAGCATCAACATCCCCGTGAATGTTCAGTGGTTACTGTCATCCGCATGTCGAGTCTAGTCGTTACTAGTCTTATTTCGGTTATTTTCCCGCATGCCGCATGCATAATAGAGTGCGAATGAGGGTGGGCTTTCAACCCATCTCATTTTTCAATCATTTGGAATCCATACTATGTGTGTGGCAATTCGAATGATTGCCACCCTTGAAGGGTTACACCCCGCCTTTGGCCTGAGGGATCCATGTAATTCTTATGCTTCGCGAGCATCAATATCTTCTTGAAAGCCCAGTATTTACTGGCATCCCCTGATTGGTTCTAGTTGTCACTAGCCTTTCTTTCAGTCAAGCCCAATAGTTATTGGCATCTCTTTCGAATTTAGTGTTCATAAACATCCCCAATAAAGTCTAGTCGTTACTAGTCTTCTTCAATAAAGTCCAATGATTATTGGCATACCTTTTCAGATCTAGAGTCACCCTTCGGCTGTGTCTCTTTTTAAAGTCTAACTGAGGTTAGCAAATAGGATCGGTTTCCCCTTCGGCTGGTTACATCCTTTATAGAGTCACCCTTCGGCTGTGTCTCTTTTTAAAGTCTAACTGAGGTTAGCAGATAGGATCGGTTTCCCCTTCGGCTGGTTACATCCTTTATCGAGTCGTCCTTCAGTGGTGTCTCTCTTTGAAGTCTAACTAAGGTTAGCAAATAGGATCGGTTTCCCCTTCGGCTGGTTACATCCTTTATCGAGTCACCCTTCGGCTGTGTCTCTCTTTGAAGTCTAACTAAGGTTAGCAAATTAGGATCGGATTCCCCTTCGGCTGGTTTCATCCTTATCGAGTCACCCTTTGGCTGTGTCTCTTTTTGAAGTCTAATTAAGGTTAGCAAATAGAATCGGATTCCCCTTCGGCTGGTTTCATCCTTTATCAAGTCACGCTTAGATTGCGTCTCTTTTTGAAGTCTAACTGAGGTTAGCAACCTGTTTAAGGTCCACCTTCGACTGGTATCTCTTGATAACATGCAACATTCTTTGTTGTACCACAGAATGCAAATTTTGATGGTACTTTTGGGTATTCAATCCACTTACACCTCTCATGTCCAGAACTTGTGTCGTTCGTACATTCAGGTTCAAGAAGATTGAATAGGGGCATCTGTTGCACCCCAAAATTTGCCCACATATTTATTCCTAACTAGCTTAGACTTCTCATTTCATATGCATCTCTCCATTAGGGCATCAACATAACGTCATGCATCATTAATCAATAACTTTGCATTGAATCAAGGATCTTGGAAGCTACGGTTTTATATGGTCGTTCATTGTGGGCTTCTTTCTCCTAAAGCTACAAGGTTTTCCTCTATGAAGATTCACCAAGGGAAAGAGGAAAATGGGTTGTATATGTGGTGTTTGCGATCATTAATTCGACTGAGATTTGTTGCACCCCAAAATTTGCCCACTTATTTATTCCCAAATGGCTTTCACATTACATTCATACACATATTTCATATAGGCCATTCATCCAAGGCATTCATCCATATCACTGTCACTATCCAAGAAAACCGGTGAAAAAGAGGCTGAGGTTGGGGATATTCTTGGTAAAGAATAGTCAGATCTGAGGTCTTATTGAAGAGGATCATTTCCATTTGCATACTCCTAAAATCAGGGTTTTACTCTCTCCGAGTCAAAGCTCTGATTAAAAAGAATTGACCTTTTGAGTACAAAAATGCAAATGCTTGAAGAAGTACTCACTGGAGTCTCTTTGGTTGAAAGTTGATTGAGAATTGTATCGGAAACTGATTAATCGGGAAATTCATCTGAAATCAGAAAAATCAGGAAATGTTGACTTTTTGGTTAAAGTCAAAGTCAACTGGCAATATTGATTATTTGGTGGAAAATTGATCAAGAAAAATCAATAGAATGAATAAAATCAAGCAAATCATCAAAATTCCATTTTTGGAAAGTTAGTTGAAATTCAAGATTTCTAAAAAAGGCAAGTTCTATACTTAGAAAAATTTGGGGAGTTTTGGAATTCTCAAACTTAGCTGGGCAGCTGACTTCAGAGCATATTTACACAAGGATCTAGGTCTTATTTCAAGACAAGTTCAAGAGCAACATTGTTCCTTTCACGGCCCTCTATAACTCTCTAATTGGAAGTTTTCTTATTTGAGGCTTGGTTAAAAAGATAAAAGGCAAGAAAGTTTGAAGAATGACATGAAAACCATGTTCCACACTTAGAAAAATTCTAAGAGTTTGAAACTTGCCAAGCAGCTGACTTTGATCCCAGTTTACACGTACTTCTAGGCCTCAATTCAAAACAAGGTCAACATCAAAAATATTCACTTCATAGCCCTCTACAATGTTATAGTTGGGAGTTTTTTCATATGACATACGGATTGGGAGTTATTGAAGAGAGAAGTTGGCAGGATCTCGTTGTATACGAGGCAAAAAGTTAGGCACAAATATGAGGCATACGTGAGCCTTTCGTCGAACTCGTGGTGCGCAGAATTCAGAGCTAGTTTTAGAAGTCTACGAGCGCCCATTGGGGCCGATGTTGGTGTCAGATTGTTCTCTGCCATGTCCTCGTTCAAATGGTACAAAGGTTAAAGCCTTGGGGCATGCTTAGGACAAATGAGAAAGCTCTGAACTCGTGCCCTGACCGAGGCGGGATTTTGTCAAAAGGCATGAGCCAAGGCGAGGGCACGCGTGTAGGGATGATGCAGCCACAATACATCATGTTTCAGATCATTTCTATCCTATCTCCAAGTCTTATTTCAAGAAGTTTTCAACACCAACCTCATTCATCTCCATCTCTTCTTCATTTTGAAACCAAAACCATGGCAAATAGGGATTCGTGGCAAGAGGTATATGCATGTAAAGTAAGTGTTCTAAGTTTGCTAGTTGGTACACATTTGTCCAGTCAATTAGGTACTCAACATGGGGCATGCAGTACCTTAATTTTGCTTGCGAAATGCTGCACAAAAGGGGAGGATTAGCTGCTAAGAGAATGGGGTCACCATCCATACTATACTAGGCACTCTCATCACAATTTTTCCTTTGGGCCATGCATGATCTTACTCATGTGAAAGGTGAAGAAAAATATGCTACAAATATCCAAACTTGTGCATTAAGTTTGAAGAAAATATAATACTCTATGCTTGCACACACCATATTCCATACACTACACTATATAAACAAAAGCTTTACACTTTCAAGAGGGAGATTTCATTTTTTCTTTTCTCAGTTTTCACGCTTCTCATTGCTCTCTCCTCATCCTCACTCCCTCATTCCCACATAACAACCGTAACAAACTTCTAGCAACCTACACCTTCATCATCAACCTCTCCCACTACGAACCTTCAACCTTCTCTTCCATCCAAGACTGCAACCATCACTCTCCATACTCATGTGCATGGATCCGTAGCTTCCTCCATAGATGCGTATCTCAAGACTCAAGATTCATCACCGTTACCATCTTCACGGTTTCTCCATCACTTTTGAAGCAAGATTCATCCACTCAGAGCTACGCGAATCTTTGAGTTTATTTCTCAAAGATTTGAAAACAAGAATCTAAGAAGTTTTTTTTCATCTTTGAAATTCGCTCTGCATTCAAGCGCTCTTCGGTTGAAAGATCGTTCAGGTAAACATCCCTTGCCCTTGCATTAGAAGCATGTATAGGCCTGGAACCCGTCATCAGGGATTGGGTTAGGATTTAGACCACCATGTTTGCACTGAAGTTGTTGCATATTCATTGAGCATGTATGCTGTTTGCGTGATATAGACTTCTTATGAGTGTATGAGTTGCGTATTTGAATTCCTTATGGTATGAGGATTACTTTGATACTTGTTTTGTGTGAATTAGGGAAGATCTTGAATGTTAGGGTTTAGGAAGTGATTCGGTTTGAATGATAGGATAGGAATTAGAAGAAACTAGTTGCAGATCCGTAATCAGTGCGAAAAAACGAGTGGAAAGATGTCTGCTTTTCGCGTTTCTGGAAAATTCCATTCACCTCCGCCGCCGAAGCTGGCCGGAGAAGACGACCGGAGGTCCGTCTCCGGCGTCTGCGTTCCTCTCCCATGCCCTTTCCGTCGTGCTTACGTGGCTTCCATGCTATGGCCCATGTTCCCACTTTTTGGCTTATTTTGGTTTATTCCAATCATTAGAATGGTGAGGTGGCGCGTCTTAATTGGCTCTTGAACCAAGTTTTGTCTTTTATGACTTAAATTCCACTTGACCCATTGATGTGTACATATGTGTATTATTTTTATGTTACGTTTTATTAAGACTATAGTAACATGTTGGAATGAATAAATGCAAGTAAATGAAATAAATAAATGATAAACAAAAAATGGAATAAAAAGAATGATAGTGGATTAAGTTTGAGAACTGGGCTTAGCACCATTGATTGCTGCACCCCCCTTGCGTTAGGCCCAAGCGCTACTTTCAACTAACTTCAGTTCATTGCTTTTACTAACACACCCCTCCTGCTAGGCAGATTTAAGTTTTTGTTTTAATTTTGTTTTACCTCAAATTTTTGACTCATAAACCAGTTTTAATTCAAATAAAAAATAAATAAAAATATGTTTTAAATAGAATAATGTGTGTAGAAATTTTTGATATTTTTGTTAGATTTTTAGAACTTAGGTTGTTGTTTTTAATAAATCATTTTCTTTAGTGTGTTCATTGTGTTTTTTAAGTTTGATCGGTTTTGCGAATTAATTTTGTTTAATACCTTAGGAGTAGAATTTGATTGCCATTTTTTGTTTGATATCAGTAGACTCATATACCATATTGTGTGAAAAAAAATAAAAGTTTAATTCTATGTTTTGGTTAGGTTTTCATTAGATTTTCTATACCCGATTTGTGTGCGTTCCTAAACGGATAACCATGTGAATTTGACCTATAATTTGCTTTGCATTTATGCAATTGACTTAGTTTCTTTTTGTACATAGAAGTAGGCATGTTTAGAGGTCCTAAGACCTGGAGTTGAATTTTTCAAGTCATGTTTTCTTATTTTACTTGATTTTTCTTTTTTACTTGTAGATAACTCACCTTTGGTTAACGATTGCACCATAACTTGTCCGAACGACCTATAATTTTGTGTGAAACTTCTTGACTTGTTTTGTGATTGCTTAGACACCTTTTAGAGGTCATTAGCTACTGACTCATAGCATTTGATTACATCTTTCTAACTTCACTCCTAATTTGAATTCTATTAACTAGTTTTGACCTAGTTTTGTATAGTTTTGTTAGAACTTTGTTTGTTTCAAGTTAATTGACTAACATAGATTGGTATAAGGTCTTGGACCTATAAATGAACTAATTGCTACTGACTTTAAGCTTTGTTCATGTTTTTCATTTGCTTTTTGTTTCGATTAACGGATGTTTGTTCGATGTTTGTTCGCTAATCGTTAAGTAACGATTTATGCGATACTTTGGTAACTCTTTGTGAATATTTTCGTGTAGTGCCATATGGCTTTTGTGTTTGATTTAGGACACTTATTTCCTTGGTTTTCTACTGCCCTAGGGCTTTCTTCCCTCTTTCTTATGCTTTGCCTCTTCTTTCACACTTTGATTGTTGTTAGTTTAAGAGGCGACGATTATTTGTTCTTCCTCCACCTTTTGTGGATTGTTTTCTCTTGGGATTCATTGTGTGTAGTCTCTCTTAGGAGTAGACTTGGTTAGGGACTTCATTAAGTCACCTACCTTGCTTGTTGCTTTTTCTAATCTCTTACTATATGCTTACCATGTTCCCGTAGGGTGGTGACTTCAATCTTCATTAAGATTAGTCACATAGAACAACTTAGGTTGTAGTCTATGCATGATAACATAGGTAGAGATCCCTTATCCTTGACCTTAGGGTCACTTCTAGAATAGAATAACTTAGATTAGAGAATAGGTTAGTTCCCCTTTGTTCATTCTTTTCTTTTTTCAACTTTAAAACATTAATAAATAAAGATACGAATCACATTAAGAAAGTGATAGAGAAATGAGTGGGATGCATTCCCTAATCTGTTTCTCAATCACTTAGTGGCATAGAAATGAGTGGGATTCATTCCCTAATCTGTTTCTCGGTCACTACTTAATGGGAGAGAAATGAGTGGGATTCATTCCCTAATCTGTTTCTCGAACATTAATTAATGGGATAGAAATGAGTGGGATTCATTCCCTAATCTGTTTCTTGAACATTATATAATGGGATGGAAGTGAGTGGGATTCATTCCCTAATCTGCTTCTCGATCATTATACATTTTTATGTGATTCTAATCGCAAAGTAAATTCCCTTAAAAAATACCCAACCAAAAACATTTAAAACACTTAATAAAGGCTCGAATTAAAACAAAGTGACGAAGTGGTGCGAAACCTTGTATTGGGTTTTGTTCATCATGTAGTTACATAAAAAACACAAACCCAAGTTCACTCTTTTGCCTTGTTAGGCGCTTAAGAACATGTTAAGTCCTTTCCAAAACTAGGCGTATAAGTCTCCAAAGGTCGAGCATCGTGGATTGTGACCTTAACCGCTGTTCAACTAAAAAACACAAAACAAATGGAAACTATGGAGCCGAACTACGGTCGTTCTGATTCCTGAAAAGGATACGTAGGCATTGGGTCGCGGGGCCTAAGCGAACACACTTGTAAATAATTCCTTCTTTTCCCCGTATTTCTTTTGCATGCATTCGCATTTAGGTTTTAGACATTAGACACCCTTTAGATAGCAACAAACATAGGTGGATACCATCGAGTACGATGGGCGTGAGGGGTGCTAACACCTTCCCCTCGCGTAACCGACTCCCGTGCCCTGTTCTCTGGTCGAAAGACCTTGTTCTTGTTCTGAGTTAGGTTTCCTGGTATTCCTTTCCCTCGATGGGATAAATATATTAGTGGCGACTCTGATCCATTTTTCGCGGGGTAGCGACAGCTGGCGACTCTGCTGGGGATGTTGATAGACCTGTTGCTGGTCCATCCTTAGTTGAGTCGATCCTAGCCTGCGTTTGTTTGTTTATTTACTGGGTGTTTATTTGTTTTTATGTCTATGCCTTGTATATATGTTTACATGTTTACTTTTTTGCTTGCATATCATGTTTATTTCTGTTTGCACATCATGCATATGGATTATATTCTGTGTTCCTTGGGGTCTTCTGTTCTGTTTTGCAGGTTGGGTGGGTTGTTCTATGAGGTAAAAGGCCCAATACCCAGGCCAGAGTTAACACATAGGATACCTAGGATAGAGTGGATAGTCATGACGCCAACAGAATGTCAGGTTCTGTTGATTGCGATCATGAGACGCACGACCAGCTGAGACTCGAATGGGATACCGTTGTTGGCATGTATTTGCAACAATGATGGTGTTTCAGGAGAGTTGCTAACGCTGGAGACCTTTTGACCTACCTTGACCTAGATTCACCTGTGAGTGGGGTGGGATATTCATGACAGGTACCGTTGGTGACTATTCTATTCTGTTGGTGACTATGGTTCTCATGGGTTTGCGGTATCTATGCCGGATTTTTGGTCCTGCAACATCCAATCCTGTTCAGAAGAAACATACACTTCTCCTATGTGGGGAGGATCTTTCATTGCATCATAATCATCATAGCATGTTTAATTTCAAAAAACAAAAAGGAAAAAAAAAAAGAAAAAAAGAAAAAAAAAAAAAGAGAAAAAAAGAAAAGAGATTAATATTCATATGCATGCCATTTTTCAGGTGTCCAAAGTCAACACTTCTCATCAAGAATGGCTAACAGTGTGACCGTCAACAAAAAGACTACGAAGCATACCTTCTCTTGCAGTTTCTACCGTGAGGATATAACACCTTTGGTTCGATTGAGCACCCGAGTTACTGGGCAAAATTTGGATGAATTCAGAAAGACTTATGGCCACGTTCTGCTTATGTTAACTACTCGTATTGATGAGTGGGGTCTCTACACTCTTCTTCAGTTTTATGATTCTGAGCTGCGCTGCTTTACCTTTCAAGATTACCAACTAGCCCCTACTCTCGAAGAGTATGCACACATTCTCCAAATCAAAGTTCAACATAAGGTTCCTTTCGTGTGTGCACCCGAGAAGCCCAAAATGGATCGCATTGCTGGTGCTCTTTATTTGAGCATGAAGGACGTTAAGGATAACTGGAAGCCTAATGGTGGGACCCATGGATTCTATGTGAAATTTTTGATGAGGGAAGCTGAAACCCTTGCTGATAAGGAAAAGTGGAAAGAATTCAATGCTCTCCTGGCCGTCATGATCTATGGATTAGTGATGTTCCCGAATATTCCAAATTTTGTTGATCTCACTGCCATTTGTCTCTTCATGGATCAAAATCCTGTACCCACTCTGTTGGCCGACACTTATTATGCCATCCATTCTAGGTATGGAAAAAAGGGATCAGTTGGGGGTTGTTTGCCAATACTGTACGAATGGTTTTCTTCACATTTGCCTAAAAGCGGAGCATTTGTCACTACAAGAGATTCACAGAAGTGGCCCCAAAGGATTATGGGACTTACTGCAAATGATATTGTTTGGTATCACCTCCGAACGGACATCGAGCAAGTTATAACCAGATGTGGAAGTTTTGGCAATGTTCCTCTCATAGGGACAAAAGGAGTTATCAACTATAATCCGAAGCTAGCACTGCGCCAGTTGGGTTTTGTACTGAAGGACAAGCCTTTGGAAAAAGAGATATTTGAGTCCGTTTGTTTTGAAAAAGGAACCGATCCAGAAGGTTTGGAGAAAGTGAGGAGTGCGTGGAACAAAATTCATACAGAAGACCGAACTACCTTGGGGGGAAAGAATGCCATTGCTAAGAAAGCTTATACTGAATGGGTTGAAGAAAGAGTTAAGGAGCGCCTGCTGCCTTTCCCGAAGGTTAGCCCTCTATATGAACAACCACCTGAGATTTTAACTGCCACTGTACCAGCTGAGGAGTACAACCAAGTACATGTGGAGAATATCAGGTTGCGAGAAAAAGGGGAAGACGCTAAAATAAAGTACTTCTTGGTGGATCAGAAAAGGGCTGAATTAGCACATGAGGTTAAAATACTGAAAGGAGGATCTTCCAGAGTTCAAAAAAGGGCTAGAACTGAAAAGGGTGAAAGAGTTACCACTGTTCGTATTGAGGACCATCAAAGGGTTATAGGAGAAGCGGTAAAGAAAGCAGAAGAAAAGCTCAAGCAAGAGTACAGAGAAGATTTAAGGGCTCACAAGCTCAGAGTAGAGAAAGAGGCTAGGGCCGAGGTAAAGGGTTTGAAAAAGAAGCTTGAAGAGGAAACCACTCAGAGGGTAGCAATCAAGAAGAAGCTTGAGGAGGAAATTACTCAAAGGTTAGCCGTGGAGACACAACTCAAAGGTAGTCATCTCCGTTCCGCTTGACTAACAGAAGAGAATGCAAAGCTCAGAATCCAGATAGCAGAAATGGAAAGCACATCTGAAAAGAATACCCTCCCTGATTGCAAAGGATGTGAGAGCTTGGTGGCCCACTGTGATATGTTAGATGGGCAGTTGTTTCGCAAAGATGTGGTGATTCAAAGTTTTGTCAAAGGAAGAGATCGAGAAGTGACTAAGAAGATGTTTGATGAAACTAAGAAGTGGAGCGACGAGCACTTTAAACAAGGAGGACCTTTGTTTTACACCAAGATGGATTAGTGTTTGAGCTTGTATTTCATGACCACCACCAGGCTTGTTGGATGGGGTCCTTTGTCTTTTCTGTTGTTTGAACTATCTTGTTAATGTATGGGTATGCCCAAACTCAAAAAAAGATTATTAATGAAATTTGAGTCTTTTTGTTCCCTCTTGATGCTTATCTTTTGTCACATTGTTAAACATTCTTGATTAATATTAAATATTTTGGATACTCTGAAAATGGCACCTCACATCATATGCACACATGCGCCTCATGCACATCATGCACAAACAGGTACATCAGATGGTGTTCTTATCTGACTGATCAGGTTTTCTCTTTCAGCAATTGCACCTCCGCCTACACACCGCTACTACACAAGGGCTAATCACTCATTGCAAATGGATCAGTTAAGGGACGATCTTATCCAGATGAGAACTCAGGTTACTGCTCAGATGGCTCAGTTCATGGAAGTCATGCAAAACATGGCTGATCGCCAAGAAGAACTCAGAATCAGGATGGACACAGTTGCTCAGGTTGTTGCGGACCCCCCACAAAGAAATCCTGCTGATATTCGTGTCAATGGTGAATCTGTGATCGGAGGACCTGGTGTAATTCCTCCTGCTGCTAATCAAGGTAATCCTTATGGGCCTCCCCAGCCCATTCCTGAAGGACAAGCCACACAACAAATCAGAAGAGCTGCTGCCATCCCCGTGTTGGAAGAAGATCGACATGAGGATCTATTTCCTGAAAGTGAGTTGGGATTTCCACATGATGCTGGAAGGTTGTTCAGAGGACTGGAGGAAAGGATGAGGGCCATGGAAGGCCAAGGACTCGGTATGGACATTAATGACTTGGGTTTGGTTCCTGGTGTCCGTGTGCCGCCAAAATTCAAAGTGCCAGATTTTGAGAAGTACAAGGGGAATACTTGTCCCAAGACCCATGTCCGAGCTTACTACCGCAAGATGCATGTCTATTCCGAGGATGAGGGGCTGTTGATGCATTTCTTCCAAGATAGCCTAACTAGGGCATCTTTGGAATGGTATATGAGGCTGGAAAGAGCTAGTATTCGAAGCTGGAGAGACTTGGTTGATGCCTTCATAAAGCAGTATCAATATAATGTTGACATGGCACCCAATCGCACTCAATTGCAGAATCTATCTCAGAAAGCTAATGAGTCCTTCAAAGAATACGCGCAAAAATGGCGCGAGTTGGCAGCCAGAGTTCAACCACCTATGTTGGAGAGAGAAATGATGGACCTGTTCACCAATACTTTGGAAGGTCAATACTATTCTGCTTGTTCTGCATCCTCGAGTTTCGCCGAGTTAGTCATGATCGGTGAGAGAATTGAAAGTGGAATCAAGGCTGGTAGAATTCAGAATCCGAGTGCTGCTAGTTCCTCCTCTGGGGTTGTGGGAAAGAAACCTTATAACGGGTTTGCCAAGAAAAGAGAGGGTGAGACGAGCGCTGCTTATTATGGTAAAGGCAAAAGCCAGGCTCATCAACAAGTGGCCGCCGTGACTATACCGAATGTTCCATTTCAGCAACATCAGCAACGAGGGTATACTCCGCGCCAGTATCAACCAAAGGCACCTGAGAGAACTTTTGACCCAATCCCGATGACATATGCACAAGTATTGCCATACCTCCTCGACTTGAAGTTGGTACAATTAAGAACTCTAGCAACTCCTGCTAAGTTGCCTCCTAACTGGGATGCTAATGCAAGGTGTGAATTCCACTCTGGAGCACCCGGGCATAACATTGAAAACTGTAAAGCATTGAAGTATCAGGTTCAAAATCTTCTCGACTCCAAGGCCATTGAGTTCACTCCTACTCCAGGGCCTAATGTTGTTCAAAATCCCATGCCCCCTCATGGGTCTCATGCTGCAAACGCCCTCGATTGTGTTGAAGATACTCGTTTGGTTAAGGACGTGACTGAGTTAGGCTCTCTGTTGCCTTTACTTAAAGTAGAATTATTGAGAATGGGTCTATGTGCTGGTTGTGGAGAGTTGTGTAATGATTGCATGGCCACTTCCTCAGTTTGTGACAAAGTGAAGAATGGTATTCAACAGTTGATAGATAGTGGGTATCTACAGTTTGAGCGCATACGACGGCCCGAGGTATTTGAGAATGAAATTAATGTGGCATCCATTCCCTACACTCCTGCTAAAATCCCAATTCCTGCTAGAGCACCTCCTTTGGTTATTACATCACCTGGTCCCGTTCCGTATACTAGTGAGAAAGCAATCCCATGGAATTATGGCGGAGAAGTTTTCTACCAAGGGGCCAAGTATGAGATTAAAGCACCGGTTGAGAAAGAAGATGTTGATAATGTTGTTGGCATTGGAAGAATGACAAGAAGTGGTCGTATTTTCAACCCTCCCCAGAGTACTCGCGATGACAATACAGAAGCTCAAGCTCAAGCAAAAGGGAAAGGAGTGACAGAAGATACTATAGACCAGGGGCAAAGTTCTAATTCTGAAGATACTATGGCCAAAGAGATGGAAGAGTTCCTAAAGATCATCAAGAAGAGTGAGTATAAAGTGGTTGACCAGCTGAGCCAAACTCAATCTAAGATCTCGATCTTACAGTTGCTCTTATGCTCCGAGACGCATCGAAATGCTTTATTGAGACTCCTAGGCACTGCCTTTGTCCCTCCTGAGATCTCAGTAAATCAGCTTGAAGGGGTTGTGTCTAATATCAATGCTGGAAACGGATTGGGATTCACTGATGCAGATTTGCCTTCTGAAGGTAGAAAACATAATAGAGCTTTGCACATATCTGTGGAGTGCAAGGGGACTATATTATCTCGTGTTCTTGTTGATAATGGATCTTCTTTGAATGTGTTACCAAAGTCGTCTTTAATGAGGCTAGACTATTCTGGTGTTGAGATAAGGCCGAGCGAATTAACTGTGAGAGCCTTTGATGGCTCAAAGAGGTCGGTATTTGGGGAGGTTGATTTACCAGTGATGATAGGTCCTCAACTCTTCACTATTACTTTCTTTGTGATGGATATCCACCCGGCCTACAGTTGTCTCCTGGGGCGTCCATGGATCCATGCTGCTGGGGCCGTGACTTCCACATTGCATCAGAAACTCAAATTCGCCACTCAAGGGAAGATAGTCACAATATGTGGGGAGGAAGAGCATGTGGTAAGCCATCTTGCGTCTTTCAAATATATTGATGTAGAAGGGGAGGTCCACGAAACACCTTGTCAAGCGTTTGAGGCTGTCCAGACTATCAAGATCCCTTATGTTGAAAAGAAGAAGTTGGAGGCTCCTATGTCTTCACTAAAGGAAGCCAAAGCTGTGGTTGAATCTGGTCATCCTGAAGGATGGGGCCGAGTCTTGGATCTACCAATCAAGCAGGATAAGTGTGGGATTGGATATCAGTTGGGGCAGAGTTCTTTTGATGGGCCCTTCAAGAAGCCTGGAACCTTCGTTCCGATCAAGTTCTCTAGTGCTGGCATTGTCAAGGATCATATTTGTGCTGCTGATGATGATATGGATAGTGATTATGACATTGAAGAATGGATCAAGCCGTGTGTCCCGGGACAGAAGCTTCTCAACTGGTCATCCGAAGACATCATCTCAATTACTCTTGATCAAAAGTAATAATGTTTGTTTTTGTTTATCATGCAATAATTCCTGTGTTCTGCCCAAGACACAGTGAACATATGTAGGGCCTCATTTGTTGTTTTTCAATGTTAAAATCATTAATAAAAGGACGTTTTTGCATTCAAATATTTTGTTCCCTGTCTTTCATTTTTTTTACTTTTACATTTATAATTAATAAAAAAATATATAATAAAAATGGCAACGTTTCTTATTCATCATCATCACTCCATTCTAAAATAAAGCATAAATCATAATCCATGCAGATCCATCGCTCCTCCAGATTCTGTTGATAACGATCTTGCTATGCCTCGTTATGACTTTGACAACCCGATCTACGCCGCTGAAGAAGGGGATGAAGAAGATTGTGAATTGCCTGATGAGTTGGCCAGATTGTTGAAACAAGAAGAGAAAGTGATCGAGCCACATCAAGAGCCTATTGAGACGGTGAACCTTGGCACCGAAGAGACAAGAAGGGAGGTTAAAATAGGGGCTTCTTTGAATGAGAATGTGAAAGAAAAGTTGATTGGAATGTTGAAGGAGTATTCTGATATCTTCGCATGGTCTTACGAAGATATGCCTGGATTAGATACTGATATTGTTGTGCATAGGCTACCCCTTAAAGAAAATTCTCCGCCCGTCAAACAGAAACTCAGAAGAACACGTCCGGATATGTCCAAGAAAATCCAAGAAGAGGTTCAGAAGCAGTTTGATGCAGGTTTTCTTGCTGTAACAGTTTACCCACCATGGGTCGCCAACATTGTACCTGTACCTAAGAAAGATGGGAAAGTACGAATGTGTGTCGACTATCGAGATCTGAATAGGGCGAGCCCGAAGGATGATTTCCCGCTTCCTCACATTGATGTATTGGTAGATAATACTGCTCAATTCTCAGTTTTCTCCTTCATGGACGGTTTTTCTGGTTACAATCAAATAAAGATGGCGCCCGAGGACATGGAAAAGACAACATTCATTACGCCTTGGGGCACCTTTTGTTACAAGGTCATGCCGTTTGGATTAAAGAATGCTGGGGCAACCTATCAAAGAGCTATGGTGACTTTGTTTCACGACATGATTCATAAAGAGATTGAGGTCTATGTGGACGACATGATTGCAAAGTCCCATACTGAAGAAGAGCACCTGGTTCATCTGAAGAAATTGTTTGAAAGGTTAAGAAAGTTCAGGTTAAGGTTGAATCCCAATAAATGCACCTTCGGAGTGAGATCAGGAAAGTTGCTTGGTTTCATCGTAAGTGAAAGGGGTATCGAGGTCGATCCCGCCAAGGTAAAAGCTATACAAGAGATGCCTGAGCCGAGAACTGAGAAACAGGTTCGTGGATTCTTGGGAAGGTTAAATTATATTGCAAGGTTCATCTCACACCTTACCGCCACGTGTGAACCTATCTTCAAGCTATTGAGAAAGAATCAGGCAATAAAGTGGGATGACAATTGTCAAAAGGCATTTGACAAGGTTAAAGAATATTTGCAAGAGCCTCCAATCCTCATGCCTCCAGTGGAAGGTAGACCTTTGATTATGTACCTGACGGTTCTCGAGAATTCAATGGGGTGTGTGCTGGGTCAGCATGACGAGTCTGGTCGAAAAGAGCACGCAATTTATTACCTTAGCAAAAAGTTTACCGATTGTGAATCAAGATACTCACTACTCGAGAAAAATTGTTGTGCTTTGGCATGGGCTACTCGCCGACTGAGACAGTATATGTTGACTCACACCACTTTATTGATTTCAAAGATGGACCCAATCAAATATATATTTGAGAAACCGGCATTGACAGGGAGGATCGCCCGCTGGCAAATGATCTTGACAGAATATGACATACAATACACTACTCAGAAGGCCATTAAAAGTAGTGTAATTGCTGATTATCTTGCGCATCAACCTGTGGACGATTACCAGTCTATGTACTTTGAGTTTCCTGATGAAGATATAATGTGCGTGGCAGAGACTTTCAAAAGTCAAGATCAAGAGGAAGGACCTGAACCAGGGGCGCGATGGACGCTCGTGTTCGATGGTGCCTCTAATGCATTGGGTAATGGTATTGGGGCTGTGCTTACTTCTCCAACAGGTTTTCATATTCCATTTACGGCCAGGATTTGTTTTGACTGTACTAATAATGTGGCTGAATATGAGGCTTGCATATATGGTATCGAGGCGGCCATTGATTTGAGGATTAAAAATCTCGCAGTTTATGGAGATTCTGCTTTGGTGATTAGTCAGATCAACGGAGATTGGGAAACACGCCACCCCAACTTGATTCCCTATAGAGAACATGTGGTGAAATTGGCTCAATACTTTGATGAGATCACCTTCGATCACATCCCTCGAGAGGAAAATCATTTGGCTGATGCTTTGGCCACTTTAGCATCCATGTTCAAAGTCAAATGGGACAATGAAGCGCCGTCAATTGTGATCAAAAGGTTGGATGAACCTGCATTCTGTGGCGTCATTGATAATGTGCCTGATGAGAAACCGTGGTTTTATGACATTAAGAAATTTTTGGAAACCTAAGAGTATCCCGAGGGTGCTTCCCTTACAGATAGGAAAACTTTGAAGAGACTGTCTGCCAAGTTCTTCATTGCTGGAGGTGTGTTATACAAGAGGAACTTTGATTCTGTGTTGCTCAGATGCGTGGATAGACACGAAGCAGCAAAGATCATGCAAGAGGTGCATGAAGGATCCTTTGGTACACATGCAAGTGGGCACACCATGGCTAGGAAAATATTGAGAGCAGGTTATTATTGGTCTACCTTGGAGCATGATTGTTTCAACCATGTGGTGGTATGTTACAAATGTCAAGTGTATGCAGATAGGGTTCATGTACCTCCGGTTCCTCTGAATGTGTTGACATCTCCTTGGCCATTTGCTATGTGGGGCATCGATATGATTGGGGAAATTAAGCCCACCGCCTCTAATGGACATCGTTTCATCCTCGTTGCTATTGACTACTTCACCAAGTGGGTTGAAGCTGCGTCTTATGCAAATGTCTCCAAGCAAGTAGTGACTCGCTTCATCAAGCACCATATAATTTGTCGTTATGGGGTTCCTGAGAGAATTATCACTGATAATGGATCCAACCTCAATAATAAGATGATGAAGGAATTATGCGAGAATTTCAAGATTACGCATCATAACTCCTCCCCGTATCGGCCAAAGATGAATGGCGCAGTTGAGGCGGCCAATAAAAACATCAAGAAGATTGTGCAAAAGATGGTGGTCACTTATAAGGACTGGCATGAGATGTTGCCATTTGCTTTACATGGTTATCGTACCTCGGTGCGTACTTCCACAGGGGCAACTCCCTTCTCGTTAGTATATGGCATGGAAGCGATTCTTCCGGTTGAGGTTGAAATTCCTTCATTAAGGGTATTAACAGATGTGAAGCTCAGTGAAGCCGATTGGGTTCAGACCAGATTTGATCAATTGAACCTCATTGATGAAAAGAGGCTAGCGGCCATATGCCATGGGCAAGCCTATCAAAAGAAGATGAAGAGAGCCTTCGACAAGAAGATTCGACCTCGACACTTTCAGGTTGGTGACCTTGTGCTCAAGAAGATCCTTCCTATTCACAACGATCCTAGGGGAAAGTGGACTCCGAATTACGAAGGGCCTTATGTTGTAAAGAAAGTCTTCTCAGGTGGCGCCATGATCCTCTCAACTATGGATGGCGAGGACTTTCCACTTCCCGTGAACGCCGACGCAGTTAAAAAATACTTCGCATAAACCTGATCAAAAATAAAAATAAAAGAAAAGGAAAAGATCAGGAAAAAGAATGAAAAAGAAATAAAGTACACCCGCTAAGTTGAAAACCCGAAAGGGCGACTTAGGCAAAAAAGGGGTCCCGGTGGATTGAAAACCCGAAAGGGCGATCCAGGCAAAATAGGGACAAAAAGCGAATGACTGCGTCGTGCATGGGATCTCTGAGCATAACTAGTCAGCACAATTGGAGGCCTCAGAAGGGTAAAGGACCAATTCATTCATCCATTTTGGAAGGCAAAGCAGAAGGAATGTCGAAGATCTGCGAGGCATAGCAAGATTGGAACCCAATGGAATCTTTTCTTACGTTGCCATGTTTGTAAATTCTATTTGTTTTCCTTTTTGGTGGCCACCTCCTTAAGGGGCCGCTTCCGGATGTACTCGCCTATGTTAGGCATTCCTTTTCATTAATAAAAAGATATTTCACTCAAAATTCCTGCATTGTTTTATTTTTACTGTTTTGTTTACAAAAGCGTCCAATTATTTTGGTAAGCATTGCATTTCTAACATCGAAGTCCTACAAAAGGAACATGAGCTAAAACAAATAGAATTGCTTAAAGATTTTGAGTACTTGGGATGGTGGACGAGGTAGAGCCATCATACCTGGGGCATATTTGCTTGATTTGTTTTGCAGGAATCTCCAATCATTCAGCATGGTCAGATGCCAGTACTTGCGCTTCAAGAAAGATCAATCATGCATCTCTTCTGAGATAGAGCCGAAAGTTTTCCCCTTATGCAGATGCCAGAGTTTATTTCTCTGGGAGCTCTCATTTAAGAGTTGAGTGCTATGCAATGCTGATTAGGGTCCCCTGGTCTTTGACGAGTATATGGGAGTTCAGAAGGGGAGGTGCGATCTCCAGATTATCAAGCTAGGTGACATCCATGTCTCTCAAGAGTTATATCAGGACCTTTCTCAGGATGCCCTTGGGCGCAAGGCATCCCCAGGCAGAAGTCACATACCAAGATTGACTAAGGAACCATCTGGTGGCCTCATCAGGTCGAGAAAGTCAAAAAGAATCCCCACAGAGTTCATCAGACAAAAGACTGTCTCCGGTGTTCACACGAATGCCTTTATTTGGCACTCTGCATATAGTAATCATTGCATTCACATTGCATCCTCAAAAGCGTAGCATTTCCATGAATATGGAGCATTACGTAAAGAAAACTCAAACATGCATCAATGCATAAGCCAAGTTTGTATGTACTTTAAAGGCACAAGATAATGCATTCCCAGAAGAAGTCTTGTCCTCTTCCTCCAAGGTGGATTGGATACAAAGTTAGTCCTCATTAAGATCATGTTTCATTGGTCAGTTTTCCACTTGCCGTGTTCAATAAAGTCTAACTAAGGTTAGCACCTCCTTTTTATAAAGTCTAACTAAGGTTAGCACCCCCTTTTTCTTTTCAAAGTCTAACTAAGGTTAGCAATTTGGTTGAGTCGTCTAAGGATGGTTCCTCCTTGTGGAGTCACGCTACGGTTGTGTCTTCTTTTCAAAGTCTAACTAAGGTTAGCAATTTGGTTGAGTCGTCTAAGGATGGTTCCTCCTTGCGGAGTCACGCTACGGTTGTGTCTTCTTTTCAAAGTCTAACTAAGGTTAGCAATTTGGTTGAGTTGTCTAAGGATGGTTCCTCCTTGTGGAGTCACGCTGCGGTTGTGTCTTCTTTTCAAAGTCTAACTAAGGTTAGCAATTTGGTTGAGTCGTCTAAGGATGGTTCCTCCTTGTGGAGTCACGCTACGGTTGTGTCTTCTTTTCAAAGTCTAACTAAGGTTAGCAATTTGGTTGAGTCGTCTAAGGATGGTTCCTCCTTGTGGAGTCACGCTACGGTTGTGTCTTCTTTTCAAAGTCTAACTAAGGTTAGCAATTTGGTTGAGTCGTCTAAGGATGGTTCTTCCTTGCGGAGTCACGCTACGGCGGTGTCGCCTCTTCTGCAAGTCTAACTACGGTTAGCACTCTCCTTTTAAGTCTATCTAAGGATAGCAATCTTTTCAAAGTCTAACTAAGGTTAGCAACTTGTCTGGTCCACCTTTGATACTGTTCAACACCTTTGCTTTACCACAGAATGCAAATTTTGATGGTACTTTTGGGTATTCAATCCACTTTCACCTCTCATGTCTAGAACTTGTGTCGTTCATACATTCAGGTCCAAGCAGATTGAATAGGGGCAGCTGTTGCACCCCAAAATTTGCCCACTTATTTATTCCCAAATGGCTTTCACATTACATTCATACACATATTTCATATAGGCCATTCATCCAAGGCATTCATCCATATCACTGTCACTATCCAAGAAAACCGGTGAAAAAGAGGCTGAGGTTGGGGATATTCTTGGTAAAGAATAGTCAGATCTGAGGTCTTATTGAAGAGGATCATTTCCATTTGCATACTCCTAAAATCAGGGTTTTACTCTCTCCGAGTCAAAGCTCTGATTAAAAAGAATTGACCTTTTGAGTACAAAAATGCAAATGCTTGAAGAAGTACTCACTGGAGTCTCTTTGGTTGAAAGTTGATTGAGAATTGTATCGGAAACTGATTAATCGGGAAATTCATCTGAAATCAGAAAAATCAGGAAATGTTGACTTTTTGGTTAAAGTCAAAGTCAACTGGCAATATTGATTATTTGGTGGAAAATTGATCAAGAAAAATCAATAGAATGAATAAAATCAAGCAAATCATCAAAATTCCATTTTTGGAAAGTTAGTTGAAATTCAAGATTTCTAAAAAAGGCAAGTTCTATACTTAGAAAAATTTGGGGAGTTTTGGAATTCTCAAACTTAGCTGGGCAGCTGACTTCAGAGCATATTTACACAAGGATCTAGGTCTTATTTCAAGACAAGTTCAAGAGCAACATTGTTCCTTTCACGGCCCTCTATAACTCTCTAATTGGAAGTTTTCTTATTTGAGGCTTGGTTAAAAAGATAAAAGGCAAGAAAGTTTGAAGAATGACATGAAAACCATGTTCCACACTTAGAAAAATTCTAAGAGTTTGAAACTTGCCAAGCAGCTGACTTTGATCCCAGTTTACACGTACTTCTAGGCCTCAATTCAAAACAAAGTCAACATCAAAAATATTCACTTCATAGCCCTCTACAATGTTGTAGTTGGGAGTTTTTTCATATGACATACGGATTGGGAGTTATTGAAGAGAGAAGTTGGCAGGATCTCGTTGTATACGAGGCAAAAAGTTAGGCACAAATATGAGGCATACGTGAGCCTTTCGTCGAACTCGTGGTGCGCAGAATTCAGAGCTAGTTTTAGAAGTCTACGAGCGCCCATTGGGGCCGATGTTGGTGTCAGATTGTTCTCTGCCATGTCCTCGTTCAAATGGTACAAAGGTTAAAGCCTTGGGGCATGCTTAGGACAAATGAGAAAGCTCTGAACTCGTGCCCTGACCGAGACGGGATTTTGTCAAAAGGCATGAGCCAAGGCGAGGGCACGCGTGTAGGGATGATGCAGCCACAATACATCATGTTTCAGATCATTTCTATCCTATCTCCAAGTCTTATTTCAAGAAGTTTTCAACACCAACCTCATTCATCTCCATCTCTTCTTCATTTTGAAACCAAAACCATGGCAAATAGGGATTCGTGGCAAGAGGTATATGCATGTAAAGTAAGTGTTCTAAGTTTGCTAGTTGGTACACATTTGTCCAGTCAATTAGGTACTCAACATGGGGCATGCAGTACCTTAATTTTGCTTGCGAAATGCTGCACAAAAGGGGGAGGATTAGCTGCTAAGAGAATGGGGTCACCATCCATACTATACTAGGCACTCTCATCACCATTTTTCCTTTGGGCCATGCATGATCTTACTCATGTGAAAGGTGAAGAAAAATATGCTACAAATATCCAAACTTGTGCATTAAGTTTGAAGAAAATATAATACTCTATGCTTGCACACACCATATTCCATACACTACACTATATAAACAAAAGCTTTACACTTTCAAGAGGGAGATTTCATTTTTTCTTTTCTCAGTTTTCACGCTTCTCATTGCTCTCTCCTCATCCTCACTCCCTCATTCCCACATAACAACCGTAACAAACTTCTAGCAACCTACACCTTCATCATCAACCTCTCCCACTACGAACCTTCAACCTTCTCTTCCATCCAAGACTGCAACCATCACTCTCCATACTCATGTGCATGGATCCGTAGCTTCCTCCATAGATGCGTATCTCAAGACTCAAGATTCATCACCGTTACCATCTTCACGGTTTCTCCATCACTTTTGAAGCAAGATTCATCCACTCAGAGCTACGCGAATCTTTGAGTTTATTTCTCAAAGATTTGAAAACAAGAATCTAAGAAGTTTTTTTTCATCTTTGAAATTCGCTCTGCATTCAAGCGCTCTTCGGTTGAAAGATCGTTCAGGTAAACATCCCTTGCCCTTGCATTAGAAGCATGTATAGGCCTGGAACCCGTCATCAGGGATTGGGTTAGGATTTAGACCACCATGTTTGCACTGAAGTTGTTGCATATTCATTGAGCATGTATGCTGTTTGCGTGATATAGACTTCTTATGAGTGTATGAGTTGCGTATTTGAAT